>NC_092717.1:190305092-190629107 GCF_047496885.1 Scyliorhinus torazame
GTCATCGTAACCTTTCCATGAGTGTGTGTGTGTGTATGAGACTGCGAGTGGATCTGGTTGCTTATATATCCAGGTATTGAAAATTATCTGTTTTAAAACTCACAAGAACATCTGTCATTTGTCTGGCAGTTACAAGATTCTGAGGGGTTAAAATACATGTTCTTTCCAAAACACGCTCTCCTCAGTCAGTCGAGAGATAGAAAATGGAAAACGTCCCTAACATCTATCCCCTATCTGTAACAGTCTGGAAGCTATCAGTTAATGATTGGCACAGATTGATTGTGGGCGCAGTTTCTGGTGTAGACTGGACTGTTTCTTAGGGCACGATGCTCGGGCCTCGTTGCGCTCTCGAGCAACATGAGGCTCGTGAATAGCGGGTGAGGTCAAAAATGAGATCCGCACCAGGCGCCAAACAGTTTGCGATGCAACCAGCCCACTCCACAGGCGAAATCGGGATCTCGCCATAGCCGTGACGAGAAACCAGTTATCAACACTTAAGCCCCATTTCCATACAATTAACGGAGTGACCCCATATTGAACGGCCTCCCATCATTCACAGGCCACCCCAGCAAATGGTCATGCTGGTGCCAATTAGTACTCATTTTTAAATACATGAACCTGGCAGAAGGCTTCTGCGGGAAGCCGAGGAGGTGAGTAGCCATCTTTGCTTAGAGGCAAAAAGCCCAGGGCACTCAGCTTGCCACCCCAGTGCTTTGTGACGTGTGGGGGATATTCGGCTGGGGGGGGGGTCTCCAGAGGGGTGGGCTGCCATGGGAGCGTGGGGGTGGGGGAGACACTGGGGACCAACCACGAGGGGCACCACCGTGTCAACCCCTGGACTGTGTGTACACATTCCAGGGGCAACCCTTGTCCCTGCCCGTCTGCCCCACCGATCACCCATAACCCCTACCGACTGCCAAGACATCTGGCCATGCGGTTGAAGGCTATTGCTTAAAGGGAATTGGCAATCAGGGTTAAATTACCACTTCACACAATTCAAGTGCATTCCTGAGGGTGGGTGTGCCTTGTAGCCTGTGGGAATCATTGCCTAGCATCCCGATCAGAGTGTGATGCCAGGACACTGTGCCTGAACACTGCAGGAGGGAACACCACACATGCAGCAGCCAACATCCGAACAACCAGGGGATGGGACACAGCTCTGGGGGACATGTCCATGGCCGGAAGGTGGGTGAGTGCCACGGGGAGGGGACCAGCGGCAGGTCCAGGTGAAGTTATGTGCAGGTGTCTGGGGTACAAGGTCTGGGCTCCATTGAGGGGCCCACTTTGGCGGGAGTGTGTGGGCCGTGTGTGGGGGAGGGGGGATCAATGGGGGAATGGAGGGTACGGGGTGGGAGCCACCGCCGTTTGTCAGTCTAACACCCTCTCCCAATTCCTTACAAATATTGAACACTGTGAAGGATTTAGGTTATTCCGGCCCTGATAATACTTTATTAATAACCTATGCTCTAGGTTAACCCACCAAAAGCGGGAAATCCGTTTCTCTGCTAAGACTCAAAATAGATCTCACGAAGGGAGAATGCTTTTCCGGGTCTCAAACAGTTAAACAGGATCTGTTACTTTTAATGGGAAAAGTTCAGATACATCACTCATAACTAAATTGTTACCTCTGTCGTCATGGGTCCTAGTCATTTAAGACTTCCTAAATGAGTGTCTAGGATTTGAAACTTTGAGAGTAAGTCTAAACAGTATAATTTTAATCAAAGTATTTTTATTGTAAAATACTCTCAATTGATACATACAGAATTGCAGAGTTAAAAATATAAATTGATTAACAGTCTTTAGTTATCTGTTAATAATATAAAAACACATTAACAGTCCTTTGTTATCTGTTAACACACTAACTTCTCTTCAGAGAATGAGATATCTAAAACATGGAAAATTCTAAAGTACCTCCTACCAATTTCTAATACATTTCTAAGAAGTTTAACAGAAACATACTTACAAAACCATGATGGGCTTTGTTTGACGAGGCAAGCTTGAAGAACAGAGCTTTGACCCACACTCCTGCAGGGGAGTGGGAAGTACCTCGCTGCCAAAATGCCCCTCTTTTTATACATAAAATCTTCTAATTGTTCAAGGACTGTCTCTGTTGTCTTATCACTTATTGTTGGTTAATTGCCTATAGCCAAATGGCTAATTTGATGTATTATCATCAGTATATGTTTTAATGATCTTAGTGTCTGCGTGAATGTCAGGTGTCTTAAGATATATTGGCAAAGCGGGACTCGTATAGAGATATGTCTCTTTTCAGTGTTGCCAGGTTTCTTAGATATATAGATTGTCAAACAGACACTTCTTTGAGGGTGTTATTCTTAATGTCAAGAGTTATATAGTTAAGGAAGGATTTGTGCATTATTCATCTGAAGAATTTCCTATCCTCATGGTTTGAATAATTATAGGTGTAGGGGAGTGATCTAAAGAATTTACGGTGTGTCAAAGCAAGGTTTTCCTTATCCTGTATTTGTTTGAAATGTATTAATGATCCTTGAAGTCAGCTAGGAGTTTATTCCTTCAAATGGTGACTTCTGGACGACCTTTAGCTGAAGTGGTTTTATTCCATTTTGAATTGAAATACTGGTCGTATTAGTATCTGTTGCCTTATTTCAAACCGATTTCTGCGACGAACGTGATATTCATCACAACACAATGGGCGGTATTTTGGACCCATCAGAACTTGCCCTAGTGATGCTGCTGCTAAGCCAGGCGGTCAGACACGGAGACGGCGGCAGCAGCAGCATCTGCAGATGCACGAGGTGGCGGCCCATGTGCCGGACCCCGCCCCACACCCTGAGGACCCGGCCTCCCATCAGGCCAGCGAAGGACCCAGAGGGAGAGTACTGTTCCGGCCCAGGGTGTATAGGCCTCGCTGGTTATTCGAACTGATGACGGACAGCGCCTGCCGGAAGAGGCTGTGCCTCAACAAGGGCACGGTGCGGCACCTGCTCCATTTTACTCGCGGACTTGGCGCCACGTGGAGGGGGAGGACACCCGCTCCCGGTGGCCGCCAAGGTCACTGCAGCCCTGAAATTTACACCTCGGGATCATTCCAGGGCTCGAGCGGGGACCTGTGTGGTATCTCACAGGCCACAGCCCACAGGTGCATCCAACAGGTCTCTGATGCCCTGTTTGCCCGGGAGGAAAACTGTATCAACTTTAGCATGGACCAAGCCCCAACAGGATGCTCAGGCAGCAGGATTCTCCGTCATCGCCGGGATGCCCCAGGTCCAGCATGCACGCACGCAGGACTGCACGCATGTCGCTTTGCGCTCACCGGGCCATCTGGGAGTGCCCGATCTTAACAAGAAGAGGTTCCACTCCCTGAACATTCAGCTTGTGTATGGCCACCACATGAAGATCATGCCCATGTTTGCATGCTTCCTGGGAATAGTGCACCACAACTACATTCTGGGGCAGTCGATCATCGCCAGCCTCTTCGATGAGCACCCCAGGATGGGGGGGCTGGCTCTTGGGGGATAAGGGATATCCGCTGAGGACTTGACTAATGACGCCACTACGGAGGCCGGTGACCGAAGCAGAGACCAGGTACAACGAGGCCCATGGGGCCTCTTGGGCTGTCATTAAGCAGTGCAGCAGTCTCCTCAAAATGCGGTTGCGGTGCCTAAATCGCTCCAGGAGTGACCTGCAGTACACCGCCCAGAGGCTCTCCTGATTTGTGGTGGTCTGCGGTGTCCTTCACAACCTGGTGCAGCAGCACGATGATGTACTGAATGTTGGGACGGAGGAGCATGTGGCCGCCGAGGAGGACCAGAATGATAAGGCGGCACAGGACCAGCAGGGGCTGGAGGACAATCCCAGGGAGGAATCGGAGGACCAGCCCGAGGCTCCAGGACAGACGGCAGCAGCGAGGGTCCGGCAAACCCGGATGGACTGGGAGGCCTTCATACTCGCCCACTACACTTAGGACGTGGCGTGGCCCATCAACAATACCTAACCCTGCCCCCCACCCCCATTTCCCACCTTCCCAGGGTACGTGTTACATCACTCCAGAGTGTTGGGACTTGTTGGCACCGTCAGCGGGTCACTGTTGAGGGCAAGGGTGGTAATGATAACCTGCCCCTCAATCTATGCCAGTCTGATCCCTGCCTGTCTGCTGAGTGCTCACTCACACCCGTCACCTGCACGCGGTGTGCCGGGCAGATGGCGGGTGGGGTGGGGGTGGGGGGGGGTAAAATGCCTGGAGAGAAGGGCTAAGGATTCAAGGTTCGGCCCACATTGCGGAAGAAAGAGACAAGAGGCATCATACTGGTTCTGCTCAAGTGCTTTTTTTTTTAGAAGATATTTTATTAAGGCATTTCGAATTTTAACAATTTTAACCACCAGGTATCAAAAACTGTGGGGCCTCGTTAAGTGGACCGATTAATGTTGAATAGTGTTGCCGACCTCACTACCACACTTAGAAATCTTTCCGGAGAATCGTGCCCTTAGTGTTTTGGACGCAACATACCAAGGTTAAAATTATGTCACTGAGAAATAATAGATTTGTTTCCCTTGAGAATCATGACAAAATGTTTAACTCACAACCTGCCAAAATTAATGCTTTCTTTTCAACAGATATGGACTGAAGCGAAAGTTTGTGATTTTCCCATGGAATTTACAAGAGAGTTTCCCAAAGAGGTAAGGTTATTGAAATGTAATTTTGAATTTGCTGAACTAAGAACTGACTTTCGTGTGATTATTTTTGATCCTTCTGGTTATTATTTTACAATTGTTCATGATTGAAATGATTTTACTTGCTTTGGCATCTGTCCATCCCGACTGTGCCCAGGGTCTATATCATTTCTGTGTTAAATATCATCTGTTGTGGCTGTGGACGCCGATTTGAGAGTACGAGTCCCTTTGTTACCTGGCACAGATGAAGTTAGAAGTTGTCATAATATACACCAGTATATCATGGTGCAGACACACACTGATGGACACACAGTGGGACCAATCAACATACACAACACCGCAGCCAATCACCAGTGAGAGCACACGCACTGTAAAGAAAGGGGACATCAAAGTTCCCGCTCATTCAAGTAGCAGCTAGCTAGGAGTACAGAGCTCACAGCCTACAACACAGACATTCACCATGTGCTGAGTGCATCAACTGGTTAGGACAGGCAAAGGTCTTTAGTTAAAGCTGGTATTGTATTTACCCACAGTTCAAGAATGTTTAAATAGTTAACCTTTTAATTAAAATAGTGTTGCACTACTCCAAGTGTTGGTGACCTGTATGTGATCCAGAACACCCAACTCATCAGAAGTGACAATGTATTATAGAATCATAGCATCCCTACAGTACAGAACAAAGAAAAGTGCAGCACAGGAACAAACCCTTCGGCCCTCCAAGTCTGTGCCGATTGTGATGCCCTAACTTTTTTAAAAAAGTTTGCCTTTACTTGGTCCGTATCTCTCTCTTTCCTCCCTATTCATGTACCCATCCTACTGCCTCTTAAATGTTGCTAATGTGCCTGCTCCCACCACATCCTCTGGCAGCGCGTTCAAGGCACCCACTGCTCTCTGCATGAAAAATGTACCCGCACATCTCCCTTAAACTTTCCCCCTCTCATCTTGAACCTGTGCCTCTTGTAATTGGCACTTCCACCCTTGGAAAAAGCCTCTTACTATCCACCCTGTCTATGCCTTTCATAATTTTGTAGAACTCTATCAGGTCTCCCGTCAGCCTCCGTCTTTCCAGTGAAAACAATCCTAGTTTATCAAACCTCTCCTCATAACCAACACGCAACATCCTAGTGAACCTTCTTGACACTCTCTCCAAAGCTTCCATGGCCTTCTGATAATGTGGTGACCAGAACTGCACGCAATGCTCCAAATGCTGCCTAACCAAGGTTTTATATAGCTGCAACATGATTTCTCAACTCCTGTACTCAATATCCTGGCTGATGAAGGCAAACATGCCATATACCGTCTTAATCACCTTGGCCACCTGTGTTGTCACCTTTTGGGAACTGTGGACCTGCATGCTCAGGTCCCTATGTATGTTAATATTCCTAAGGGTTCTGCCAATTACAGTATAATTTATACCTAGATTTGATGCTCCAAAATGCATCACCTTGCATTTGTCCAGATTAAACTCCATCTGCCATTTCTGTGCCCAAGTCTCCAATCTATCAGAACCAAGAGTGAGTTTGGGAATTTGAATCTAGGTGGGAATTGAATCAAATCAGTAAGGCAGCTCCTTTTAAATTTCAAGAGTTTAAATTAATTTAAATTAAGCTAGAATTGTGCAGTGTAGATTAACAAGGTCTGCCCCACCCTCTCACATAACTGGTTGGCAGTTAAGTGTCAGTCACTTAAATCTACCTTGATCTAAAAGCAGGTGGGGGAGGGGAGTCAACTCAGGACAATTTAAAACGAGCAACTTGTAAACTCACTCCCAGTGAGTTCTCCCAGTGAGCCAGAGAAGACACAGCCAGAGTGAGACAGAACCAAGAGTGAGTTTGGGAATTTGAATCAAGGTGGGAATTCGAAACTGGGTGGGGAGGAGGTGCTTTTTATCCCTGGTAAGTGACTGGTAAGTAGTATTTCTGTTTTCTTTTTCTTTTCATTGGTATATTTATTTATTTATTTCTTCGTTGTTTATTTATTTATTTATTTTTTGGGGGAAATTGTAATTGTTGAACTTAACCGAAGGTTTAAGACATGGCAGGAGATCTCAGACCCGTGTCATGCTCCTTGTGTGCGATGTGGGAGTTCAGGGACACGTCCACTGTCCCTGGCTCCTTCACGTGCAAGAAGTGTGTCCAGTTGCAGCTCCTGTTAGACCGCTTGACGGCTGTGGAGCTGCGGATGGACTCACTTTGGAGCATCCGCGATGCTGAGGACGTCGTGGATGGCACGTTTAGCGAGTTGGCCACACCGCAGGTAAAAGATACTGAGGGAGATAGAAAATGGGTGACCAAAATACAGAGCAAGAGTAGGAAGGCAATGCAGGTGTCCTCTGCGGTCATCTCCCTGCAAAACAGATATACCGCTTTGGATACTGTTGAGGGAGATGGCTCATCAGGGGAAGGCAGCAGCAGCCAGGTTTATGGCACCGTGGCTGGCTCTGCTGCGCAGCTGGGCAGGAAGTGGAATTGCAGGGCTATAGTGATAGGGGACTCAATTGTAAGGGGAATAGACAGGCGGTTCTGCGGACGCAATCGAGACTCCAGGATGGTATGTTGCCTCCCTGGTGCAAGGGTCAAGGATGTCTCGGGCTGCAGGACATTCTGAGGGGGAGGGTGAACAGCCAGCTGTCGTGGTGCACATAGGCACCAAAGATATAGGTAAAAAATGGGACGAGGTCCTACAAGCTGAATTCAGTGAGTTAGGAGTTAAACTAAAAAGTAGGACCTCAAGGGTACTAATCTCAGGATAGCTACCAGTGCAACGAGCTAGTCAGAGTAGGAATGTCAGGATAGATAGGATGAATGCGTGGCTCGAGAGATGGTGCAAGAGGGAGGGATTCAAATTCCTGGGGCATTGGAACCGGTTCTGGGGGAGGTGGGACCAGTACAAACCGGACGGTCTGCACCTGGGCAGGACTGGAACCGATGTCCTAGGGGGGGTGTTTGCTAGAGCTGTTGGGGAGAGCTTAAACTAATGTGGCAGGGGGATGGGAACCAATGCAGGAAGTTGGAAGGTAGTAAAACAGGGACAGAAACAAAAGGCAGTAAGGGGGAAAGTGTAAGGCAGAGAAGCCATAGTCAAAAATCAAAAAGGGCGACAGTACAAGGTACAGTGACTGAGGGGAGCTCAGTGAATTGGACCAGGAATACTAAAAGGAATAAAACGGGAAGTGAAAACATTAATGGTAAACGACGCGGCAGGTTGTTACATGAAGATATGGGTTCAACGACAAGGAAAATTAGGAGAAAGGTGAAGAGGAAATATAACTTAGGAGTGGTTACTGATCGAGGTGTTAAGATTCAGAACAGAGGTAAAAAAGCCAACATAAGTATACTTTACCTGAATGCTCGTAGTATTTGGAATAAGGTAAATGAGTTGATGGTGCAATTCATCGTGACTGACTATGATTTAGTGGCCATTACTGAAACATGGTTAAAGGATGGTCACGACTGGGAGTTAAATATCTGAGGGTATCAAACTATTCGGAAGGACAGAGTGGATGGTAAGGGAGGTGGTGTAGCTCTGTTATTTAAGGATGACATCCGGGCAACAGTAAGGGATGACATCGGTGCTATGGAGGATAAGGTTGAATCCACTTGGGCGGAAATCAGGAATAGTAAGGCGAAAAAGTCACTGATAGGAGTAGTCTATAGGCCACCAAATAGTAACATTATGGTGGGGCAGGCAATAAACAAAGAAATAACTGATGCATGTAGAAATGGTACAGCAGTTATCATGGGGGATTTTAATCTATATGTCGATTGGTTTAACCAGGTTGGTCAAGGCAGCCTCGAGGAGGAGTTTATAGAATGTATCCGCGATAGTTTCCTAGAACAGTATGTAATGGAACCTACGAGGGAACAAGCGGTCTTAGATCTGGTCCTATGTAATGAGACAGGATTGATTCAGGATCTCATAGTTAGGGATCCTCTCAGAAGGAGCGATCACAATATGGTGCAATTTAAAATACAGATGGAGGGTGAGAAGGTAAAATCAAGCACTAGTGTTTTGTGCTTAAACAAAGGAGATTACAATGGGATGAGAGAAGAACTAGCTCAGGTAGACTGGAAGCAAAGACTTATGGTGAAACAGTTGAGAAACAGTGGAGAACCTTCCAAGCGATTTTTCACAGTGCTCAGCAAAGGTTTATACCACCAAAAAGGAAGGACGGTAGAAAGAGGGAAAATCGACCATGGATATCTAAGGAAATAAGGGAGAGTATCAAATTGAAGGAAAAAGCATACAAAGTAGCAAAGATTAGTGGGAGACTAGAGGACTGGGAAACCTTTAGGGGGCAACAGAAAGCTACTTAAAAAGCTATAAAGAAGAGTAAGATAGATTGTGAGAGTAAACTTGCTCAGAATATAAAAACAGATAGTAAAAGTTTCTACAAATATATAAAACAAAAACGAGTGGCTAAGGTCCTTTAGAGGATGAGAAGGGAGATTTAATAAAGATGAGGAAATGGCTGAGGAACTGAACAGGTTTATTGGGTCGGTCTTCACAGTGGAAGACACAAAGAACATGCCAGTGACTAATGGAAATGAGGCTATGACAGGTGAGGACCTTGAGAGGATTGTTAACACCAAGGAGGCAATGATGGGCAAGCTAATGGGGCTAAAGGAAGACAAGTCTTCTGGCCCTGATGGAATACATCCCAGAGTGCTAAAAGAGATGGCGAGGGAAATTGCAAATGCACTAGTGATAATTTACCAAAATTCACTCGACTCTGGGGTGGTCCCGGTGGATTGGAAATTAGCAAACGTGACACCACTGTTTAAAAAAGGAGGTAGGCAGAAAGCGGGTAATTATAGGTCAGTGAGCTTAACTTCGGTAGTAGGGAAGATGCTGGAATCTATCATCAAGGAAGAAATAGCGAGGCATCTGGATGAAAATTGTCCCATTGGGCAGACGCTGCATGGGTTCATAAAGGGCAGGTCGTGCCAAACTAATTTAGTAGAATTTTTTGAGGACATTACAAGTGCGGTAGGTAACGGGGAGCCAATGGATGTGGTATATCTGGATTTCCAGAAAGCCTTTGACAAGGTGCCACACAAAAGGTTGTTGCATAAGATAAGGATGCATGGCATAAGGGGAAAGTAGTAGCATGGATAGAGGATTGGTTAATTAATAGAAAGCAAAGAGTGGGGATTAATGGGTGTTTCTCTGGTTGGCAATCAGTAGCTAGTGGTGTCCCTCAACTGTTCACAATTTACATCGATGATTTGGAGTTGGGGACTAAGGGCAATGTGTCCAAGTTTGCAGACGACACTAAGATAAGTGGTAAAGCAAAAAGTGCAGAGGATACTGGAAGTCTGCAGAGGGATTTGGATAGGCTAAGTGAATGGGCTAGGGTCTGGCAGATGGAATACAATGTTGACAAATGTGAGGTTATCCATTTTGGTAGGGATAACAGCAAAAGGGATTATTATTTAAATGATAAAATATTAAAACATGCTGCTGTGCAGAGAGACCTGGGTGTGCTAGTGCATGAGTCGCAAAAAGTTGGTTTACATGTGCAACAGGTGATTAAGAAGGCAAATGGGATTTTGTCCTTCATTGCTAGAGGGATGGAGTTTAAGACTAGGGAGGTTATGCTGCAATTGTATAAGGTGTTAGTGAGGCCACACCTGGAGTATTGTGTTCAGTTTTGGTCTCCTTGAGAAAGGACGTACTGGCACTGGAAGGTGTGCAGAGGAGATTCACTTGGTTAATCCCAGAGCTGAAGGGATTGGATTACGAGGCGAGGTTGAGTAGACTGGGACTGTACTCGTTGGAATTTAGAAGGATGAGGGGGGATCTTATAGAAACATATAAGATTATGAAGGGAATAGATAGGATAGATGCGGGCAGGTTGTTTCCACTGGCGGGTGAAAGCAGAACTAGGGGGCATAGCCTCAAAATAAGGGGAAGTAGATTTAGGACTGAGTTTAGGAGGAACTTCTTCACCCAAAGGGTTGTGAATCTATGGAATTCCTTGCCCAGTGAAGCAGTAGAGGCTCCTTCATTAAATGTTTTTAAGATAAAGATAGATAGTTTTTTGAAGAATAAAGGGATTAAGGGTTATGGTGTTCGGGCCGGAAAGTGGAGCTGAGTCCACAAAAGATCATCCATGATCTCATTGAATGGTGGAGCAGGCTCGAGGGGCCAGATGGCCTACTCCTGCTTCTAGTTCTTATGTTCTTATGTTCTATTCATAATCTGATGTATCCTCTGACAATCCTCGGCACTATTGGGAACTCTGCCAATCTTCGTGTAATCGTGCAAACTTACTGATCAGACCACCCACATTTTCCTCCAGATCATTTATATATACTACAAACAACAGAGGTCCCAGAACTGATCCCTGTGGAACACCACTAGCTTCAGATCTCCATTCTGAAAAACACCCTTCCACTGCTACTCTCTGTCTTCTATAACCAAGCCAATTTTGTATCCATCTAGCCAGCCCACCCCGAATCCCATGTGATTCTTGTTTTTCTACCAGTCTGCCATGTGGGAACTTGTCAGATGCCTTACTAAAGTCCATATATACTACATCCACAGCCCTTCCCTCATCAATTTTCTTTGTCACCTCTTCAAAAAACTCAATCAAGTTGGTGAGGCATGATCTTCCCCGTACAAAACCATGCTGCCTGTCACTAACTAGTCCATTTTCCTCCAAATATGCATATATCCTGTCCCTCAGTACCTTTTCCAAATGATTCCCCACCACTTATGCCAAGCTCACCAGCATACAGTTTTCTGGATTATTCCTGCTGCCTTTCTTAAACAAGGGAACAACATTGGCTGTTCTCCATTCCTCTGAAACTTTGCCTGTGGTCAAAGAGGATGTGTAGATATCTGTTGAGGCCCAAGCTATTTCTCCCCTTGTCTCCCGCAGTAACCTGGGATAGATCCCATCCGGCCCCGCGGACTTGTCTACCTTAATGCAATTTAGGATACTCAACACTTCCTCCTTTGATATATTGACGTTCTCAAGAGCATTTGCACACCTATCCCTGACCTCAACATCTGCCACGTCTTTCTCCTTGGTGAATACCGATACAAAGTACTCATTAAGGATATCACCCACTTCCTGTGGTCCCACGCATAACCTCCCTCCATTGTCCTTGAGTGGGCCTACTCTTTCTCTTGCTACCCTCTTGCTCCTAATATATGCATATAAGGCTTTGGGATTCTCCTTCACCATGTTTGCTGAAGACATTTCATGGCCCCTTTCGCCCTCCTAATTCCACGTTTAAGTTCGTCCCTACTTTCACTGTACTCCCAAGGGCTTTGTCAGTTTTTAGATGCCCAGACCTAACATATGCTTCCTTTTTCCTTTTGACGAAGCTTTCAATTTCGCTCGTCATCCATGGTTCCCGAATCCTGCCATTTCTAGCCTTCATTTTTGAGTGTACATGCCTGTCCTGCACTTCAATCAACTGGCCTTTAAAAGCCTCCCAGGTGTCAGACGTGGATTTGCCCTCAAATAGTCACTCCCAATCCACATTCCTTAGTTCCTGTCTAATTTGGATGTAATTGGCCCTCGCCCAATTAAGCACCCTCACCCGGGGGTCACTCTTGTCCTTATCCAAAATATACCCAAAATACTCCCCCACTGACGCATCAATCACCTGGCTTGGCTCATTCCCCAATACTAAGTCTAGAATGGCCCCCTCCATGGTTGGATTGTCAACATACTGTATCAAACGCCTTCCTGGACACATCTAACAAATTGGTCTCCATCCGAGCCCCTGGCTGTAAGGGGATTATGGGGAAAGTTAAAGTTACCCATCACAACTACCCTGCTTTATTTTCACACCTTTTCACTACCTGACTATGTAACTGCTCCTTTGTCTCCTGCAAGCTGTTGGGAGGTCTGTAGTACACTCCAAACATTGTGATTTCACCCTTCTTATTCCTGAGCTTCACCCATAACACCTCACTACAAGATCCCTCCAATGTGTCCTCCCTCAACACAGCTGTGATCTGTGCCCTAATCAGCAATGCAACTCCCCCACCTCTTGTTTCCTCTTCTGTCCATCTAAAACAACAATATCCCAGAATGTTAAGCTGTCAGCCCTGTCCCTCCTTTCATAGAATGATTATCATAGAATTTACAGTGCAGAAGGAGGCCATTCAGCCCATCGAGTCTGCACCGGCTCTTGGAAAGAGCACCCTACCCAAAGTCAACACCTCCACCCTATCCCCATAACCCAGTAACCCCATCCAACACTAAGGGCAATTTTGGACACTAAGGGCAATTTATCATGGCCAATCCCCCTAACCTGCACATCTTTGGACTGTGGGAGGAAACCGGAGCACCCGGAGGAAACCCACGCACACACGGGGAGGATGTGCAGACTCCGCACAGACAGTAACCCAAGCCAGAATCGAACCTGGGACCCTGGAGCTGTGAAGCAAATGTGCTATCCACAATGCTACCGTGCTGCCCAAATATAAAATCAAATTGGAGAATGTGGGCATCGATCCCACTACCTCTTACATGCAAAGCAAGCGCTCTCCCATTTGAGCTAATTCCCCAGACAGCCAGCAAATGGGGACCATGTCTCTGTCATTGCAATTACATCATAGTTCCATGCAGTAATCCAGGCTCTCGGCGGGATTCTCTCAGCCCGGGGCCGGGCTGGAGAATCCCCGCGACCGGCACGAATAGCGCCCCGATGCTGGGACGCGATACTCCGCAGAGCGGAGAATCAGCACCACTGGCGCCGGCGTGGTTGGCACGGCGCCGGTCGGGGACGGCCCTACGGGGCCCCCCCCCCGCCGATTCTCGGCCCGGGATGGGCCGAGCGGCCGTCGTAAAAAACCCAATTCCCGCCGGCACCGTTCACACCTGCTCTCAGCCGACGGGACCTCGCCGTTGAAGGGTCCGGGGGCGGCCTATGGGGGGTGAGGGGGGTCCGACCCCGGGGGGGGCCCTGATGTGGCCTGGCCCGCGATCGGGGCCCACCAATCGGCAGGCCGGCCTCTTTGGCTGGGGGCCTCCTTTCTTCTGCACCGGCCCCTGTAGTCCTGCGCCATATTGCATCGGAGCTGGCGCATTGAAGGGAGCTAATGCGCATGTGCACGTTGGCGCTGGTGCCACTGCGCATGCGCAAAGGCGTTTCCGACGGCGTCAACACTTAGCCTCAGGATCACAGAATCCCACCCTCAGTTCTTCTGTCTTACCTGTTATACTTTTTATGTTTATGGGAGAGGGAATTGGATCAGGAGGGGGGGGGATAAGTTGGGTTGGGTTGAACGGGGTGGGGGGGGGCGGAAGAGTTGGGTTGTTTTGGGCCGGCATGGGAGGGGATGGTCTAATTGAACTGACAGGGGGTCGGACGGGGTCGAACTGGGAGAGGGGGGCTCGAGTTGCACTGGGTGGGGGACAGCTTGGGAGGCGGGGTGTCATGTTGGGGGAGTGGGGCGATTGAGAGGTGGGGGTAATGCAGTGGGGTGGTGTCCCGTATGAGGCTGGGTCGAAGTTTATCAAATAGTTACTCTGGAGTTAGAATTATTTTCCTCTAACTCTTTCTTTCAGAGTAACTATCAGGGTAAAACTGGCACAACCATCGAACGTTAGTGATTTCAACCATTCTTTCTGATGGATGATTCCCATGCAATTGTTCAGAGGAGGTTCGCACTTCTGGGCAATTGCCAGGTAAACCCTTATGTGGGAACGTCCGAGAGAGATTCTGCTGTGCATCATTGGGGCATCCGCTAAAGGCAGTTCTGGGAGACAGGCCTTACTTATTTGTAAATTACTGTTTAAAGAATGAAATGCATTAAAATATGCTTGTGTTTAAAATTTAAAAACATGTTGTACCAATTTGGTGTCACCTCCAGATCCATACAGCATTGGTGGGGGAGGCAAATTGGACTTTATTACCCATTCCCCCAGGTGGTATATTTACCCACAAACATATTAGAATCTGGACGGCACAGTGGCGCAGTGGTTAGTACTGCTGCCTCACAGCACCAGGGACCCAGGTTCGATTCCAGCCTTGGGTAACTATCTGCGTGGAGTTTGCACATTCTCCCCTTGTCTGTGCGGGTTTCCTCCGAGCGCCCCGGTTTCCTCCCAAAGTCCAAGGATTAGAAGGTTAGGTGGGGTTACAGGGATAGGGTGGGGGAAGTGGGCCGAGGTAGGGTGCTCTTTCAGAGGGTCGGTGCAGACTTGATGGGCTGAATGGCCTCCTTCTGCATTGTTGGGATTCCATGGCTGTTATCGGAGTTAGGCAGAAATGTGAAGTTGAGGTTAAAATTAGCTCAGCCATGATTTTATGAATGGAGGAACAATTTGGAGGGGCCAAATGGCCTGCTGCTCCTAATTTGTATCTTTGCATGTACGCTTATTCGTCCGTTCTCTTGGCTGGAAAATTTCAAAGATCTACATTCTATGAGTGAAGATATTTCTCCTCATCTCAGTCCCAAATGGCAGAGATCGTGGGTGGGATTCTCCAACCCGCCGCGCCGGAATCGCGGCCGGCGAAAGGGCGGAGAATAGCCATTCACGACGGAAATCCGACGCAGTGCCAGTCGGGGGCCATTGAAAGCGATTCTCCGCGCTCGATGGGCCAAGTGCCCGCCGAGTCAAAGAACAAAACAAAGAACAAAGAAATGTACAGCACAGGAACAGGCCCTTCGGCCCTCCAAGCCCGTGCCGACCATGCTGCCCGACTAAACTACAATCTTCTACACTTCCTGGGTCCGTATCCCTCTATTCCCATCCTATTCATGTATTTGTCAAGATGCCCCTTAAATGTCACTATCGTCCCTGCTTCCACCACCACCTCCGGTAGCGAGTTCCAGGCACCCACTACCCTCTGCGTAAAAAGCTTGCCTCGTACATCTACTCTAAACCTTGCCCCTCTGACCTTAAACCTACGCCCCCTAGTAATTGACCCCTCTACCCTGGGGAAAAGTCTCTGACTATCCACTCTGTCTATGCCCCTCATAATTTTGTAGACCTCTATCAGGTCTCCCTCAACCTCCTTCGTTCCAGTGAGAACAAACCGAGTTTATTCAACCGCTCCTCATAGCTAATGCCCTCCATACCAGGCGACATTCTGGTAAATCTCTTCTGCACCCTCTCTAAAGCCTCCACATCCTTCTGGTAGTGTGGCGACCAGAATTGAACACTATACTCCAAGTGTGGCCTAACTAAGGTTCTATACAGCTGCAACATGACTTGCCAATTCTTATACTCAATGCCCCGGCCAATGAAGGCAAGCATGCCATATGCCTTCTTGGCTACCTTCTCCACCTGTGTTGCCCCTTTCAATGACCTGTACTCCTAGATCTCTTTGACTTTCAATACTCTTGAGGGTTCTACCATTCACTGTATATTCCCTACCTGCATTAGACCTTCCAAAATGCATTACCTCACATTTGTCTGGATTAAACTCCATCTGCCATCTCACCGCCCAAGCCTCCAAACAATCTAAATCCTGCTGTATCCTCTGACAGTCCTCATCGCTATCCGCAATTCCTCCAACCTCTGTGTCGTCTGCAAACTTACTAATCAGACCAGTTACATTTTCCTCCAAATCATTTATATATACTACAAACAGCAAAGGTCCCAGCACTGATCCCTGTGGAACACCACTGGTCACAGCCCTCCAATTAGAAAAGCATCCTTCCATTGCTACTCTCTGCCTTCTATGACCGAGCCAGTTCTGTATCCACTTTGCCAGCTCACCCCTGATCCCGTGTGACTTCACCTTTTGTACTAGTCTACCATGAGGGACCTTGTCAAAGGCCTTACTGAAGTCCATATAGACAACATCACTGCCCTACCTGCATCAATCATCTTAGTGACCTCCTCGAAAAACTCTATCAAGTTAGTGAGACACGACCTTCCCTTCACAAAACCGTGCTGCCTCTCACTAATACGTCCATTTGCTTCCAAATGGGAGTAGATCCTGTCTCGAAGAATTCTCTCCAGTAATTTCCCTACCACTGAAGTAAGGCTCACCGGCCTGTAGTTCCCGGGATTATCCTTGCTACCCTTCTTAAACAGAGGAACAACATTGGCTATTTTCCAGTCCTCCGGGACATCCCCTGAAGACAGCGAGGATCCAAAGATTTCTGTCAAGGCCTCAGCAATTTCCTCTCCAGCCTCCTTCAGTATTCTGGGGTAGATCCCATCAGGCCCTGGGGACTTATCTATCTTAATATTTTTTAAGACACCCAACACCTCGTCTTTTTGGATCTCAATGTGACCCAGGCTATCTACACACCCTTCTCCAGACTCAACATCTACCAATTTCTTCTCTTTGGTGAATACTGATGCAAAGTATTCATTTAGTACCTCGCCCATTTCCTCTGGCTCCACACATAGATTCCCTTGCCTATCCTTCAGTGGGCCAACCCTTTCCCTGGCTACCCTCTTGCTTTTTATGTACGTGTAAAAAGCCTTGGGATTTTCCTTAACCCAATTTGCCAATGACTTTTCGTAACCCCTTCTAGCCCTCCTGACTCCTTGCTTAAGTTCCTTCCTACTTTCCTTATATTCTACGCAGGCTTCGTCTGTTCCCAGCCTTTTAGCCCTGACAAATGCCTCCTTTTTCTTTTTGACGAGGCCTACAATATCTCTCGTTATCCAAGGTTCCCGAAAATTGCGGTATTTATCCTTCTTCCTCACAGGAACATGCCGGTCCTGAATTCCTTTCAACTGACACTTGAAAGCCTCCCACATGTCAGATGTTGATTTGCCCTCAAACATCCGCCCCCAATCTATGTTCTTCAGTTCCCGCCTAATATTGTTATAATTAGCCTTCCCCCAATTTAGCACATTCATCCTAGGACCACTCTTATCCTTGTCCACCAGTACTTTAAAACTTACTGAATTGTGGTCACTGTTACCGAAATGCTCCCCTACTGAAACATCTACCACCTGGCCGGGCTCATTCCCCAATACCAGGTCCAGTACCGCCCCTTCCCTAGTTGGACTGTCTACATATTGTTTTAAGAAGCCCTCCTGGATGCTCCTTACCATCTCCGCCCCGTCTAAGCCCCTGGCACTAAGTGAGTCCCAGTCAATATTGGGGACGTTGAAGTCTCCCATCACCACAACCCTGTTGTTTTTACTCTTTTCCAAAATCTGTCTACCTATCTGCTCCTCTATCTCCCGCTGGCTGTTGGGAGGCCTGTAGTAAACCCCCAACATTGTGACTGCACCCTTCTTATTCCTGATCTCTACCAATATAGCCTCACTGCCCTCTGAGGTGTCCTCCCGCAGTACAGCTGTGATATTCTCCCGAACCAGTAGCGCAACTCTGCCTCCCCTTTTACATCCCCCTCTATCCCGCCTGAAACATCTAAATCCTGGAACGTTTAGCTGCCAATCCTGCCCTCCCCTCAACCAGGTCTCTGTAATGGCAACAACATCATAGTTCCAAGTACTAATCCAAGCTCTAAGTTCATCTGCCTTACCCGTAATACTTCTTGCATTAAAACATATGCACTTCAGGCCACCAGACCCGCTGTGTTCAGCAACTTCTCCCTGTCTGCTCTGCCTCAGAGCCCCACTGTCCCTATTCCCTAGTTCTCCCTCAACGCCCTCACCTTCTGACCTATTGCTCCCGTGCCCACCCCCTGCCATACTAGTTTAAACCCTCCCGTGTGACACTAGCAAACCTCGCGGCCAGGATATTTATGCCTCTCCGGTTTAGATGCAACCCGTCCTTCTTATATAGGTCACACCTGCCCCGGAAGAGCTCCCAGTGGTCTAGATAACGGAAACCCTCCCTCCTACACCAGCTGTTTAGCCACGTGTTTAGCTGCTCTATCTTCCTATTTCTAGCCTCACTGGCACGTGGCACAGGGAGTAATCCCGAGATTACAACCCTCGAGGTCCTGTCTTTTAACTTTCTGCCTAGCTCCCTGAACTCCTGCTGCAGGACCTCATGCCCCTTCCTGCCTATGTCGTTAGTACCAATATGTACAACGACCTCTGCCTGTTTGCCCTCCCCCTTCAGGATGCCCTCTACCCGTTCGGAGACATCCTGGACCCTGGCACCAGGGAGGCAACATACCATCCTGGAGTCTCTTTCACGTCCACAGAAGCGCCTATCTGTACCCCTGACTATAGAGTCCCCTATTACTATTGCTCTTCTGCGCTTTGACCCTCCCTCCTGAACATCAGAGCCAGCCGTGGTGCCACTGCTCTGGCTGCTCTGTTTTCCCCTGAAAGGCTATCCCCCCCGACAGTATCCAAAGGGGTATACCTGTTCGAGAGGGGGACAACCACAGGGGATTCCTGCACTGACTGCCTGCCCTTTCTGGTGGTCACCCATTTCTCTGCCTGCACCTTGGGTGTGACCACATTTACATAACTGCGATATATGACGCTTTCCGCCACCTGCATGCTCCTAAGTGCATCCAATTGCTGCTCCAACTGAACCATGCGGTCTGTGAGGAGCTCCAGTTGGGTGCACTTTCGGTAGATGAAGCCATCCGGGACTCTGGAAGCCTCCCGGACCTGCCACATCTCACAGTCAGAGCACTGCACCCCTCTAACTGACATTGTGTCAATTAATTAAAAAAAATATTTAAAAAATTTAATTTTTAAAAAATATATATATTTAAAATAATTTCAGAGTTACTGTTAACTATCTGTTTCCTAGCACTAGATTTCTAATAGAAATGCGAAAGCTAAATATAGTACTCTCCGATCTCTGGCTTAGATACCCCTCTAAATTATAATTAAGTAATTATGTTTAATTAGTTACCAATGCTTAAGTTTTTTAAATTTAGTGTAGATTCCCAACCAGCCACTCAGGCCACAGCTTTTCTGTGATGTCACTTCAGTTTCCCCCCGACACACACAATTTGAAAAAGGTATAAAAGTAAAAATGAGTAAAAATCACTTACTTACCTTCTGAGTGTCTTAGATGTTCTCAGGTTCTCTCCCTGACAGAGACTGCTCCTCCACCTCCGAACCTTGACCTGCACAATGCTAATAATATAATATAATAATTCTATAATATGGCACTTACCTCACACCAATGGGTCTTATTATTAGGTTAGAGGAGGAGGGCGGGTGGGAGACACTACATGTGTAGTGTCTCGGGTTTCCTCTCCACCAGAATTTATTGGTTGGGGGGGCGGCTTCCCAGAAGTCCGCGGGTCGAAAAAAATAAAACAGAAAAGAAGAAATCACTTGCGTACCGCTCCCGCTGAAATCGACTGGCCTGTTCCTGTGAAGGTAAGTGTTTTTAAAAGATAAACTTACCTCCCAGAAATCACTTGCACACCGCTCCCGCTGAAATCGACTGGCCTGTTCCTGTGAAGGTAAGTGTTTTTAAAGGATAAACTTACCTCCCAGAAATCACTTGCGCACCGCTCCCGCTGAAATCCCGCCGGCGTGGTTCACATGTGGTCCCACCCGGCGGGACCTCGGTGTTTTGCTGCAGGGTGTCATCCTGGTGGGGGGGGGGGGGCGGGGGGATCCAACTCCGCGGGGGTCCTCCACGGTGGCCAGGATCGCGACCAGGGGCTACCGATCGGCTGCCGCGCTCATTCCGGGGGAGGCCTATGTTCCTCCGTGCTGGGCCCCTGTAGGGCTCTGTCATGTTGCGCGGGGGCCGGCGCGAAGATGGCCTTTGCGCGCATGCGCGGACCCGCGGCTGGCCGCCGTGCACATGCGCGGCCACGTGGGCGTAACTGCAGGGCCCCACCGGCAGCCGGAGCTGCAGGACGCACGCCGGGGCTCTGCTAGCCCCCTTGAAAACGGAGAATCACCCTGGACCTTCGAGGAAAAAGTCCGGAATGATTCTCGCCTGTTTTCTGGCGGGCGTGGGGACTTAGTCCCCAGAAGGGAGAATCCCGCCCCTTATTTTTAGGCTGTGCATTTAGTTTTGGGGAGTGTTTTACCATCAAATCTGTGAGTCTGCACTGACTCAATCTTAATTTGTACTTTTGAGACTTGAGAAAATAGGAGACAGTCTAGTGATGTAACTCAGGAAACATTTATTAAGCAACAAAAGGTAATACCTAACAAAGTTAGGCAGCAACATTACTGGCTTAATATCGTTCTTGCATCCTGATTCAGGCTAGGGCGCAAGGCAAAATGTCTCTCTCCCTCTCCGTCAGTTGTGTCAGCTTTTGCTCTGAATTCGAAATTAGTCTCTTGTCTTCAGTTTCAAATTCAGCATTTCTGGCAGATGTTTTTCTTTGCTCTTTCTTGGACACAGCTCATGTGCATGATTATTGGTACGCTGAACTCTTGATTTATCTGGGCAGCACGTGATTCCCAATTGTTTCAGTGGTGTGGGGTAGGTTTCTGATTTTTTTTTATGGGTGATGGTCACCTTCTGATGTCATCACCCATTGTCTCGGACTGACCCTTTAATGTGTGAGTTACTTGTGGGACTGTCCCCCTCTTTCTAGCCTTCACTGTTATTACAATTTTGGTGTCCACTTGTTTGAAATAAAAGAGGGTGTGATGTCAGTAATATTCAATGAACGGGCTCAAACTCTCAAGTGCCTAATTGGTCCCATTATGGTCTGTCCAATAAAACTCTCATTAAGAATTTTATTTATTTGTTTGAGAGAACCACATGCTGGTGTGGCGTTCTAAAGTGACTACTGGTACTTAGTACCAGTTGGCTGGACAGCTGGTTTGTGATGCACAGCGAGGCCAACAGCATGGATTCAATTCCTGTACCAGCCAGGGTCATTCATGAAGCCCCGCTTTCTCAACCTTTCCCCTCGCCTGAGGTGTGGTGATCCTCAGGTTAAATCGCCACCAGTCAGCTCTCCCCCACAAAGGGGAAAGCAGCCTATGGTCACCTGGGACTATGGTGGCTTTACTTCTACTTTATTAAATGATCAACATACACATAACTAAACTACAGACCAATTGTAAATAGTAATAAAACCTAAACGTCTCTGGAAGACACCCTAGTTCTAGACTCCACAGCCAGGGGAAGCATCCTCCTAGCATCTACCCTGTTGAGCCCCTTAAGAATTCTATGTATTTCAATGAGTACATCTCTCATTTTTTTAAATTCTAGTGAATATAGGAGTAGTCTGCCCAGTCTCTCCTCATGAGAAAATTCCCTCATCTCATGAATCTCTCGTGAGCCTTTCCTTCAAGGAAAGTACATATTTTGCAAGGGAAGGAAACCAAACCAGGTATTGTCTCACCAAGGCCCCGTCCAACTGGAGTAATTCCTCTTTACTCTGATGCTCCAGTCCTTTGTTATATGCTCTCCTAATTATTTACTTTATATTCATGTGTTTTTCATTTATGGGCGTTGGGCATCGTTGGCAAGCTCAGCATTTGTTGTCCATTTCTAACTTCCCTTGAACCAAGTGACTCACTAAGCCATTTCAGAGGACAGTTTAGAGACATTCATATTGCTGTGGGTCTGGAGTCATATGTAGACCAGAACAGGGAAGGAGAGCAGATTTATTTCCCTAAAGGGGGTTAGTGAACCAGATTGGTTCATACAGCAATCAATGCTAGTTCCATGGTCACCATTTTCTGATCGGAGGGCTGTGACTAGTGGTGTTACGCAGGTACCTTTGCTATTCGTAGTATCTATACATTATTTGGAGGAAAATGTAATTGGCCTGATTAACAAGTTTGCGGACAACACAGATGTTGGTGGAATTGCGGCTAGCGATGAGGACTGTCAGAGGGTACAGCAGGATTTAGATTGTTTGGAGACGTGGGCGGGGAGATGGCAGACGGAGTTTAATCCGGACAAATGTGAGGTAATGCAATTTGAATGTCTAATACAGGTGGGAAATATACAGTAAATGGCAGAACCCTTAAGAGTATTGAAAGGCAGAGGGATCTGGGTGCACAGATCCACAAGTCACTGAAAGTGGCAGCGCAGATGGAGAAGGTAGTCAAGAAGGCATACGGCATGCTTGCCTTGATCGGCGGGGGCATTGAGTATAAAAATTGGCAAGTCAGGCTGCAGCTGTATAGAACCTTAGTTAGGCCACACTTGGAGTATAGTGTTCAATTCTGGTTGCCACACTACCAGAAGGATGTGGAGGCTTTGGACAGGGTACAGAGGAGGTTTATCAGGATTATCAGAGGAGAGGTTGGAGAAACTTGGTTTGTTCTCACTGGAATGATGGAGGTTGAGGGACGACCTGCCAGAAGTCTACAAAATTATGAGGGGCATGAACAGAGTGGATATCAGAAGCTTTTTCCCAGCATGGAAGAGTCAATTACTGGGGGGCATAGGTCTACGGTGTGATATGCCATCAATGAACACACGACGAGTGGTGAACGTAACTGAGGCTTTAATAAACTAAACAGAAAGCCGCCTGGCCTCGGATCCCGAACTGAGGCAGCGGCGGAGACTAGCCACCTTTAGCCATGATCTCATTGAATGGCGGAGCAGGCTCGTGGGGCCATATGGCCTACTCCTGCTCCTAGTTCTTATGTTCTTATGTTCTTTATATCGAGCCCGGGGGGAGGCGGAGCCAGCAGGCAGTAGTTTACCACATTACATATAATACAGTGGCAGTTTACCACAATACACAGATTATATACTACAGTGGTTCGGACCCAGCAGGGACAAGCCCAGGCATGTAACAGTACAATACAATACAGTGGTTTACCACATTCACCCCCTGTTAAAAAAAAGAGTCCAGCGGGGGTGAAGTGGACTTAAAGGTCAAGTCTGTCGGGGGCCTTGATCGCCTCAGTCCCGGCTGTGGTGTGGGCACCGGTGTCGAGACCTGCGCGTCTAGGAGCGTGCCGTCCTCTTCTTCACCCAGTAGTTGAGTACCCGGTGGAGGGGGGGGGGCGGTGTGTGGGCGTGGGTGGTGGTGATGGCTGCCGGTGGGCCTGCAGGTGCCAGACCTTGAAGTAGCTGGGTAGTGGTGGAGGGAGATGGTTAGGATTGGGGGTGGTGGTGATAGTCGCTGGGGAACCTGCAGGTGCCAAATCCCGGAGGGAGACTGTGTCCTGTCGCCCATCATGATGTGCCACTTAGGCATATTGTAGATTGGCATGGAAGAGCATGACCTTCTCGACCAGAGGATCTGCTTTCTGGCTCCTCGAATGCTTCCGGAGGAGGATGGGCCCTGGGACTGTCAGCCAGGACAGGAGCGAGACCCCGGAGGTGGACTTCCTGGGGAAGGCAAACATACGCTCGTGAGGGGTCTCGTTGGTGGCAGTGCACAGGAGCGACCGGATGGAGTGGTGTGCATCGGAGAGGGCCACCTGCCAGCGGGAGACTGGGAGACTTCTAGACCGTAGGGCCAGGAGGAAGGCCTTCCAGACCGTCGCGTTCTCCCTCTCCACCTGTCTGTTGCCCCGGGGTTGTAGCTGGTCGTCCTGCTGGTGGCGATGCCCTTGCTGAGCAGGAACTGACTCAACTCGTCGCTCATGAAGGAGGAACCCTGATCGCTGTGGATGTAGGTGGGGAACCCGAACAAGGTGAAAAGACTGTGCAGGGCCTTGATGACGGTGGCAGAGGTCATGTCGGGGCATGGAAAGACAAAGGGAAATGTTGAATGCTCGTCAACAATGTTGAGGAAGTGCAAGTTACGGTCAGTGGAGGGGAGGGGCCCCTATGAAATCGATGCTGAGGCTCTCAAAGAGGCGAGAGGCCTTTACCAGGTGCGCTCTGTCTGGCTGATAGAAGTGCGGTTTGCACTCCGCGCAGATCTGGCAGTCCCTGGTCATGGTCCTGACCTCCTCGATGGAGTAAGGCAGATTGCGAGCCTTGATAAAGTGAAAAAAACGGGTGACCCCCGGGTGAGAGAGGTCATTGTGGAGGGCCCAGAGTCGGTCTACTTGTGCGCTGGCACATGTAGAGCTTCCCAGGTCGATACAAGATATCGTAGTTGTAGGTGAAGAGCTCAATCCTCCACCTCAGAATCTTGTCGTTCTTGATCTTGCCCCGCTGTGAGTTATTGAACATGAAGGCAACCGACCGTTGGTCAGTGAGGAGAGTGAATCGCCTGCCAGCCAGGTAATGCCTCCAATGTCGCTCATCTTCCACAATGGCCTGGGCTTCCTTTTCAACGGAGGATATCGAATTTTGGAGGCATGGAGGGTACGGCAGAAGAAAGCCACGGGTCTACCTGCCTGGTTGAAGGTAGTGGCCAGAGCAAAGTCCGACGCATCGCTCACCACCTGGAACGGAATGGACACGTCCACAGCGTGCGTCGCGGCTTTGGCAATATCTGCCTTGATGCGGTTGAAGGCCAGGCGGGCCTCAGCCATCAGGAGAAAAAGGGTGGATTTAATAAGTGGACGGGCCTTGTCCGCATAATTGGGGACCCACTGGGCATAGTAGGAGAAGAACCCCAGGCATCTCTTCAGAGCCTTGGGGCAGTGGGGGAGGGGGAGTTCCAGGAGTTTTCCACAACGTAGCCAAGGATGGCTAGGCGGGTTGTGCGGAAAATGCATTTTTACTTATTATAGGTGAGGTTCAGGAGTTTAGCGGTGTGGAGGATGTGCCGGAGGTTTTCGTCATGGTCCTGCTGGTCATGGCTGCAGATGGTGACATTATCTAAGTACGGGAACGTGGCCCGCAGCCTGTATTGGTCAACCATTCAGTCCATTCCTCGTTGGAAGACTGAGACCCCATTGGTGACGCCGAAGGGAACCCTGAGGAAGTGGTAGAGGCGGCCATCTGCCTCGAAGGCAGTGTATTGACGGTCCTCCGGGCGGGTAGGGATCTGGTGGTACGCGGACTTCAAGTCAACTGTGGAGAAGACTCGATACTGCGCAATCTGATTGACCATGTCAGCTATGCGGGGGAAGGGGTACGCATCGAACTGCGTGTACCGGTTGATGGTCTGACTGTAATCGATGACCATCCGGTGCTTCTCCCCAGTCTTGACGACCACCACTTGGGCTCTCCGGGGCTGGTACTAGCCTCAATGATCTCCTCTCTTAGGAGTCGCTGGACCTCCGACCTGATAAAGGCCCTGTCCGGGCACTGTATCATCTGCTCCTAGTAGCGACGGGGTTACAGTCCGGGATGAGGTTAGCGAAGAGCGAGGGTGGGGTGACCTTAAGGGTCGCGAGGCTACAGACGGTGAGGGGGGGGCAGGGCTCCACCGAACTTTAAAGTAAGGCTTTGGAGGTGTCACTGGAAGTCGAGCCCCAGTAATAGGGCAGCGCAGAGATGGGGAAGGACGTAGAGTTTAAAGTTAGTGTACTCTACGCCTTGTACGGTAAGGGTCGCGACACAGTACCCTCGGATTGCTACCGAATGTGATCCGGAAGCCAGGGAGATTTTCTGGGTCGCAGGTAAGATTGGGCGGGAGCAGCGCCTTATCGTATCTGGGTGTATGAAGCTGTCTGTGCTCCCGGAGTCGAAAAGGCAGGCCATCTCGTGCCCGTTGATCCGGGCGGTCATCATAGATTTTGTGAGGTGATGAGGCCGAGACTGGTCGAGCGTGATGGAGGCGAACTTCGGAAGGTAATGGGTAGGCCGGTCGGAGGTAGCGGCGGCCAGCGTACGACCGGGTGAGCAGGGCTCCCGGGAGGCTGCGGAGTGGTCCCAAGATGGCGGCCCCCATGGGTCGCACGTGGTGGGCTAAATCGAAGATGGCGGCGAAGATGGCGGTGCCCGCGGGTCGCACATGGTGGATGGCGCGGCAGCTGGGGGCGGCCCTGACAGGCAGCGCTGCTGGGCCTAGGGGTTTCCGGGAGAGATCGGGCCTGGCAGGCTTTCGCAAAGCGGCCCTAACTCCCACGCCTGTTGCAAGTCGCGTTCCGTACAGGGCAGCGTTGTCTGGGGTGCTTATCCTGGTCGCAAAAGTAGCAATTCGGGCTTCCGGCGTTGGCGGGCTGCTGCGTGGCACAGGCTTGCGCCGCACTCTTGTAAGGTTATGGCGGCACCCACAAGGTCCACGAGGGTACCACGCGGTTGGAGGTGTAGGCTTCCATGTTCTGGGAGGCCACCTCCAGTGAGTTTGAGAGCTGCACTGTCTCTGGGAGGCCGAGTGTACCCCCTTCTAGCAATTGCTGGCGGATGTAGTTTGATTTCATGCCCGCGACATAAGCGTCCCTGACCAACAGCTCCACGTGTTGGGTAGTCGATACCGCCTGGTAGTCACAGTTCCTGCAGAGTACCCGCAAGGCACACAGGAATTCTGCGAGTGATTCCCCAGGGCGTTGTCGTCTCGTGGCAAGAAGGTGCCTAGCATACACTTCGTTCACAGACTTTACATTGTGTCCCTTCAGCAGCATTATCGTCTCCGTATACGAGGGGGCGTCCCTGATGAGAAGAAAGACTTGCGGGCTCACCCGTGCATGGAGAATCTGCTTCTTTTGGAGGTCGGTGAAGTCTTCGGTGAAGGATCCGAGGTACTCTTCGAAGCAGCTTAGCCAGTGCTCGAATGTTGCAGTGGCGTCGACTGCCTGTGGGTCCAGCTCCAGGCGATCAGGCTTGAGTGATGAATTCATCTCAGATGTTTAGTTTATTAAATTGATATGCCATCAATGAACACACGATGAGTGGTGAACGTAACTGAGGCTTTAATAAACTAAACAGAAAGCCTCCTGGCCTCGGATCCCAAACGGAGGCAGCGGCGGAGACTAGCCACCTTTATACCGAGCCCGGGGGAAGGTGGAGCCAGCAGGCAGTAGTTTACCGCATTACATATAATTATAGTGGCAGTTTACCACAATACACAGATTATATACTGTAGTGGTTCGGACCCAGCAGGGACAAGCCCAGGCATGTAACAGTACAATGGTTTACCACAAGGTGCGAGGGGCAAAGTTTAAAGGAGGTGTGCGAGGCAAGTTTTTTACACAGA
This sequence comes from Scyliorhinus torazame, assembly GCF_047496885.1. Classification (NCBI taxonomy): domain Eukaryota; kingdom Metazoa; phylum Chordata; class Chondrichthyes; order Carcharhiniformes; family Scyliorhinidae; genus Scyliorhinus; species Scyliorhinus torazame. The sequence continues at coordinate 190,332,495 of NC_092717.1, forward strand.
GGGTAGTGGGTGCCTGGAACTCGCTGCCTGAGGAGGTGGTGGAGGCAGGTACGATAGTGACAAATACATGAATAGGATGGGAATAGAGGGATATGGACCCTGGAAGTGCAGAAGCTTTTAGGTTAGAGGGCGCAGGGTCAGCGCAGGCTTCGAGGGCCGAAGAGCCTGTTCCTGTGCTGTACTTTTCTTTGTTTTGTGTTCTTTTTATTACTAAGACTTTTAATTCCAGATTTTTTTATTTAAATTCCACCAGCTGCTGAGGTGGGATTTGAACCCGTGTCCCCTGGGCTTTCGCCTGGGCCTCTGGATTATTAGAGTAGTGACCATTAAGACACCTCTCACCTGCATGTTAACTTTCTGTGACTTTGTGTACAAGAAAACAGGTGCCTCTCAACAAACATTTCTTCGGCTCACCATTCAAAAATGTTCTATTTTTCCTTCCAAGGTGGAGAACTTCACAATGCCTCATTTAAAATTCGACCTGTCAGTTCCTTTGCCCACTCATTTAGCCTGACGTCCCTTCTCAGTCTTGTTGCGTCCTCCTTCCAGCTCCCTTCGTATTGCTACCCACTTTTGTGTCATTGGCAAATACAGCATTTGGTCCCCTCAACAAATTAATTGATATAGATTGTACACAGTTGAGGCCCAAGCACCGTTTCCTGCTCTAGCCCACCAGTTACAAAATAGCCCAGCACTATCATAGGCCTTCTTCACAAGTCTGTCACTTTTCACAATGTAAAAAGGTCCAGCAAACATTCAAAAGTCAATGTATTTTACATTTTTCCAAATATGCAGCAAGTCAGTTGGATTGTGCACTTGATATATTAATTTAATAGCTTCAACTTAACCATTAAGCACACCACGCATCCTTCTTACCCTGTGCTTTATTTAGCCCACTCTTTACAGTGCTCAGTTATGTGATACTAGGTGGGTTGCCAGAAAAGGTACCGCAATTGGTTTCAGCATTCCAAGGTACCAAAATTGCCCAGGATCTGGTATTGACATTTATCCACTGAGTAGGAGCATTGCTTTTCAAACATTGTGCTGCTTCTCGTGCTCCTTCTCATATTGACAAGCTATTGTTTTAATCTGCATGTGCTTGTTTCACTTTCTTGCAGACCGAACAGTTAAACATCATGCTGAACGTTGACCCAACCAAAAGGCCTGATGCTCTTCAAGTTCAGAACTTCATTCAGAATCTGTTGACAACTGTGGGCGCGATTCTCCCAACAAATTTCTAAGTTAATTTGTGACGGGTTATTCAGGGAGTTTCCCGCCGGCTCTCCTGGCGAAATCCCCAACGCTATTCAATGACACTTTTCTGGGCCCTGAAGGGTTTCTCACCAATTTAGCCCACACTTAGAACATTATTTTTAGCACTGGGGAGCTGAACTCCGAGATCAGACCGCCATTTTGAAAGCGTGCCTCGATCTCTAAGTGAGCTTACGGGTACCCATGGGCAATGTCACCCCCCACAAACATGGACACTACCACACACCCTCCAAGTGAGGACACTCCGCTATGGGGCCCCAGGGGGTCCTCCCTCTTCAGGCCAAGCCCCCTTACAGCACTGATTGTTGTCCGGCTGCAGCTCCCTGGGGAGGTTGAAGAATCGAGGGAGGCCGGTGGATCCCACGCAGGTAGGTTGTAAGTAAGTTTACGACCTACTTCTGCAAGCGTCATTCGGTCCCACCCATTTGGGGCAGCGTTCCGACTCCGGCATCTCGCGAGGCACAAAGTCTGTTGGAAGATTCGCTGGAAGCCTCTCCCGGCATTCTCTGGCCGCGTTGTGCTCTCACTTGAACGCAACGTGGCTGGAGAATCGCGCCCAGTGTTTCCTGAGTGAATCATAGAATCATAGAATTTACAGTGCAGAAGGAGGCCATTCGGCCCATCGAGTCTGCACCGGCTCTTGGAAAGAGCACCCTACCCAAGGTCAACACCTCCACCCTATCCCCATAACCCAGTAACCCCACCCAACATTAAGGGCAATTTTGGACACTAAGGGCAATTTATCATGGCCAATCCACCTAACCCCTTGGGTTTGCTTCTTGCTAAAGCGTATTCCTGATGTTTAGCTGCAAGCCAGAAAACACCTAGCACTCGTAATGGAAATGGTCTCCAAATTTAAGAAGCATCCAGTATTTCCATATTCACAGCCTGTGCTAAGGAAATTACTTGCTTCTAGTTTACAGAATTCTCAAATATCAGAGAACTCTTTGATTCTCTAAAGGGATTTTCTTTCATTTGTTCAATTTCCAAGGTTGCTTTGACAGCGACTTCCAAACTCACAACCGTTACCACATGTTGTAGTGCACCTTTAAGAGGTATGGTTATGCTCCTATTGTGAATAGAGCGCTGTCATTTTAAAGTGCAGGCTCGTCCAGGTTCCTACATTGCGACGGGCTGACATGCTGCACCAATCGCATATGGATATTGGCCATACAAGCTGGTTAGCCACGGAGGGGGCCTATTGGCCAGATAACAACAATAATGTTGCAATCGTCATTCAGACATGTCAAGCTCACCAGCCAAGTCGATGTCATAAAAATGTTGTTCCTCGCGAACGTCCTATGGATGAAGATTCCTACTGATGTATTCCATGGTAGTGAGTACCTCATTGTCACTAATTACTTTTCTCACAGGGCAGCACGGTAGCATAGTGGGTAGCACTGTTGCTTCACAGCTCCAGGGTCCCAGGTTCAATTCCCGGCTTGGGTCACTGTCTGTGCGGAGTCTGCACGTTCTCCCCGTGTCTGCGTGGGTTTCCTCCGGGTGCTCCGGTTTTCTCCCACAAGTCCCGAAAGACGTGCTGTTAGGTAATTTGGACATTCTGAATTCTCCCTCTATGTACCGAACAGGTGCCAGAATGTGGCGACTAGGGGCTTTTCACAGTAACTTCATTGCAGTGTAAGCCTACTTGTGACAATAAAGGTTATTATTATTATTAAGTGATAATCCAACAGCTAGATGACATGTTGAGTTCTGCAGAAGCAACCACTATTAGTGGATCCCAATTTAGTTGGTGAAGCATGAAACTAGATGCAAATCCTTTTCTTGATAATAAATTTATTTACAAAGTGGAACATCGCATATGACTGCCTCCTGCATGGTATCAACGGTGTCTGAGCAGTCTTGATTTATAAGTGCTCCAAGTACTTAATTCAACAATGTCCTTCCCCTGTGTATCTTCAAAACATAATTAACAACTGGAGGAGGTGATTTTGTACAATAGGCCTCCGCATATCATGAAATCATTTTATGAAGTGTCAGAAATGGAGTGTTATGCATACCATGGGCATCATTCTCCGACCCCCCAGCGGGTCGGAGAATGGCCGTTGGCCGCCGTGAATCCCGCCCCCGCCGGTTGCCGAAGTCTCCGAAGGGAGAAAAGTCGGCGGGGCGTTAATGTCGCCGCTGCCGTCGGAGAATGTCACGGGTCTGCGCAAGGCAGCCGATTTTCGGCCTGCCGATATTCTCCCTTCCGGATGGGCCGAAGTCCCGTCGACGTGATGACCGTTCACGTCGACGTAAATTAAACCTCCTTTTCATCGGCGTGACCCTGTGCTCCAGGTTCACGCCGACCAGCGTGGAGGTGAGTGACGGCCTGGGGGGTTGGCTCTGGGCAGGCGATGGCGTGGCCGCAGTCTGAATGCGTGAGGAGAGGTGTGTCTCGGGTTGTGTGTGTGTGTGTGTGCGGCGGGGGGGGGGGGTGGTTAGAGTAGGCTGGGCTCCGGGGGAGTGCCGGGAGGGGGTCCGTGCCGGGGAGGGGGATGGGGGGGGTCCGTGCCGGGGTGGAGGTTGGGGGGGGGGTCCGTGCCGGGGAGGGGGATGGGGGGTCCGTGCCGGGGTGGAGGTTGGGGGGGGTCCGTGCCGGGGTGGAGGTTGGGTGGGGGGTCCGTGCCGGGGAGGGGGATGGGGGGTCCGTGCCGGGGTGGAGGTTGGGGTCCGTGCCGGAGTGGAGGTTGGGGGGGGGGGTCCGTGCCGGGGTGGAGGTTGGGGGGGGGGGTCCGTGCCGAGGAGGGGAATGGGGGGTCCGTGCCGGGGAGGGGGATGGGGGTTCCGTGCTGGGGTGGTTGGGGTCCGTGGAGGTTGGGGGGCGGTCCGTGCCGGGGAGGGGGATGGGGGGGGTCCGTGCCGGGAAGGGGGATGGGGGGGTCCGTGCCGGGGAGGGGGATGGGGGGTCCGTGCCGGGGAGGGGGATGGGGGGGGGTCCGTGCCGGGGTGGAGGTTGGGGGGGGGGGGTCCGTGCCGGGGTGGAGGTTGGGGGGGGGTCTGTGCCGGGGTGGAGGTTGGGGGGGGGTCCGTGCCGGGGTGGAGGTTGGGGGGGGGGGTCCGTGCCGGGGTGGAGGTTGGGGGGGGTCCGTGCCGGGGATGGGGGGTCCGTGCCGGGGCGGAGGTTGTGGGGGGTCCGTGCCGGGGTGGAGGTTGGGGGGGGTCAGTGCCGGGGAGGGGGATGCAAGGGCAAGGGCAAGTCCGTGCCGGGGATGGGGGGTCCGTGCCGGGGTGGAGGTTGGGGGGGGTCCGTGCCGGGGTGGAGGTTGGGGGGGGTCAGTGCCGGGGAGGGGGATGCAAGGGCAAGTGAGTTGGTCCACCTGGCCAGGTGCCAGCCTCCAACAGTTGGACCCATGCGGTCCATGCCACCTGGCTGGGGGGAGGAGGGGATATGGGCAATGATGACATGTCGTCGTTCCCCTCCCCCCCCACCAGGCCGTCATGTTTTCCGATCATCCAGCGATGTTGGCCGCCGTGGCGGCAGCCGCTAATGTCTATGTAGCCCTTGATGAGGAGGAGGAGGAGGAGCGTGCCAGAGAGGCGGCGCAGGCTGCCGCAGGCTGCCGCAGAGGGACAGGCGGCAGCCGCCCAGGCTGGAGGGACACCTGACCGACAGGACGAGGAGGGGGAGGAGGACGTCGCGGCCCCACGGCAATGGAGGCACCCGAGCGCGCCCCGTGTGTACCGGCCCCGGCAGTCATACCAGGACCTCACGGACCGGGAATGCAGGAGGAGACTCCAGATGAGGCGGGAAACCGTGGCACACATCTGCCACCTGCTGGCACACCTGTCACCGCGTGGCACTGGCGGGGGACACCCTCTCCCCGTGTCCGTCAAGGTTACGGTGGCCCTGAACTTTTATGCAACGGGGTCATTCCAGGCACCGAGTGGGGACCTGTCCGGCATATCGCAGACATCGGTGCATCGTTGCATCCGGGCAGTGACAGATGCCCTATATGCCATGGCGCACCGCTACATCCACTTCCCCGTGGACCGGGCCAGCCAAGATGCCCGGGCCGTGGACTTCTCTGCCGTGGCCGGGTTCCCCATGGTCCAGGGCGCGATCGATGGGATGCACATCGCCGTGCGGCCACCTGCAGATAACAGGGCCGTGTTCACCAATAGGAAGGGGACCTATTCGATGAACATACAGGTGGTCTGCGACCACCGCATGATGATCCTGCACGTCTGCGCCCGTTACCCAGGCAGTGTACACGACACATACGTGTTGTCGCGGTCATCCATCCCCGGCATGTACGAGGGACGCCATCCCCGGCTGAGGGGCTGGTTGCTGGGCGACGGGCTACCCATTGCGATCGTGGCTGATGACGCCTATGCGGAGGCCATGCAATGAGGCGGAGAACCACTACAATGATGCCCATGTAGCGACAAGGGGAGTGATAGAGAGGTGCTTTGGCGTGCTGAAGATGCGTTTCAGGTGCCTGGACCTCTCTGGGGGCGCCCTCCAGTATCGGTCAGATAGGGTCGGCCGCATCATTGTGGTGTGCTGCGTCCTGCACAACATAGCCCAGCAGAGGGGCGATGTGCCGCAGGCAGAGGAGGGCGGACTGGAGGAGCAGCAGGAAGAGGCGCAGTCCTCCCCAGATGAGGGGGATGGGGGGTAATGGTCAGGGCAGACGGGGTAGACACAGGCGGGTGGCTGTCCACCGTTACTGACTGGCCCAGCGGGCAGGGACAGACTGATAGCCGCCCGCTTCACTGACTAGATGGGCGTGGGAATCGGATAGTATGGCCACAGACCGCACACCATGGCAACAGCCGACCACCCACACCCCCCACCCATCCACCCACCCAGCACCCTCACCCCCCTCCCCAACCCCACCCACCCCACCCGCATGCACACCACCCCCCCCTCCCCATTGCCGATCCACCTGCGGCACAACGGGCCGGGCTCACACAGTTGAGGGTGGACGCGTGTCTATTGCAGGCCATGGAGGATGATGACAACACGCCCTGCGGTGAGCTCCTGGCTCTACATCGTTGGACTATGTCTGACCCATGGCCACAGTACCACCATCCACCCAGACCATCCCTGCATGCGGCTGTGACACTGCAGCGCACGGTCCCGTCCTCTGCCCGGGGGATGTTGATGGCGGCCCAGGGGGAAGGGGGCAGACTCACCTGGGGCTGAGGTAAGACCACCCCTCACACACACACTTGCGCTCAACGTACATGACACCCCCGCACGCTTTGGACAGAGCACAAAGGCAGCTTCTGTAGGTGTAACATTGACTTTAATAACCAAAGGAGTTCATGCACGTGCCCTAGCCCCTAAAACTCATCTATGCCCTGCACCCGTGCCAACTTAGTGTCTAATTGTTTGGCCTTACGGGCCCTTTGACTACATCTACGTGGTTCCCCAGACGGTACAGCAGAACTGGAGGTGGACTCCTGTGATTCCTGCCCTCTGACACTGGATCCCTTTGGCGGCCGTTTCCTGGGGCGTCCTGGCCTAGATGGGCCAGGCTGCGGCCCGGGTGACTGGGATGGCGAGCTGCCAGCCTGTCCTGCCCGTTGCCCACCCGATGCACCTGGGACGGAAGGGGGGGAGTCCGAGGTGTCGCGGTGTACCGGGACCTCCCCTACAGGGGGAGCCGGGGACGGACCACACCACCTCCTCCTCCCTCGGGGTGCCCGATGGCCCCCAGGCCTCTACATGGGTGGGGGATGCGAACGGACTGGCCATCCGACGCCCCCCCGACATCTGGCGCTGCCAGTCCTGGAGGCCCGTGCTGGTATCGACAGGGGTCTGCAGGTTTGCAGCCATGGAGCCCAGGGGGTTGGCAAACCCTGTCTGTGACAGTGCGACGCCGGCTCGCACATGGCCACTGGCGCCGATGCCCTCAGCGATGGCCTGCAGAGACTGGGCCATGGCCTGCTGAGACTGGGCCAAGGCCTGCAGAGACTAGGCTATGGCGTTGAGCGCCTCTGCCATCTGGCGCTGGCACTGGCTCATGGCCTCCTGTGAGAGGGCAGCCATGTCCTGGGCCACAGACGCCGCCTGCACGGAAAGCCCCAGGCCTCGCAAACCGTTCCCCATGTCTGACACCGTCGCACCCATTGCCTCCACCGCGGACACCACCCGTGCGGGTGTCGGCCTGGGTGGCACGCATGACCGGCACCACTCCCAGCTCCTGGACGCGGGTGGACTCCTCCACCTGCGACTGCAGCCGCCGCAAGCCGCCCGTCACCCTCTTCGCTCGTCTCCGGGTCGGTGGTTGCATCGGATCTATGTGTGGGTGTGGTAACTCCAAGAACCCGGGATCCATCTGGGCGGCAGATGTTCGCTTGGGCTGGGCTGCCCTCCGACCGCCCGGCCCCTCTACTGCTCCTACCTCCACCTGCTGTACCGGGACGGCTGTGTTCTGCGCACCAGTGAGTGTACCAGACGCCTCATCACTAAAGTGCCCAACCGAGGTGAGTGTTTCTGCGATGGTGGAGGGTGTTGGTGACAGCAGTGGCGTTGTGTCGTGCTCTTCGTCCCACTCTGAGTCCATGGCACTTTGGGGTGGGGGGTTCGTCTCCACCCATCCACTCGGAGTCACTGTCCGGTATTTCGTCTTCCTGGGTAGTGCTGTCCCGGGTAGGGGTGTCCTGGGCAGTGCTGTCCCGGGTAGTGGTGTCCCGGGTAGCGGTGTCCCGGGTAGTGGTGTCCCGGGTAGTGGTGTCCTGGGTAGTGATGTCCTGGCTCGGATGTGACGGGGGCCTGTGGCTGCCCCCCTCGTCGCTGGGTGGTCGCTCCCGCACGTGACGGGGGTGTCGTCTCCCTGTTGCTCCAGGTCTCTCCGTCTCCCGTGGTGTGCGAGGGGCATCCTGTGGGCGTCGCATGCTGGAGGGTGCGGGTCTCTCCGTCTCCCGTGGTGTGCGAGGGGCATCCTGCGGGCGTCGCATGCTGGAGGGTCCGGGTCTCTCCGTCTCCCGTGGCCTCCGAGGGGCATCCTGCGGGCGTCGCATGCTGGAGGGTCCATGTATCTCCGTCTCCCGTGGCCTCCGAGGGGCATCCTGCGGGCGGTCTGCATCTGCTGCGCTGGGTGCCTGGACGTTTGGGACTGCGATACACAATGAAGCATGCATGGTTAGACATCAGGCAGTGATCAGGTGATATGGGGGAGGGGATATAGGGGAGGGGGGATATGGGGACGGGCTGTCGGTGGCTCATTTGCTACTATGCCCCCGACCTCTGCATCAGCAACCTCCCGGTCGTCAGGTCCGCCAGCCAGTTCCAGGGCCCTTTCCTCGTGTTCGGTCAGTGGCCTCTCATCAGCGGGGCCTCCTCCAGTCCTCACATGCTCCCTATTGTTGTGTGCGTGCTTGTGCTGTGGGCGGGGGAGGGGGGGCTGGCAGGGGTAAAAGGCAACACTGTTAGGCAGGTATATGAATGCACGCCATCGGTTGCACGTGCATTGCAGAGGTTAAGGTTAGGGCTGGATTCACTTGGGGATATGGGGGAGGGGGGGATATGGGGGAGGGGGGGATATGGGGGAGGGGGGATATGGGGGAGGGGGGATATGGGGGAGGGGGAATATGGGGAGGGGGGGATATGGGGAAGGGGGATATGGGGGAGGGGGATATGGGGGAAGGGGGATATGGGGAGGGGGATATGGGGGGAAGGGGGGATATGGGGGAGGGGGGGATATGGGGAGGCTCACCCTGCCTGCTCTGACGAGGTCGTTCACCTTCTTGTGGCATTGGGTGCCTGTCCGTGGTGTCAGGGCCGCAGCGGTGACGGCCTCTGCCACTTCCCTCCACAGACGGCGGCTGTGGCGTGGGGCAACTCTGCAGCCGTGCCCGGGATACAGGGTGTCCCTCCTCTGCTCCACCGCGTCCAGGAGCGCCTCCACATCCCGTGACTCGAACCTCGGGGCTGAGCGGCGGCCAGCCATCCAGTCGGGTGTTCCGGTCGGTGTTCCGGTTGGGTGGGGGGGAGCAGCGCGGCCTTATGAGCCGTCACGCCGTGCGGCGCGTATGACGCTGCACGGCGTGAACCACTGCGCAAGCGCGGATCCCGTTACGTCGCTGCTAGCCCATTTCGGGCCGGAGACATTCGACCCATTTTTCCGACGTGATGCAAGTCGGATTTGCGCCGTTTTTTGCGCCGATCGGCGGACTTTCCGCCGATTACGGAGAATTTCGCCCCAGATCTTCACCTTGTTATCCATGTCCCAATAATCTTGTAGAATATATGATCTGCACCATCAAATCACTCATTACCAAATCCCAGCAGATGGGGCAAGTCTTGCACATTGCTATGCTCCACCTACATGCATCTCCATTAAGTTCTACAATTCCAAATTAACAATTGAACAACAGGTCATGATACAGAATCCTGAAACTGGTACGTGGAATACCACACAAGCCTCCAGATGTACAAAGTTGCAACTTCTACTGGTGCTATGTTGCATCAAATAGAGGTCAGATCAATACAGCCCATGATTCCCGATCAATGGAAGACCCTATAGCAATCTAGACAAGATCAAAGATGAAGTATTGGCAGAGTCTACACATTCTACTTCCACAGTGAAGAATCCATGTAAATCTGCTCTGGATTCTATGAAATGTTATCTAGAAATGTTCTAGATCAGCATGTTTGATGAAGTCATCTTTATGTTATGGTGACTGATGAGTTTACATGTTTCTGTTCGTGTTTTGTACAATATACATCTATCTCTTTTTTACTTCTTTCACGAGCAAGCAAGACCAACATTTTCATTGCCCACCCTTGTGAAGGTGATGGTGAGGAGGAGAAAGTGCCAGGCAATGACCATCTCCTCCAAGAGAGGATCTAACCACCACCCTTTGACATTCAATGGCATCACCATCGCTGAATCCCGCACAATCAACATCCTGGGGGTTACCATAGGTCAGAAACTGAACTGGACTAGCCACATTAATACTGTGGCTACCAGGGCAGGTCAAAGGCTAGAAATCCTATGATGAGTAACTCAACTCTTGACCGCCACCCCCCCCCCCCCCCCCCCCCCCCCCCCCCCCCCCCCCCACCCCCCCCCCCAAAGCATGTCCACCATCCACAAGGCACGAGTCAGGAGTGTAATGGAAATGGACTTCCGGTTGCGGCGATGCACTGCTATGCTGCACGTTTCGGCAGCTCCCGTTCTAACGGACTTTTGGGCTCTTTTTGGGAGCCCCAACGGAAATTTTTTTGGACCTAACCCAGTGTGGGGTGACGAAGGAAGGAGTCCCCCCCGGGTGTGTATGGAAAGGATCGGTGGTAGTGGCCAGATTGCGAAGGATCCTTTGGAGCAGCGGCAGAGAAGAGAAGAAAGAAGCAAGATAGCGACGGATGGAGCCCAGACGACATGGGGCCTGGACCAGCAGGAATTCCTCCGACGGTGTGTGGAGGAATTAAAGAAGGAAGTGCTGGCGCCGATGTTATTGGCAATCGAAGGGCTAAAAGAAACACAAAAGGCCCAGGTGATAGAGCTCCGTGGGGGTGAAGGCAAAGGCATCCGAAAACGAGGATGGGATTCAGGGCCTAGTGGTAAAAATGGAGACGCACGAGACGCTACATAAGAGGTGTATCGAAAGGCTCGAAGTCCTGGAGAACAGCTCGAGGAGAAAGAACCTCCAGATTCTGGGTCTCCCCGAAGGAGTGGAGGGAGCTGACGTTGGGTCTTATGTGAGCACGATGCTCCATTCGCTAATGGGAGCTGAGGCCCCCTCGGGCCCCCTGGAGGTGGAAGGGGCTCACCGGGTCCTTGTGAGGAGACCAAAGGCTGGAGAACCACCAAGGGCGATAGTGGTGAGATTTCACCGCTTCACCGACAGAGAGGCTGTTTTGAGCTGGGCCAAGAAGGTACGGAGTAGCAGGTGGGAGAATGCGGTGATACGAGTGTATCAGGACTGGAGCGCGGAGGTGGCGAGAAGGAGGGCGAGCTTTAATCGGGCCAAGGCGGTGCTTCACAAGAAGAAAATAAAGTGTGGGATGCTGCAGCCGGCGCGATTGTGGGTCACGCACCAAGGCAAACACTACTACTTTGAAACGTCGGATGAGGCATGGACCTTCATCCAAGAAGAGAAATTGGACCAGAACTGAGAGACTGATGCTGTGGGGGAGATGACGATGTTGATGTACAGAAATGTAAATTGGGGAATGAGAGGTTCACAGTATCGAGACGATAGACGGTGGTTTTTCTCCTCTTGACGGGGGGGACACTGAGAAATGTGGGCGCCAGTGGAAAAAGGGACTGAGAGGGGGGATGGGGAATGGGGGAGCTGCGCCATGGGGGGAGGGACCGATCCAAGAAAGCGCGGGTTTTTTCCCACGCTAGGGAGATGATGGCGGGAAGATAGGCGCAAGAAGGATGAGAGTTCCACGCACGGGGGGGTCAAGGAGAGAGCGGGGGAAGCCGGGGTCAGTTGGAGTCAGCTGATTTTCAGAAGCATCATGGGGGGAGTAACCATGCTAGATGGGGATCTAGCGGGGGGGTGGCGGGATCAACTGGGTTGCTGCTGCTGGGAGCGAGAGGGAGCTGGCAAGGGAAGAGGTGGTCAGGACGGGAGGGCACCGCCTGGGGGACAGGTGGGTGTGCGGGACCCGGACGGGGGACTGGCCTAGAATAGGGGATGGCTAGTCGGCGGGGGGGGGGGGGGGGGGCAATCTGGCTGATCACGTGGAATGTGAGAGGCCTAAATGGGCTGATTAAGGGGGCCTGGGTATTCACGCACTTAAAAGGACTGAAGGCAGATGTGGTCATGCTTCAGGAGACGCATCTGAAGGTGGCGGATCAGGTTAGGCTAAGGAAAGGATGGGTGGGACAGGTGTTCCACTCAGGGTTGGACGCAAAAAATAGAGGGGTGGCGATATTGGTGGGGAAACGGGTGTCGTTCGAGGCTAGGAATATAGTATTGGACAACGGGGGTAGATATGTGATGGTGAGTGGTAGATTGCAGGGAAAGGAGGTCGTGCTGGTAAATATATATGCCCCGAACTGGGATGACGCGGGATTTATGAAGCGGATGCTGGGACATATCCCGGACCTGGAGGTGGGAAGCCTGGTAATGGGGGGGGATTTCAATACTGTGCTGGATCCAGGGTTAGATCGGTCTAGATCCAGGACCGGAAGAAGGCCGGCAGCGGCCAAGGTGCTTAGGGGATTCATGGAGCAAATGGGGGGAGTGGATCCGTGGAGATTTGCTAGGCCGTTGGCCAAAGAGTTCTCCTTTTTCTCCCATGTCCATAAGGTGTACTCCCGAATAGATTTCTTTGTTTTGAGCAGGGCACTGATCTCGAAGGTGGCAGGAACGGAGTATTCGGCCACAGCCGTTTCAGTCCATGCCCCGCACTGGGTGGATCTGTAACTAGGAGAGGAGAGGGAACAGCGCCCACTCTGGCGACTGGATGTGGGTCGATTGGCAGATGAGGGGGTCTGTGGAAGGGTGCGGGGATGTATTGAGAGGTACCTGGAGGCCAATGATGATGGTGAGATCCAGGTGGGGGTAGTATGAGAAGCGCTGAAGGCGGTGGTTCGGGGAGAGTTGATCTCCATTAGGGCTTACAAGGAGAAAAAAGAGGGCAAAGAAAGGGAGAGATTAGTGGGGGAGATTTTGAGGGTGGATAAAAGATATGCGGAGGCCCCGGACGAAGGACTATATAGAGAGAGGCGAAGACTTCAGACGGAGTTTGACCTGCTGACCGCAGGAAAGGCAGAGGCACAGTGGAGGAAGGCACAGGGGATGAGATATGAGTCTGGGGAAAAGGCGAGCCGGCTGCTGGCCCACCAGCTTCGCAAGAGGATAGCGGCGAGGGAAATTGGGTGAGTTAGGGATGAAACGGGAACTACGGAGCGGAGAGCAGGGAAGGTGAATGAGGTGTTTAAGACCTTTTCTGAGAGGCTATATAGGTCCCAATCCCCGGAGGGAAAAGAGGAAATGCAACAGTTTCTGGACCAACTAAGGTTCCCGAGGGTGGAGGAGCAGGAGGTGGCAGGTCTGGGGGCGCCAATTGAGGTGGATGAGGTGACTAAAGGGCTGGGGAACATGCAGGCAGGGAAGGCCCCGGGACCAGACGGGTTCCCGGTGGAATTTTACAGGAAGTATGTGGACTTGTTGGCCCCACTGCTGGCGAGAACCTTTAACGAGGCCAGACAATGTCGGAGGCGACGATATCACTAATCCTGAAGCGGGATAAAGATCCGCTGCAATGCGGGTCATATAGGCCTATCTCGCTCCTGAATGTAGACGCCAAGTTGCTGGCAAAAGTGCTGGCGACGAGGATCGAGGATTGTGTCCCGGGGGTGGGGCATGAAGACCAGACAGGGTTTGTAAAGGGGAGGCAACTGAATGTCAACATGCGACGGCTGTTGGGGGTGATAATGATGCCCCCAGCGAAGGGGGAGGCAGAGATAGTGGTAGCGATGGATGCAGAGAAGGCATTTGATAGGGTAGAGTGGGAGTATCTGTGGGAGGTGTTGAGGAGGTTTGGGTTCGGGGAGGGGTTTGTCAGTTGGGTAAAACTCCTATACGGGGCCCCAGCGGCAAGTGTAGTCACAAATCGGCAAACATCGGAGTATTTTCGGTTACATAGGGGAACAAGGCAGGGGTGCCCCCTGTCCCCATTACTGTTCGCGTTGGCAATTGAACCACTGACCATAGCGTAGAGAGACTCTAAGAAATGGAGGGGGTGGTTAGAGGGGGAGAGGAACATAGAGTGTCACTCTACGCAGATGACCTACTGTTATATGTGGCGGATCCTGTAGAGGGGATGACAGAGGTTATGCAGATATTGAGGGAGTTTGGAGATTTTTCGGGATATAGGCTAAATATGGGGAAGAGTAAGCTTTTCGTAGTACACCCTGGGGATCAGGGAAGAGGGATAGACGCCCTGCCGTTAAGGAGAGTGGAAAGGAGCTTCCGATATTTGGGGATTCAGGTAGCCAGGAGCTGGGGAACTCTACACAAACTCAATCTGACGCGGCTGGTGGAGCAGATGGAGGAGGATTTTAAGAGGTGGGATATGCTGCCACTCTCACTGGCGGGCAGAGTGCAGGCGGTAAAGATGATGGTCCTCCCAAGGTTTCTTTTTGTGTTTCAATGTCTCCCCATTCTGATCACTAAGGCCTTTTTCAAGAAAATAGACAGGAGTGTTATGAGTTTCGTGTGGGCAGGGAAGACCCCGAGGGTAAGGAGGGGGTTCCTGCAGCGCAGCAGGGACAGAGGGGGACTGGCGTTGCCGAATCTGGACGACTACTACTGGGCCGCCAATGTGGCGATGGTTTGTAAGTGGATGAGGGAGGGAGAGGGGGCGGCGTGGAAGAGGCTGGAGATGGCGTCCTGTAAAGCAACGAGCCTAAAGGCGCTGGTGACGGCGCCGCTGCCGCTTTCCCCGAAAAGGTATACCACAAACCCAGTGGTGGTGGCAACCTTAAGGATCTGGGGGCAATGGAGGCGACACAGGGGGGTGATGGGTGCCTCGGTGTGGTCCCCGATCAGGAATAACCATAGGTTTGTCCCAGGAAGGATGGACGGAGGGTTCCAGAGCTGGCATCGGGCAGGAATTAGGAGATTGAGAGACTTGTTTATTGATGGGGAGTTTGCGAGCCTGTGAGCGCTGGAGGAAAAGTATGAGTTGCCCCCGGGGAATATCTTCAGATATATGCAAGTGAGGGCGCTTACGGGGCAACAGGTGAGGGAATTTCCGCTGCTCCCGACACAGGGGATTCAAGATAGAGTGATTTCCGGGGTATGGGTCGGGGAGGGCAAAGTGTCCAAAATATATCAGGAGATGAGAGACGAAGGGGAGGCGCTGGTAGAGGGGCTGAAAGGAAAATGGGAAGAAGAGCTGGGGGAGGAGATTGAGGAGGGGCTGTGGGCTGATGCCCTAAGGAGGGTAAATTCCTCTTCCTCGTGTGCCAGGCTTAGCCTGATACAATTTAAGGTTCTACACAGAGCACACATGACGGGAGCAAGACTGAGCAGGTTCTTCGGAGTGGAGGACAGGTGCGGGAGGTGCTTGGGAAGCCCAGCGAACCACACACACATGTTCTGGTCGTGCCCGGCACTGGATGAGTACTGGAGGGGAGTGGCAAAGGTGGTGAAGGTCCGGCTCAAGCCAGGCTGGGGGTTTGCTATATTTGGGGTAGCGGAAGAGCCGGGAGTGCAGGAGGCGAAAGAGGCCGATATTCTGGCCTTTGCGTCCCTGGTAGCCCGGCGAAGGATCTTACTCATGTGGGAGGAAGCGAAACCCCCCGGCATGGAGGCCTGGATAAACGATATGGCAGGGTTCATAAAACTGGAACGAATGAAGTTTCGGCTCAGGGGTTCTGCAGGCGGTGGCAACCGTTCCTTGACTATCTCGCGGAACGTTAAGGGAAAATAGATCGTCAGCAGCAGCAGCCCAGAGCGGGGGGGGGGGGGGGGGAGCACTATTTTTTGTTACTTTGTTAGTTCACTATTTTATTTAAATAATGTTACTTATTAGCTATTGTGTTATTTTTTATGTTGATTTGTAAAGTGGAAAAATTGTGTTTGAAAACTTTAATGGTACACAGGCTGCCATTGTTTGTCGGTGGTGGAGGGTTTGAATGTTTGTGGAAGGAGGATGATGGGTGCCTCGGTGTGGGTTTCCTCTGGTTTCCTCCCACGGTCCAAAGATGTGCAGGTTAGGTGGATTGGCCAGGCTAAATTGCCCCATAGCATCCAATGATGTGTGGGGGCTATGGAGATAGGGTGGAGGTGTGGACCAAGATCGGGTTCTCTTCCAGCGGGTTGGTTCAGACTTGATGGGCCGAATGGCCTCCTTCTGCATTGTAGGAATTATATGGTTCTAAATACACGCCGAATATTTCACAAGTTGTGGAAAATTCTTTATGGGGCTTTCACAAGGGAATTGGATCATTATCCGAATCGGAAAAAAATGCAGGGCTAAAGGACTAGGCGAATTGCTCCTCGAGAGATCCGGAACAGGTTTGACGGGCTGAACGGCCTCCTGCGCGGCTGCCATCCTGCGGTTCTCGGGAGTGGGCAGGTTTTCAGGATGGAGGTCAGGCGGCGTGGTGACGTTCCACGCACGCACAGTTGACGTAAGCGGCTGCACTGGCGCGGCCACGGCGATTGGATACATTGGGCCGATCACGTGGTGCTAGGACAGCGGCCTGTCTTCTGCAACTCAGCTGTCCCTGATCCGCGCCTTGGGCAGCCCGGCGACTGAAGCTCAGCCTTTAAGATGTTCCCAGAGCTGAATAACATTCTCAACTCAACTCCTGAAACGTGTGAACAGGTAAAGCATGGCCTGCTGCTGGCACAAGACTTCAGGCGGGATGCTTCGGGGCCGCAGTGCTTCCTGTGGTGCTCTGCAAGGTGGGCGTTGGGGGGAATGCGGGGAGGGAGGAGGCGGGAGTTGGCTTTGGGGGAGGCAGGGGCGGGAGTGGGCGTGGGGGAGGTAGGGGCGTTGAGGTGGTAGAGTGCGGCAGTGGGTGTTGGGGTGGTAGAGGGTGGGTGTTGGGGTGGTAGAGGGTGGGTGTTGGGGTGGTAGAGGGTGGGTGTTGGGGTGGTAGAGGGTGGGTGTTGGGGTGGTAGAGGGTGGGTGTTGGGGTGGTAGAGGGTGGGTGTGGGCGTTGGGGTGGTAGAGGGTAGGGGTGGTAGAGGGTGGGCGTTGGGGTGGTAGAGGGTGGGCGTTGGGGTGGTAGAGGGTGGGCGTTGGGGTGGTAGAGGGTGGGCGTTGGGGTGGTAGAGGGTGGGCGTTGGGGTGGTAGAGGGTGGGCGTTGGGGTGGTAGAGGGTGGGCGTTGGGGTGGTAGAGGGTGGGCGTTGGGGTGGTGGTTGGGGATAGGCGTTGGGGTGGTGGTTGGGGGTGGATGGTGGTTGGGGGTGGGCGCTGGGGTGGTTGGGAGTGGGCGTCGGGGTGGTTGGGAGTGGGCGTCGGGGTGGTTGGGAGTGGGCGTCGGGGCGGTTGGGTGCGGGCGTCGGGGCGGTTGGGAGCGGGCGTCGGGGCGGTTGGGCGCGGGCGGTTGGGCGCGGGCGTTGGGGGGGCGGTTGGGCGCGGGCGTTGGGGAGGGCGATTGGGCGTGGGCGTTGGGGGGGCGGTAGGGGGCGGGGCGGGCGTTGGGGGGTGGTAGGGGGCGGGGGCGAGCGGTAGGGGGCGGGGGTGGGCGTTGGGGGGCGGTAGCGGGAGGGGGTGGGCGTTGGGGGGGGGTTGGGCGTGGGGAGGGGGCGTGGGGGGGAGTGGGGGGGGGGTTGGGCGTGGGGAGGGGGCGTGGGGGGGGAGTGGGGGAGGGGGGAAGTGGGAGAGGGGGGGGGAGTGGGCGTGGTGGGAGAGGGGGGGAGTGGGCGTGGGGGGAGAGGGGGGGAGTGGGCGTGGGGGGAGAGGGGGGGAGTGGGCGTGGGGGGAGAGGGGGGGAGTGGGCGTGGGGGGAGAGGGGGGGAGTGGGCGTGGGGGGAGAGGGGGGGAGTGGGCGTGGGGGGAGAGGGGGGGGAGTGGGCGTGGGGGGAGAGGGGGGGAGTGGGCGTGGGGGGAGAGGGGGGGAGTGGGCGTGGGGGGAGAGGGGGGAGTGGGCGTGGGGGGAGAGGGGGGGAGTGGGCGTGGGGGGAGAGGGGGGGAGTGGGCGTGGGGGGAGAGGGGGGCGTGGGGGGAGAGGGGGGGAGTGGGCGTGGGGGGAGAGGGGGGGAGTGGGCGTGGGGGGAGAGGGGGGGAGTGGGCGTGGGGGGAGAGGGGGGGAGTGGGCGTGGGGGGAGAGGGGGGAGTGGGCGTGGGGGGAGAGGGGGGAGTGGGCGTGGGGGGAGAGGGGGGAGTGGGCGTGGGGGGAGAGGGGGGAGTGGGCGTGGGGGGAGAGGGGGGGAGTGGGCGTGGGGGGAGAGGGGGGAGTGGGCGTGGGGGGAGAGGGGGGGAGTGGGCGTGGGGGGAGAGGGCGTGGGGGGAGAGGGGGGGAGAGGGCATGGGGGGAGAGGGGGGGAGTGGGCGTGGGGGGAGAGGGGGGGAGAGGGCGTGGGGGGAGAGGGCGTGGGGGGAGAGGGCGTGGGGGGAGAGGGGGGGAGTGGGCGAGGGGGGGAGTGGGCGTGGGGGGAGAGGGGGGAGTGGGCGTGGGGGGGAGTGGGCGTGGGGGGAGAGGGGGGAGTGGGCGTGGGGGGAGAGGGGGAGAGGGGGGAGTGGGCGTGGGGGGAGAGGGGGGGAGTGGGCGTGGGGGGAGAGGGGGGGAGTGGGCGTGGGGGGAGAGGGGGGGAGTGGGCGTGGGGGGAGAGGGGGGGAGTGGGCGTGGGGGGAGAGGGGGGGAGTGGGCGTGGGGGGAGAGGGGGGGAGTGGGCGTGGGGGGAGAGGGGGGGAGTGGGCGTGGGGGGAGAGGGGGGGAGTGGGCGTGGGGGGAGAGGGGGGGAGTGGGCGTGGGGGGGAGGGGGGAGTGGGCGTGGGGGGAGAGGGGGGGAGTGGGCGTGGGGGGAGAGGGGGGGAGTGGGCGTGGGGGGGAGGGGGGAGTGGGCGTGGGGGGAGAGGGGGGGGAGTGGGGAGAGGGGGGGAGTGGGCGTGGAGGGAGAGGGGGGGAGTGGGCGTGGGGGGAAAGGGGGGGGAGTGGGCGTGGGGGGAGAGGGGGGGAGTGGGCGTGGGGGGAGAGGGGGGGAGTGGGCGTGGGGGGAGAGGGGGGGAGTGGGCGTGGGGGGAGAGGGGGGGAGTGGGGTGGGGGAGAGGGGGGAGTGGGGGTAACAATCCTGTACCACGCGCCATTAAAATGTGACATTTAAAACAATTTTTAATATTCCCCTTTTTCCAAAATCTTTTTTGAAACAATTTGAGCTTTCTTTCAACAACGTTAGTTACACAGAATCTTCATTCGGACCATCGCAAAAATTATTTTTAACCTTCTGGTGATTAGAAGCACTGATGCTTTGAAGGTAGCAATTTTAATAATCTTTATTGTGACAAGTAGGCTTACATTAACACCGCAATGAAGTTACGGTGAAAAGCCCCTAGTCGCCACATTCCGGCGCCTGTTCAGGTACATGGAGAGAGAATGCAGAATGTCCAAATTACCTAACCGCACGTCTTTCAGGACATGTGGGAGGAATCCGGAGGAATCCCACGCAGGCACAGGGAGAATATGCACTCTTTGCACATTGGGACAGTGACCCAAGCTGAGAATCGAACCAGGGACCCTGGCGCTGTTGAGCAGTAGTGCTAACCACTGTGCCGTCAGTTTCATGTTCAGTCCAAAAAGTGCATTGGTCGGCGGTGACAT
Source organism: Scyliorhinus torazame (assembly GCF_047496885.1). Taxonomy (NCBI): domain Eukaryota; kingdom Metazoa; phylum Chordata; class Chondrichthyes; order Carcharhiniformes; family Scyliorhinidae; genus Scyliorhinus; species Scyliorhinus torazame. Next base: position 190,351,969 of record NC_092717.1, read on the forward strand.
GGTGGCATTTGTATAGTGCTTCTTCCGCCTCGGGTTAACCACGCACTTCACAGACAATCAATGACTTTTGTTTTTGAAGTGCAATCACTGTTGAAATGCAAGGATATAAAACAACCTATTCACACATGGAAATATCTCACAAACAACATTATGATGATGATCAAATAATCTGAAATTGCTGATGCATTAATATTAAGGATAGTGGCAAAAGCTTCAGCCTTGTCTTTTGCATTGGTGTGCTGGGATTCACTCATCATTGAGGGTGGGAATATTTGTGGAGCCTCCTCCTCCAGTTAGTTAATTGTCCATTCCCATTCGCGACTGGATGTGGCAGGTCCGCAGAGCTTAGATCTGATCTGTTAGTTGTGGGATCGCTTCGCTCTGCCATACACTGCTTTCGCTGATTGGCACAGTAACCCTGTAGTGTAGCTTCACCAGGTTGACACCTCATTTTTAGCGATGTTTGATGCTGCTCCTGGCATGCTCCCCTGCACTCTTCATTGAACAACGGTTGATCCCCTGGCTTGATGGTATATGCTGGGCCATGAGGTTACAGATTGTAGTTGTTTATAATTCTGTGGCTGATGGTCCACAATACCTCATGGATGCCCAGTTTTGATTTGTTAGATCTGTTCGAAACCTGTCCCATTTAGCATGGTGGTAGTGCTGCTCAACACAATGGAGGGTATCCTTGATGTGAAGACAGTACTTTGTCTACCATGTTGCCTGTGTGGTGGTCACTCCTAATACTGTCATGGACAGATGGACAAGTCGATTGGTGAGGATGTGGTCACGTTGGTTTTTCCCTCTTGGTTGTTTCTTCCCTCTTGGTTGTTTCTTCCCTCTTGGTTGTTTCTTCCCTCTTGGTTGTTTCTTCCCTCTTGGTTGTTTCTTCCCTCTTGGTTGTTTCTTCCCTCTTGGTTGTTTCTTCCCTCTTGGTTGTTTCTTCCCTCTTGGTTGTTTCTTCCCTCTTGGTTGTTTCTTCCCTCTTGGTTGTTTCTTCCCTCTTGGTTGTTTCTTCCCTCTTGGTTGTTTCTTCCCTCTTGGTTGTTTCTTCCCCACTACCCGAAAACCCAGCCTAGCATTTTTGTCTTTTCGGGCTTGGTCAGGAGTGGTGCTACTGAGCCACTCTTTGTGATGGAAATTGAAATCTCCCACCCGGTGTACATGCTGTACCCTTGTCACTTTCCATGCTTCTTCCAAATGATATTCAATATGGATGAGTAGTGATTCATCAGCCGAGTAGGGGAGAAAAGTGATTGTAGGTGGTAATCAGCAGGAGGTTTCTTTGCCCATGTTTGACCTGATGCCATGAGACTTCATGGGACCAGAGTCAAAGTTGAGAACTCCCAGAGCACCTCCCTTGTGATTGTAGAGGACTGCGCTGCCAAATGTGGAGGGTCTGTCCTTTTGGAGGGTAGGACAGAGCCAGGGATAACGATGATGGCGGTGTTTAGGACATATTTATCGAATCATACCTTACGGACAATGTAAGGCTGTTGCTCAACTAGTCTGAGACAGCGCTCTCCCAATTTTGCTGCATTCAAGGTTAGCGAGGAGCGTTTGCAGGTTTGACAGGACTAGGTTTGCAGTTTACCTTTCTGGTGCCTTGGTCGATGCCGGGAGATTCGTCTTGTTTCATTCCTCCTTGTAGACTTTCTTGCAGTTTGATACAATTGACTGGTTTGCTCAGAGAGCATTTAAGAGTCAACTTTCAAAGTCATGTAAGCATATTTAACCTTCTCTTCCATCTATACTCTTTGCCTGAGTCACTTGCCTTGGTAATTAATTCCACAATCTTACCACTCGAGATAATGCAGTTTCTTCTGAATTCCCTGTTTGAGCTCTTGGTAATTATATTTCTCCTTGTGGCCTCTAGCTTTTCTCTTCTCACAAGCGGAAACATTCTCTGTGTAAACTAACAAAAGCCTATCCTAATTTAAAATAGCTCAATAATGTCACCCGTCAACCATTTCACCCAGCGAAATGAGACCCAGCCAGTTTATTCTTTTCAGTTACTCATTGATAGTCTTGCTGAGCCATCAGAAGGCTTTCCTAAAAATCAGCATCTGCGTATGTCTGATGGTAAGCCGCTCTGGAGATGGAATACACAAAGGAAATCATTGCTGCAGCAATCGGAAAATAATCCTGCAACTTCTCTTCCCAAAACCTCGTACGTTCCTCTGCAAGAAAATATTTATATGCTCTTTTAAGATGCAATAGCCTCTACCTCAATGAGGTACCCACACAAGCAGAAATTTGGAAGTCTAGGTGCACAAACCATTAAAAGCCAGCAGGCAAGCACAAATGGAATGTTGGCATCCGTGTCAAAGGGCTGGGATACAAAGGGGAGAAAGTTATGCTTCAGTTACACAGACCGTTGGTCGGGGCTCACCTGGAGTACTGGGTTTAGTTTTGAGCACCGCACTTCAGGAGAGATACTTTGGCCTTGAAGGGAGCGCGAATAATTCATCCGATTGATACCAGAGTTTCAAATTAGGAAGAGAAGACAAGTTTTGTAAATTTGGCTTGTGACCCTTGAGTCTAGGAATTGGGGCAACTGATTTAGGCGTTTAAAATGTTCAAGGATTTGATTGGGCTAAATACTGTCCCGTTCTTGCTCGAGAACAAGGGGACATGAACTTTAAGTTGAGATGTTTAGGGATGAAATCAGGATAATCTGGAACACTCCACCATAAAGGCTGCAACTGCGGGAACAGTTGCAGCTCTCATTACTAAAATGCAGATTTTTGTTGGAGTTGGGGCATGAAGGGATATGGAACAAATGTGGGTAAATGCATTTTCCAATGCAAGTCAGTCTTGATCGAATGGGAGAATGCCTGAAGTGCTGCATAGCCCGTTCCTGCACATTTTGTTCCATGATTAAACCATTATGTGCAAACAAATTTTCATTCAGAAATGTCTCTTAACCCCCCCCCCCCCCAAAAGCCCTCAACGCCTCTGTGATGTTTTGGCGTGAACATCCTCCCAATGGTGAAATTATTTCAGGAAACCAAGAAAATGAACGAGCAGTGGCTTTCTCCTTGACAAATGTTTGTTTCTCTTCAAAACAGGGAAAAGTCGTGCTTTTGTGTGACAAGCTGACAGATGGCACTTTCCTTGTACACCACTTTCTTTCTTTTTATCTCAAAGGTGAGTGACTTTTCTTTCTTTGGGGGTAACATTGAGCTGGGTGTGTATTGGAGTGCTGCAGTATTGAGTGTATTGTTTACAGACCATGCACTGTTCTTCACTGAAGATGCAACTTGCACAATGATTGACATTGATGTCACTCGCATGTGATGGATCGGTATTTGACAAACAAGGTGATCAGGCACGTTGGGGGGGGCGGGGGTCGAGTAAGCCGGACCACAATATTCAACCAGGCATTAAATAACTACTTAACCCTTCACTTTGCTTGTTAAATTCTATGAACGGCAATCGGATCCTTTATAGAATAATAGAATCCTACAGTGCAGAAGGAGGCCATCTGGCCCGTCAAGTCTTCAACCCTTCGGAAGACCACTCTACCTAGGCCCAGTGACCCCACACAACCTTTGGACACTTGGGGGCAATTTTACATGGCCAATCCACCTAACCTGCACATCTTTGGACTGGGGGAGGAAACCGGAACACTTGAAGGAAACCTACGCAGACATGGAGAGAATGTACAAACTCCGCACAAACAGTCAGTCACCCAAGGTCGGAATCGATGCCTAGGATTGAATGTGCCTTTGGCTTGCTAAATTTTATTGGATCAACATATTCGTAGTTATACCACCAGCCTTCCATTAAAATGCCTACCAATTGTTGGGTAAATTAAGCCTTTCTTCCCATTCATCAAAGGTCAAATAACATGGTCATGAACTAACAATTTGGAGCCAACTAAGCAGTAAACTTTAAACATTGAATATGTAAGTAGATTGTTTTTATTCATTCTCGGGATTAGGGTGTTGCTGGCAAGGCCAGCATTTATTGTCCATTCCTAATTACCCATGAGAAGGTTGTCATGTGAAAATACCTTTTAGAAATGTACGTTTTAAGAAATGGGCGTGTATATAAATATCTGTAGTGAGAGTACCTTTAAGAAATGGGTGTGTATATAAATATCTGTACTGAGAATACCTTTAAGAAATGGGTGTTTATTACTGCAGTGATGTCAGAGTGGGTAGAGCTGGGCTGTCTGTCAGCTTTTTACTTTCGTTTTGGGCTGTTTGCTGCAGGGTGTATTTTAGTTTAGTATTCAGAGTTGGATAGCTGCAGTCACAGCCAGAAGATGTATTAGAGTCTCTCTCTATAATCTAAAGACTGTAAATCGATCCTGGTGATTTAAAACTAATAACAGTAGTGACTTTAACCTGATGTGCTTCTGGTAAAAGGTGTTTTAAGTCTTTTGGATGTTAAAGGAAAGCTTAAAGGATTACTTAGTGTTGTATTCTTGGGGAGTTTATTTGAATTGGCAGTTGCTAAGATGTTCACTATGTTTTAAAAAGGTTATCCTGAGTTCATAGAATAAACATAGTTTTGTTTTTAAAAAAAAATACTTTTCCATTTCTGCTGTACCACACCTGTGGAGTGAGCCGTATGCTCCCCATACCACAATCTATTAAAAGTTGTGGGTCAGGTGAACTCCATGATACACTTTGGGTTCTCTAAACCCTGGCCCATAACAAGGTAATTACGTGCGTTACTCACCCATTTCACAGTCAACTGACCAGAAAATCAGCTTCAGTGATTTTGGTTGAAGAATAAACGTTGGCTTCTGTTATTTTTACACTAGTTTTGTGTGGGTCTGGAGTCAGCTATAGCTCAGACTGGATAAGGATGGCAAACCTCCGTAACAAAATAACACGCGTGAATCAATTCATTTTTTTCAACAGTCTGATAGTTTCACAGTCACCATGCCCGATGCTAGCTTTTCATTCCAGATTTCCTGACGAACTGAATTTAATTCCTAAACTGCTGTCACGATATTTCAGCTTTGAAGTCCAGATTGCTAGTCCAAATCTCTGAATTACTTGTCCAGCACCAGCAAAACCGTGCTGTTGTACCCTTACGGTATTACTGATATGGGATTATTCGATATTGAGTTAGCGATAAAATAAGTTTGAGGTTACAAATGTTACAATTAATCCACAGTGCTTTGGCTATTAACTGATTGACTTACAGATATAAATGTGTGATATTAGATGACTTGGATGACAAGTTGACAGCATTGAATAGCTTGTGTTTTGAATTAAACTCCGCGCATTTAGTTACATATATTTACTAAATTTATCGTCTGAAAATGTTCAGGTTAGGTGGATTGGCCATGCTAAATTTGCCCTTGGTGTCGAAAGATGGGGTTGCAGGGGATAAGGTGGGGGCCTGGGTTGGGTGCCCTCTCAGAGGTTTGGTGCAAACTCAATTGACTGAATGGCCTCTTTCTGAACTGTCGGGATTTTACGATCTACAAAAAAAGACTACAACATAGTTATCACATGGAGGCCAGACCAGGTAAGTATGGAGTGAACCAGGTGGGTTTTAACAACAGTCGACAATGGTTACATGGTCACCTTTTAGGACTTCTAATTCCAGATTATTATTGAATTCAAATTTCACCATCTGCCATGGTGGGATTCTAACCCAGGCCCCCAGAGCATGCCTCTGGATCACTAGTCCAGTGACAATACCACTGTGCCACTGCCTCCCCATATATTTTATTTGGGTGGGTAAAAATCCCAAAGCCTGCTCCAACGGGACAGACAGAAACCCAGCTTGGCTCTCCCAAATTGATTGTTTTATTACTGGGCTGCTAACATCCAAAACATTTGGGGCCAAATGGAGGCTCTCTCTCCTTGCCATAGTTACTGCACCATTGCCCTTTTCACCCACTAGATTTTCCTCGAACCCAGTGGTGTCCCTACAGTGGAGAAGGAGGCCATTCTGCCCATTAAAACTGCACTGACCCTCTGAAAGAGCACCCTATCTAAGCCCACACCCCACCCTTTCCCCATCACGCAATAACCCCCACTTAACCTTTTGGACACTAAGGGACAATTTAGCATGGTCAATCCACCTAACCTGTACATCTTTGGACTGTGGGAGGAAACCGGAGCACCCGGAGGAAACCCATGCAAACACAGGGAGAATGTACAAACTTTGCGCAGACAATCGTCCAAGGCTGGAATTGAACCTGTGTCCCTGATGCTGTGAGGCAGCAGTGCTAACCACTGCACCACCTTGCCACCCTGAGAGAAGATTTTAAAGCATGTGTTTGGAAACACTCGCGTGACAATCACCTGGAGTGATCTTGAGGAGACATCCACAAATATTCACTTGGGGTTCAGAATGGAGAGTGTTTCTGGATGTAGGGATTCAATTCTAGATACTACGGGACTTTGCTAGATTGCTTTTGGGTGTATTTGTCTACTTTTTGGCACAGATTCAAGCTCAGAGTATACTTGGGTAGACTTGGCGACAATAGCATAAAGGGTGGAGTAAGAGTGGGATTTACATCCTTCATGGGATGATGCATTACAATTAATGGTCTGATGGATTGAAATGGCTTCGACTGCAGTAAAGTAATTTTCCACATCCCTGGTTCTGTAGTTAAACTAACTACAAGGTGAAATTATAGACAATAGGAGCCTTTAGGGAGTATCCAAGTAAACGTTTTCCTCAATATACTAGGTGAGGGTCCATGATCGAGTAGCTTATCCATGGGAGGATGGATTTTGATCAAGTGAATAACCTTTTTTATTCAGTCTGTGTTGTACATTCTAGATGGTATATCTGATTGTTTATACTTTACACCAGCCTACTCTCACTCTAATGTCCCCTTTTCCTCTTGTATACATCAACACTGCTCAGATGATTGATGCTTTGACCACTCCACATGTCAAGAAATTCCTTCTATATTCTTTATTTTATTTGCCTCTTCTTCTGAATTCAGCCACAGGTTTCTCCATTTAACTCTGCCAAAGTACTTCATAATTTTAAAGATTTCTGTCGGGTCTCTTGATATTTATTTGACTATGTTAGAGAAGAACATCCTGGGACACAGGCAAGAACAGGCCAGTCCTAATTTGTTTTGTTTTAAGAGTCCTCTATTTCTCTATCTCCGCCTGTCTGTTCCCTCTGTTAGAAAAACAGAGAAGTGCAAGTATTTTGTGAAACTTGTATATATTGGGTATGACTAATTGGAATTCTGACTTCGATGCAGTGTGGGATTTCTGCAAGGGTGTGCTTTGTTTAACTTGTCACTAGATTTCTGTAGAGTTAATGGAAGGATGATTTGGGGAGTCAACTTATCCTGAGAGAGCATTTTGGGGAAATAGAGAGTAGAAACCCAGTTTAAATTACCCAGCTTGGTTTAAAAAAAAGTACTTAGCCTAATGTTTGTTTTTCAGGCGGTTGCAAAGTTTGCTTTCTTGGCCTGGTCCAGTCTTTTAATCATTACAACCTCGTTGCCCAAAAGCTGGTAAGTATGGAACATAGCTGGGCTTGTTCATTTGTGTGGTATTCATTGAAGATAATTTTGATGCTGTTTGGGTGTAAGTGTATATTTTAAATTTTTTCTACTTTTCTGTTTCTGTATGTTTCTAATATATCCACAACTAAGTTTGTCATAATAGCAGGGACAATGGGGCAGAGCAAATTTGCTGAATGGTTGGTTATGAACTAATACCGCTTTGGTCATCTGTATTCCTTCTGTGATGACTCACTCTTGACCGTGACTATCCAGCACTTCCTTGGTCGTCTTCAGCTTCTTGTTCCAACAATAAGTGTGAGGAGCTCATCGATTTTGTCACTAACATTGACACCACCTGATCAGCCGCCGCTACCATGTGCCCCCCACCCACCCACCCCACTGCCTGCCTTAGCTGTGAGGTCACACCCTATTTTTTTCTCCTATCTTCCCTCATACTTTTTCTGAGCTTGTTCATGAGATCCACCTCCTCCCTGAACCCAATTCCCACTAAACTCCTGATCAACCGACTCCTGGTTCCCAAATGACACCGTGTGATTGTGACAAAGGCAAACCATCATTACTCACCCTTCTTGTTCTGATTCAGACATTGGCACAATTGACCACACCGTCCTCCTTCAATGCCTCTCCACTGTCGTCCAGTTAACTGTGGATTTTATAAGTTAGAACGTAGACCATACAGTGCAGAAGGAAGCTATTCGGCCCATCGAGTCTGTACCGACCCGCTTAAGCCCTCACTTCCACCCTATCTCCGTAACCCAATAACCCCTCCTAACCTTTTTGGACACTAAGGGCAATTTATCATGGCCAATCCACCTAACCTGCACGTCTTTGGACTGTGGGGGGAAACCGGAGCACCCGGAGGAAACCCAAGCAGACACGGGGAGAAAGTGCAGACTCCGCACAGACAGTGACCCAGTGGGGAATCGAACCTGGGACCCTGGCGCTGTGAAGCTACAGTGTTAGCCACTTGTGCTACCATGCTGCCCACATGGTAGCACAAGTAGTAATGTCTTCTCTTGCTGCTCCCACATCATTGCTTCTTGGTGTCCCCCAAGGTTCTATTCTTTCTCCCTCCTATTTCTCACCTACATGCTTTGCCTTGATGACATCATCTGATATTACGCCATTCATTTTTGCATGTACTTGACGACGACCGGCTCTACCTAACCACTACCTCTCTGGACTTCTCCTTTGTTAAATTATCATAACTGGTTCTCTGACAACCACTGCTGGGTGAGCAGAAATTTCCTCCAATTCATTATTGGAAAGAATGAAGCCACTGTTATTGGTCCCTGGGTGAAACTTTGTTCCCCCTCCATGGGAACAGTCCGAGACAGAATTACTCTGTTCGCAATCTGGTGTCCCATTTGAATCGGAGACTAACTTCTGACCACATGTTTCTGCCATCACTAAAACTGCTTACATCCATCTCTGCTACTTTGTCCCATCTCGGCTGAACTGTTGAAATCCTCAATCCCTTTGTTACACCTAGACTTGACTATTCCAGCACAGTCCTGGTTTGCCTCCCACTGTGAACCCGAGTTCATCAAAACTCTGCTTACCCATCTTTTAACTTGCACCAAGTCCTGTCTTCCTGTTACCCCTGTGCTCAATGACTTGCATTGGCTTTTGATCCAGCAGTGCCTTGATTCTAAAATTCTCAAATCTCTCCATGGCCTTGCCCCCTCCCTATCTCTGTGATTTGCTGAAGCCCCATCAAATTCTGGCATCTTGAGCATCCCCGATTTTAATCACTCCATTGTTGGTGGATGCACCGTCAGTTTCTTGGGCCACAAGGTCTGGAATTTCCTCCCTCATCCTTTCTGCCTCACTTCCTTGAAAACACATGCATGATCCAACTTCTGACTTATTATTTCCTTTTGTAGCTTAGTGTTGTATTTTGTTTTATAAGTGACTTGGAATGTTTTGTTACAGAGGTGCGAAACAACTAAGTTGTTGTAGTGTGGACTCAAGGTTATATAGAAGGTACTATAGCCAAAACGTGACCAAAGTTGTAATACCTTGTGTTACAGGGAGTTCATCTATCTGCAGCCAGAGAAAAAGGACAGCTAGTGTTTCTGGAAGGACTCCGTTCTTCTCTTGACCTCATACTTAATGACGGGCAGGAAAGTACACAACAAATACTATCACCGTTGCAGTTTCTAAGGTAAAGGATCTGAGTAATGTTGTAAATTGTGACATGTAGCTTTGTGGATTATGATTCTTTCTTCAGGGAGTTGTAGAAATTGGGGTTCTCAATTAATTAGTTTTTGTATCTGAGAAACGCAAGTTCTTTTGACTTCCCTTTGTAATTACGTTTCTCAGATACAAAAACAGGAAATGCAGTCCAAGGATGTGCAGGTAGGTGGATTGGCCACACTGAATTGCCCCTTAGTGTCCAACGGTTAGGTGGAGTTACAGGGATGGGGCGGGGGGTTGGGCCTGGGTAGGTTGCTCTCTCTTTTGGAAGGTCGGAGCAGACTCGCTGGGCCAAATGGCTGCCTCCTGCACTGCAGGGATTCTATGATAATGGGGCTATCAGCACCTGCAATTGATAGTCTAAGTTGAAACGCATCTTTTTAAACAAGGTATTCCCCATTACACCTGATGACTGATTGTTCTCTATGGAAGAGAACCCGTTCTCCTGACCCAGTCTGGCCTAAATTAACTCCAGTTTTTTGGCAGCTTGGTTGACTTTTAACTGCGCTCTGAATTGCATATTAAACATTATTTAGTTGCATTAAAACCGTACAACCATCGAGAGAAGCCGTAAATGTCAGTCTTAATGGCAATGCCCATGTCTGTCCTGAGAAGGAATAAAAAGAAACACACAGCCCATGTGTCCAAAGCATCTTAAGTAGTCTGATGTCTGGCTGTTAGTCTGGTTTCGTAAGGCCACTGTCTTTAATAAATCCAACTGATTCTAATAACCTGAGAACCGTTGAGATGAGACAATAGTTGTAACTACTCGTAGATATCAGCTCCATTTACCACCTTTTTTTTAAACTACATTTAAGATCTCACACTGCTGTGGTGGGATTCAAACACAAAATCTCAGAATTATTCTTTCGGGCCTCTGGACTACTGCATCAGTGAGAATTGAAAAAACAGTGAGGCTGTCCCCCCTTTCCCTCAGCTGTGTTCTCTGCTCCATGGGAGAAAGAACTTTCAGGAATGCCTGTCTTTTTATCTGTGACAGCATTATTGTCCTTGGGTTTTAACAGCTGTGTGAATACTGTTATCTGGTAATTGAAACATAGCTCTGGAGAGCAGCGGTCAATGTTAAAGTCTGTGCCATAGCCTTGCCCTGTTGACTATGTAGAGAAGTTGAGAGACTGACACTGGTTAAAATGTATCTGTTGGCCACGGCAGTATGAAGAATGTATGAAAGGTCGTTCAACATTTTTTGTGGAATTTTTCACCTTTTTGTTTTAATCAAATTTTTTAAAATATTGCATTTATGTAAAACCTTTCACCATCTCCGGATGTTCCAAAATGCTTTACAACCAATTAAGTACTTTTATTTAAAAATATATATATTTTTATTCTCCTTTTTCACATTTTCTCCCCAATTTAAACTCAACAATAAACAATAATTAACGAATGCAATGTCAATCCCCATATCAACAACAACGATCCAATCCTCCCACCAAACCCCCAAACATTAGCATGTTAACGTAAACAAATAACAAAAAGGAATCAGGAATCGCCCATAGTCACCATTAACACATACAGTCCAAGTTGTGTGTCTCCCAATATTTGATGTAATCCAATTCTCGAAAGTGCATAATGAATAACGCTCATGAATTGTAGAACCCCTCCATCATTCCCCTCCGTTCAAATTTGACCTTTTCAAGAGTCAAGAATTCCAGCAGGTCCCCCCGCCACACCAGGGCACAGGGTGGAGAGGTTGATCTCCATCCTAACAGGATCTGCCTTTGGGCGATCAACAAGGCGAAGGCTACAACATCTACCTCTGCACCCGTTTCCAACCCTGGCTGGTCCGACACCCCGATTATGGCCCCCCCGAGGGCCCGGGTCCTGTTTCACGTGCACCACTTTAGAGATTACGCTAAACACCTCCTTCCAGTAATCCTCCGGCTTTGGACAGGATCAAAATATATGAACATGGTTTGCGCCCCCCCCCCCCCCCCCTGCAACATTCACATTTCCATGTCCGTGTGGAGTTTGCACATTCTCCCCATGTCTGCCTGGTTTCACCCCCGCAACCCAAAGATGTGCAGGTTAGGTTGATTGGCCAGGCTAAATTGCCCCTTAATTGGAAATAAATATATAATTGGGTACTCTGAAGTTTTTTTTTTTTAAATCCTGCAGAACGACCCCCAAGAAAAAAATCTTGTGTCTTAATTCCTTTCTCCTCCCATCTCCGAAAAGTTCCATCCCACTTCCCTGGCAAAAATCTATGGTTCCCCCCAATCGACATTTCCCTTGACCCTGCCCCCAACCCGAGGTGCTGGCGAAACTGCCTCCAAATTCTCAACAAATCTATTACTACCGGACTCCCCGAGTATCTTCCCGGGGCCGTCGGGCGCAGCGCTGTCGCTAGCGCCATCAATCCCGACCCCCTACACAAACTCTCCTCCATTCTGACCCATTGGGAGTCAACCCCTCTGACCCAGCTCCGTACCTTCTCCACATTCGCCGTCCAGTAATAATACATCAGGTTCGGAAGACCCAAACCCCCTGCCTGCCTTCCCCTCTGTAGTAGCCCTTTCTAATTCTGGCCACCTTCCCTCCCCATATGAACGAGGTAACAATTAAGTACTTTAAAAGTATAATCACTATTCTGATATAGGAAGAGTGGAAGCTAATTTGCATATTATAAAATCCCACAAACCGCAATATGATTACCAGATCATCTCTGTTTCTGATGTTGTTTGAGGGATAAATATTAATCAAGTATTTTTACAAGTTATTGGTTAGTCATATATTTAACAAAACTATTGATTACAGAATGAAGTTTCAGATTGCCATGGTCGCATTTCTTTAGTAAATATTTTATCTTCCAGCTCTCCCAATGCAAGCCTCCAGTGCCTCTATGACTTTGTTCGTGTATCACTACAGGAGACCAGTGAAACCCCTTGGCGGTTTCCTGTGCTGATTATCGATGACCTCAGTGTCTTGCTCAGCCTGGGAGTGAGCCCTGTAAACATCATGAATTTCCTGCATTACTGCAGGGCTACAGTGTGCTCAAAGTTCATGGTAAGTTTCTCCCCTGCTCCCTTCGTAAATCTCCTGTAGGATGTTGCTGAGCCCGTTAGATTTTTGTGACAGTTCAGTGTCATCCTAGACATCCCAAAATTTGTTGAACTTATTTTCTCAACTTGGTATGGTGGGAGTTTTACTTTAAACGTACTCTTGAGTTGCTAACCCATTACCAATGCCAAATACATTGAATTGAATAGACCACACAGTACAGAAACAGGCCATTTAGCACAGCCATTTAGCTCCAGCGAGCAGAGGCCTAAAATGCTCAATGTCTCCTCATAAGATTCCAGTTTATTGCCCTCGTACTGAATTTGGAATTGAAGCATGCAATAATGATCACTATTCCTTAGGGGATCCTTTATTACAAGGTCATTCAATAATCCCATGTCCTTACACAATACTAAATCCAAAATAGCCTGCTTGCTCCAACTTCTTTTTGCATATCACTATGCTCACTTACCCATATTTAGCTCCTGGTCCACAAAACCTCCCTTTTTAAAATTCTCTCACTCGTGTTCAAATCCTTCAATCGTATTATCCCTTTCTTGGGAACAAAGATAAAACCTGATACACTATTGCAATATTCAGGGAGTGTTGCACTGTCAGAGGTGCCATCTTTTGGATGAGATGTTAAATTGAGGCCCCAGCCGCATGCTTGAGTGGATGTAAGAGATGCCATGGCATTGAAGTATTTTGAAAGTTAAATATTGGCCAGGATACCAATCAACCCCAAAAGCAGAATATCTGTTCATTATCACGTTGCTGTTTGTGGGAGTTTGCTGTGTGCTTATTCGCTGCTGTATGTCTTTAATTACAACAGTGACTATACTTGCTTACTTCATTTGCTGTAAAAGATTGAGAGACATCCAGTGGCCATTTAAAAAAAAAAAAAAAAATACATTTTGGTTTTCTCTCTACGTCTAAACCTCTAGAGCCCTGCAACTGTGTTCCACCAACTCTGACTTTCGTCGCTCCAACACCGTCAGCCATGTGTTTAACATCTAGCCATTCAGCTCTGTAATTCCCTCCCTAAGCTTCTTCACTTCTACATCTTTAAATATGCTCCTCTAAAGGCTACCTTCATCATCAAACATTTGGTCATCTGTCCTGAACGCTCCCTCTTTAGCTCTCTGTCAATTTTTGTCTGATGCATGCCTCTGAGAAGTGTCCTGGGAGGTTTTAATACTTGAACGGTGTTTCAAATTGTAAGTTGTTGTACTTTAGGTCCTCAACTAATGCTCTCACTCGAACAATATTTTGGGGAAAATCATTTGTCTTGCAGGGAAATATAGTGACATTGGTGCATAACACAGAAGATTTAGAAGATGAAGAAAATAATTTTGTTGTCAAATCATTGAGTCACCAGTGCCACATGATATTACAGGTGGAAGGATTGACTACTGGCTACTGCAAGGATATCCATGGTCAGGTATGACTGTTGAAATGATGCTTAAAAGATTGGCTCCATTAATGACTGATTAATGTTTTTAAGGGCTATTATAAGCTATAGTCACATTTCACATACCAGTATATATAAATGATTTGGAGGAAAATGTAACTGGTCTGATTAGTAAGTTTGCAGACGACACAAAGGTTGGTGAAATTGCGGATAGCGATGAGGACTGTCAGAGGATACAGCAGGATTTAGGTTGTTTGGAGACTTGGGCGGAGAGATGGCAGATGGAGTTTAATCCGGACAAATGTGAGGTAATGCATTTTGGAAGGTCTGATGCAGGTAGGGAATATGCAGTGAATGGTAGAACCCTCAAGAGTATTGAAAGTCAAAGATCTAGGAGTACAGGTCCACAGGTCATTGAAAGGGGCAACACAGGTGGAGAAGGTAGTCAAGAAGGCATACGGCATGCTTGCCTTCATTGGCCGGGGCATTGAGTATAAGAATTGGCAAGTCATGTTGCAGCTGTATAGAACCTTAGTTAGGCCACACTTGGAGTATAGTGTTCAATTCTGGTCGCCACACTACCAGAAGGATGTGGAGGCTTTAGAGAGGGTGCAGAAGAGATTTACCAGGATGTTGCCTGGGATGGAGGGCATTGGCTATGAATAAACTCGGTTTGTTCTCACTGGAACGACGGAGGTTGAGGGGCAACCTGATAGAGGCTACAAAATTATGAGGGGCATAGACAGAGTGGATAGTCAGAGGCTTTTCCCCAGGGTAGAGGGGTCAATTACTAGGGGGCATAGGTTTAAGGTGTGAGGGGCAAGGTTTAGAGTAGATGTACGAGGCAAGTTTTTTACGCAGAGGGTAGTGGGTGCCTGGAACTCGCTACCGGAGGAGGTGGTGGAAGCAGGGACGATAGTGACATTTAAGGGGCATCTTGACAAATACATGAATAGGATGGGAATAGAGGGATACGGACTCACGAAGTGTAGATGATTAGTTTAGTCGGGCAGCATGGTCGGCACGGGCTCGGAGGGCCGAAGGGCCTGTTCCTGTGCTGTACCTTTCTTTGTTTGTTCTATAATCCTGCTGCTAATTATTTTGCAGTTAAATTGAATTACTTCATAAATTACATGGAGATTCAGAAGGCCTGATTCCTTCTGCAGGCTTACCAATTAATCTTTATTGTCACAAGTCATCTTATATTAACACTGCAATGAAGTTACTTGTGAAATTTCCGGCGCCTGTTTGGGTACATAGAGGGAGAATTCAGAATATCCAATTTGCCGAACAGCATGTCTTTAAGGACTTGTGGGAGGAAACCAGAGCACCCGGAGGAAACCCACGCAGACACATAGAAAATGTGGGACTCTGCACAGACAGTGACCCAAGCCGGGAATCGAATCTGGGACCCTGGCGCTGTGAAGCATGAGATGCTGCTGCGCTGCCCAATGTAGTGCAGTGATAGTGAGATCCTGAGCCATACAAGCCCGAAAGTACTGGGATCCTGGATCTGTGCTGAGTTGAAAGATCTTGCAATCGGGAAGCTACATTTTCTTCAGTGACAATTAAGTAGAAAGGGTAAAAAAAAATGCTATCATTCCTATTCAATATTGAGTGATCCCTGGTGGAGTATAGTGAACAGTGCAGCTCAATTATCAAAATTCTATCACTGTCCCAGCTCATGTAGGAAGAATGACTACCTGGGGAAGAATACCTGATGGCTTTGTCAAATGTAATACCACCACCCAGTCCTTATACTTCAACTGGGGCTCATAGCTGCATTTTCTGTCAGCCGGACAGAGACCCCTGTTTATATAGCGAGAAAATACCTCATCAAAGTGCATATCTGGAAATGGGGACCTTTTTAGGAAAGAGAGCAAAGAGGGAATGTTCCCTAATATCTCAATACAGTTGATGTCATATTAAATATCTAGGAAATCCACAAATAGCTTTGGAGTGATTTGTAAACCAAGCATGACACTGGATTTGTATTGTCAGACCTAGTTGATGGGTGCCATCACAAGTCTCCCTGCACTTCCCTTCAGAGTTGATGCAGATCCTTATTCTGAGAAGATCCTGGAGGTTTTGAATTGATAAGAATATAAATTACTTATCACCAGAGCTAATGTGTAGTCTAAATGGGCCCTTAGACAC
Source organism: Scyliorhinus torazame (assembly GCF_047496885.1). NCBI lineage: Eukaryota > Metazoa > Chordata > Chondrichthyes > Carcharhiniformes > Scyliorhinidae > Scyliorhinus > Scyliorhinus torazame. The sequence continues at coordinate 190,368,228 of NC_092717.1, forward strand.
TGGCAAATTTGCACTGTACAAAACTGTGGGCATAAGCATGTGCTTCTTGAATTCTGAGTGACAATTCTTTAAAAAGATGTTTAAAAATCTCTCATGCATACAGCTGACTATGACCTGCCGTTCCCCTTCGCCTGTCAAGTCTGAAAAGAATGTCAACAAAATCTTCCAGTACAAGATACAAGACAAAAATGTGACCTTTTTTGCTCGAGGAACCTCATCTGCTGTGCTGTAGGGAATTATTTTGGAATTGCTTCACTGATGTGAGGAGTGGAAATGACTCAACCTTTTGAAATGCATATGAATCTAATTGGTTATGATGTGGGTGGAACAAGTATGAGATGTCTGGATTTCAAGTAGCGACTTCTTTGGAGTCCTTTTGATTCATGTGTATTTGGTCATTTATTTGCAAAGGGTGTAACAATTGTATTCAGTTGTATATGTCACATTTGTAAAGCATAAATTCATCCGCCAAGGTCCGACTGCTAGCTGAAATTTTACAGTGCCGAACCGAGAACATTTCTATTTTTGAACTCTGCAACTTCAATATTTTAATTTATTGACTCATATCCATGTAACTCAGTTCAGCATCAGTGTTCAACAGTTCAAACTGAGCAAAAGAAAATATTTTTTTAATAAACATTTTATTGAGGTATTTATGATTTTATAACAATAACAGAAGAAACAGTGTACATACAAATATAACCGTAGTGCAAAGGCCGTCTTCCACTCTCACAGGTCCCACCTTTCTTACACCCTGATCTGATCTAAACTACCTAAATGTCACCGGCCTACTAGGGAGGCAAAGGCCAGAACGTCTACCTCTTTCTCCTCATGGATTCCCGGATCTTCCACCACTCCGAAAATCGCCATCACTGGACTCAGTGCCACCCTTGTTTTTAACACCGTGGACATGATATCTGCAAACCCCTGCCAGAATCCCCGAAGCTTCGGGCATGCCCAGAACATATGGACATGGTTCGCTGGTCTTCCCGCACACCTTGCGCACCTGTCTTCTACCCCAAAGAACCTGCTCAACTGGGCCACAGTCATGTGAGCCCGGTGAACGACCTTAAACTGTATCAGGCTGAGCCTGGCACATGTTTTGGACGCATTGACTCTACTCAACGCATCCGCCCAGAGTCCATCCTCTATCTCCCCTTCTAACTCCTCTTCCCATTTGTGTTTCAGGTCCTCGGTCTGCATTTCCTCTGACCCCATGAGTTCATTTTAAATGTCCGAAACCCTCCCTTCTCCCACCCACATTCTGGAAACTACCCTGTCCTGTATCCCCCTTGGCGGTAAGCGTGGGAAGATTGAAACCTGCCTGTGTAGGAAATCTCGTGCCTGCAAGTACCTAAACTCATTTCCACTTGTCAATTCAAATTTCTCCTCCAGCTCCCTCAGGCTGGGAAAGCACCCCTCTATGAACAGATCTCCCATCCTCTCGATCCCTGCTCTTTGCCATCTCCAAAACCTTCCATCCAGCCTCCCCAGGGCAAACTGATGGTTATTGCAGATTGGAGACCAGACCAATGCTCCCTCTGCTCCCACATGTTTCCTCCATTGCCCCCAGACTCTCAGGGCCGCCACCACCACGGGGCTGTTGGAGGGCCGTGCCGGCGGGAACGACAGAAGCGTCGTTACCAATGCCCTTACATGATGCCGCCTCTACTTGCCCCCACATCGACCCGCCCATCACCCACTTCCTAATCATGGCTATATTTGCCGCCCAATGATAATTACTAAAGTTTGGCAGCGCCAGCCCACCCTCCCCCCAGCTACTGTCCAGTATTACCTTTTTTTACTCGTGGGGTCTTACCCGCCCATACAAAGCCAGGGATCACCTTGTTGACCCGTTTAAAGGAGGTCCGTGGAACAAAGGTGGGGAGGCACTGAAAAACAAACAGGAATCGCGGGAGGACCGCCATTCTAAGTCTGTACCCTCCCAGCCAGTGATAGCGGGAGCATGTCCCACCTACGGAAGTCTTCCTTATTTGGTCTACTAGACGAGTCAAATTTAACTTATGTAGCCATTCCCATTTCCGTGCCACCTGGCTGCCGAGGTACTGAAAGCTTCCCCTTACCACTCTAAACGGCAGTTCCCCCAGTCGCCTCTCCTGCCCCCTTGTCTGGATCGCGAACAACTCACTTTTCCCCATGTTCAATTTTTAACCCGAAAACCGTCCAAATTCCCCCAGAATCCTCAATTTCTTCCTAACTTCTAGTTGCTCCGCAACGTATAGGAGCAGGTCATCTGCATATAGTGAGACTCTGTGTTCCACCCCTCCCCGAACCAGCTCCTTCCAGCCCCTTGAGGCTCTCAGCGCAATTGCCAGTGGCTCTAGGGCGAGCGCAAACAGCAGTGGGGAGAGGGGGCATCCCTGCCTCGTCCCCCGGTGCAGTCTAAAATACCCCAATGTCAATTTGTTCGTCCGTACACTCGCCACAGGCACCTGATATAACAGCCTAACCCAGTCGATGAAGCCCGTCCAAACCCAAACCGCCCCAGCACCTCCCATAGATAGGTCCATTCTACCCGATTAAATGCCTTCTCTGCGTCCCTACCCTCTGGGGGCACCATGATCACATTCAGCAGTCTTCTAACGTTGGCCTCCAACTGCCTGCTCTTAACGAATCCCATCTGGTCCTCCCCAGTTACGTCCGGAATGCAGTCTTCGATCCTCGAGGACAAGATTTTGGCCAACAGTTTGCGTCCACATTTAATGAGGAGATCGGTCTGTAGGACCTTCTTAGCTCCTGGTCCTTCTCCTGCTTCAGGATCAGTGAGATCGTGGCCTGTGACATCGTCAGGGGAAGTACCCCTCGCTCCCTTGCCTCATTAAATGTCCTCATCAGCAGCGATCCCAGAGACCTTTTTTATAAAACTGCATTGGGTAGCTGTCCGGTCCCGGGGTTCACTCGACTGCATAGCCTTCAGCCCTTCTGCTATTTCTTCCATCCTGATCGGCTCCCCAGCCCTTCTACCAACCCCTCGGGAACCCCTATTAACCCCTATTAACCCCTGCTGAATCTCCAACAAGGTTCCCATCCCAGTCCCTTATTTTCCCAATCTCCCTGGCTGCCTCGCTCTTTCTGAGCTGCTGCGCAAGCATTCTGCTGGCCTTCTCTCCATATTCATAAATCGCTCCCCTCGCCTTCCTCAGCTGCTCCACCTCCTTTCCTGTAGTTAACAAGCCAAACTCCGCCTGTAGCCTCCGTCGTTCCCTTAGAAACCCTGCCTCTGGGGTCTCTGCATATCTCCTGTCGACCTGAAGTATTTCCCTTATCAGTCGGTCTGTCTTTGTTCTGTCTACCTTCTCCCTGTGGGCCCATATTGAGATCAGCTCCCTTCTGACCACCGCCTTCAGCGCCTCCCAGACCATTGCAGCCGAGACTTCCCCCATATCATTAATTTCCAGGTAGTTCTGGATACATTTCCTCACCCGCCTGCACACCTCATCCGCTAACAGTCTGACATCCAATCTCCAATGCGGGCATTGGCCACCCTCCTTGCTCACCCAGGAATGGTAGGCCTAACATACGATGAACGTCTGAGGATCCTGGGATTACATTCATTGGAGTTTAGGAGGTTGAAGGGAGATCTAATAGAAACTTACAAGATAATGAATGGCTTAGATAGGGTGGACGTAGGGAAGTTGTTTCCATTAACAGGGGAGACTAGGACCCGGGGGCACAGCCTTCGAATAAAAGGGAGTCACTTTAGAACAGAGATGAGGAGAAATTTCTTCAGCCAGAGAGTGGTGGGTCTGTGGAATTCATTGCCACAGAGGGCGGTGGAGGCCGGGATGTTGAGCGTCTTTAAGACAGAAGTTGATAAATTCTTGATTTCTCGAGGAATTAAGGGCTATGGAGAGAGAGCGGGTAAATGGAGTTGAAATCAGCCATGATTGAATGGCGGAGTGGACTCGATGGGCCGAATGGCCTTACTTCCGCTCCTATATCTTATGGTCACCTGTAGGTCCACCCAGTGTGGGGCATGATCCGAGACCATGATCGTTGAGTACTCAGTGTCCACTACCCCCGTCAGTAAAGCCCTGTTCAGGATGAAAAAGTCAATCCGGGAGTACACTTTATGCACGTGTGAGTAGAAAGAGAACTCCATCACTCTCGGCCGCCCAAACCTCCATGGGTCCAGTCCCCCCATCTGCTCCATAAACCCCTTTAGCTCCTTTGCATTTTACTGGCACCCTGCCTGTCCTTGAGCTCGACCGGTCTAGCCTTGGGTCAATGACTGTGTTGAAGTTGTCCCTGTCCCCATTGCCAACTTATGCAAATCCAGGTCCGGGATCTTCCCAAACATCCTCCTTATGAACTCCACATCATCCCAATTTGGCGCGTACACATTCACGAGTACCACCGGCAGCCCTTCCAGCTTCCCACTAACCATGATGTAATGGCCTCCCACATCCGCAACTATTCTTCCCGCCTCGAATGACACTCGCTTATTAATCAGGGTCGTGACCCCTCTAATCTTAGAGTCCAGTCCCGAGTGAAATACCTGTCCAACCCATCCCTTCCTTAATTTAATCTGATCGGTTACCCTAAGGTGCGTCTCCTGCAACATTGCCACGTCTGCCTTCAATCCCCTCAAATGCGCAAACACGCGTGCCCTCTTAACCGGCCCATTTAGCCCTCTAACGTTCCAGCCTGGGTGGGGGGCTTCTCTTCTCTCCCCCCCCCCCCCCCCCCCCCCCAACGGCCAATAAGCCATCACCTTTCTTGGGCCAGTCTCCAGCTCATGCATCCGCAGGCCTGCCCCCAGGCAGCCTCTGTCCCCGACCTCCCTTTTGTCCACCAGCAAAAGTCCCTCCCCCATCAGCAGAACAGTTCTTTCCCCCTCCCCAATATCAGCACTATGCAAACCGCCCCTTTCAACAAGCATAACATCTGCTCACCCTCACACTGCGCTTCCATGAGCCAGCCCGCCCATGGCACCAGACATTTTCCCACCTATTGCCCCCCCACCCTCCATATGCAAAAGAAAACAGTCCCAGCTCAGTTGACCGAAAAAAACACACAAAGCAAAGCAAAAACCCCACATCGAAAATTCACACCTCCATCCCCCATCATTACAAATGCAAACTTTAACTCACACCAATATGTGGCAGCCCCAGGATCAATACGGAAGGCATTACAGATACAGTCCAAAAACAAAAACTTTTTTGACATGAATACTGCAGCAAAGTTCAAACACCTCAGTCCCCTGCCAGCCCTTTCCTTCTGGCGAAGTCCATCGCTTCAAAGAACAAAGAAATGTACAGCACAGGAACAGGCCCTTCGGCCCTCCAAGCCCGTGCCGACCATGCTGCCCGACTAAACTACAATCTTCTACACTTCCTGGGTCCATATCCCTCTATTCCCATCCTATTCATGTATTTGTCAAGATGCCCCTTAAATGTCACTATCGTCCCTGCTTCCACCACCTCCTCCGGTAGCGAGTTCCAGGCACCCACTACCCTCTGCGTAAAAAACTTGCCTCGTACATCTACTCTAAACCTTGCCCCTCTGACCTTAAACCTATGCCCCCTAGTAATTGACCCCTCTACCCTGGGGAAAAGCCTCTGACTATCCACTCTGTCTATGCCCCTCATAATTTTGTAGCCTCTATCAGGTTGCCCCTCAACCTCCGTCGTTCCAGTGAGAACAAACCGAGTTTATGCATAGCCAATGCCCTCCATCCCAGGCAACATCCTGGTAAATCACTTCTGCACCCGCTCTTAAAGCCTCCACATCCTTCTGGTAGTGTGGCGACCAGAATTGAACACTATACTCCAAGTGTGGCCTAACTAAGGTTCTATACAGCTGCAACATGACTTGCCAATTCTTATACTCAATGCCCCGGCCAATGAAGGCAAGCATGCCGTATGCCTTCTTGACTACCTTCTCCACCTGTGTTGCCCCTTTCAGTGACCTGTGGACCTGTACTCCTAGATCTCTTTGACTGTACTCCTAGATCTCTTTGGCTTCCTCGGGCGACTCAAAGTAGAAATGTTGCTCCTCATAGGTGACCCAAGGACAGGCCAGATACAGCAGTCCAAACTTCACCTTCTTGAAAAGGGTCAACTTTATTTGGTTGAACCCTGCTCTTCTCCTGGCCACATCCGCACTCATCTTGGGAGATACACAGGATGCTTGTCTGCCTGGTTCACCATAAAATATAATCCTTGTCCAGGTGCCTGTGGAATCTCACCACCCTGCGGTGGGTGGGGGGTGGGGGGGGGGGGGTGCTACCGGCCTCCTCCCTCGCGCTCTGTGAGCCCTGTCCACCTCCAAGGGTCGGGTGAATGTCGCATCCCCCATTAGCTTCTCGAACATGCCCACTATATATGCCCCTGCATCCACACCTTCGGACCCCTCTGGGAGACCAACGATTCTCAAGTTCTGCCGGCGGGACCTATTCTCTAGATCCTCCACCTTCTCCTGAAGCCTTTTCTGTTAGTCTCTCAGCATCCCCATCTCCAACTCCACTGCTGTTTGGTTTTCCTCCTGCTCAGTAAGTGCCTTCACTTTCTGGATCACCCGATCTTGCACATTCAGTCTGTGTTCCAGCCGAGCGATCGATTCCTTAATCGGGTCCAAGCATTTCTGTTTCTGCTTGGCAAAGCCCTCTTGTATAAGAATATAAGAACTAGAAGCAGGAGTAGGCCATCTGGCCCCTCGAGCCTGCTCCACTATTCACTGAGATCATAAGAACTAGGAACAGGAGTAGGCCATCTGGCCCCTCGAGCCTGCTCCACCATTTAATGAGATCATGGCTGATCTTTGTGGACTCAGATCCACTCTCCGGCCCGTACACCATATCCCCAAATCCCTTTATCCTTTAGAAAGGCATCTATCTTTTTCTTAAAAACGTTTAAAGAAGGAGCCTCAACTGCTTCACTGGGCAAGGAATTCCAGAGATTCACAACCCTTTGGGTGAAGAAGTTCCTCCTACACTCCGTCCTAAATCTACCTCCCCTTATTTTGAGGCTATGCCCCCTAGTTCTGCTTTCCCCAACCAGTGGAAACAACCTGCCCGCATCTATCCTATCTATTCCCTTCATAATTTTATATGTCTCAATAAGATCCCCCCGCATCCTTCTAAACTCCAATGAGTACAGTCCTAGTCTGCTCAACCTCGCGTCATAATCTAATCCCCTCAACTCTGGGATCAACCTAGTGAATCTCCTCTGCACTCCCTCCAGTGCCAATATGTCCTTTCTCAGGTAAGGAGACCAAAACTGAACACAATACTCCAGTTGTGGCCTCACCAACACCCTATACAATTGCAGCATAACCTCACTAGTATTGAACTCCATCCCTCTAGCAATGAAAGACAAAACGCGATTAGCCTTCTTAATCACCTGTTGCACCTGCACACCAACGTTATGCGACTCGTGCACCAGCACACCCAGGTCCCTCTGCACAGCAGCGTGTTTTAACATCTTACCATTTGCCTGATCTTTTGTGGACACGGCTCCACTTTCCTGCCCGAACACCATAACCCTTAATCCCTTTATTCTTCAAAAAACTATCTTTATCTGAAAAACATTTAATGAAGGAGCCTCTACTGCTTCACTGGGCAAGGAATTCCATAGATTCACAACCCTTTGGGTGAAGATGTTCCTCCTAAACTCAGTCCTAAATCTACTTCCCCTTATTTTGAGGCTATGCCCCCTAGTTCTGCTTTCACCCGCCAGTGGAAACAACCTGCCCGCATCTATCCTATCTATTCCCTTCATAATTTTATATGTTTCTATAAGATTCCCCCTCATCCTTCTAAATTCCAATGAGTACAGTCCCAGTCTACTCAACCTCTTCTCGTAATCCAACCCCTTCAGCTCTGGGATTAACCTAGTGAATCTCCTCTGCACACCCTCCAGTGCCAGTATGAACTGCATCAACTGCTTTGTCGCCCACTGGGTTGTCGAGTCAGGACTACGGTCCTCCGCCATGCTTTCTCCTGCTGCAACTTCAACTCGGGCCTTCTCTGTTTGCCTATTTCTTCCTTTGCGAGCACTCCTGGTCCGCTTCTCCATGCACTGATGTAGGATTCCTCCTCACAATTACGTCCACCATCAATTTTCCGAGAAAAAATCGGGGCAAAGGTCCGACCCGAGCGGGAGCCACCACATGTGCGACCTACTCCTTCATGGCCGCCACCGGAAGTCCAAAAGAAAATATTTTTGTATTGCTTTCTAAACCCTCATTTTCTCTTTCTTTCCTTTACCCCACACTTTCAGCCTTCCATTCTGAACAATCATCTTGTATTTTTTTTTATGTATTCATGAACCGGTATTTTCTATTAAAGGAATAAATCAAGTTTCTGTAACAATTTAAGTTCCTGGTGCCTGAGGCATCTTTTGACGCAAGTTAATTTATTAAGCAGTTGGCTTTTTGACGCAAGTTAATTTATTAAGCAGTTGGCTGAGACCTATAGTAATGGATGAGCTATAAAAGCTTAGCCCTCTTGCAGCATGTGACAAGTGTTGCACTTGGTGTTGAAGTCATTGGGAATCAGACCAAACTCCACTGGGTTGACGAGGAAGATGATTGTGGTTGTTGGAGGGAATTATCGCGGGCCCAGAATAGTGTTGCAGAATCACAGAATTGTTACTCCACTGGAAGTGGCCATTTGGCCCATTGTGTCTGCATTGGCTCACCAAAAGTGCAACATGGCTTTGTGTCTTTTTCCCATACCCCTGCACCCCCTGCTCAGCTTAATGATATTTTCAATGACTTCAATGACTTTCACTCCGTCTTAAGTTCAGAGGAGGGGATATTCACTGATGAATATGCCGCATTCATTACAATTCACAACTTCTCAGATACGGAAGCAGCCTGTGTCATTAAAGTTCACTTTGAAGAACAGCAGGGTTCTTTTATGAGAGTGGTGTCAGCACACGAGAAGGTTCTTGCACTTGAAAGAGCACTTTCCCTGGTGAGGGCCTGTCTTCATGTTGTCGAAATCTGTTGACTGGTGTTTCGTCCATCCGGTCTGGTTCGGGGGAGGAGCTGGGCAGGGTATGTCTCTGAGCCCGGTCCCTGGTGAGAGGTGGGAGACGAGTTCCCGATTTAAGGTTGAAAATCGGCTGGCTTGCTTTGGTAACCTTGACCCGGAGGCTGGGTGCATCAGATTCAATGGAACACAACATATCCTGTCTTCCAGATCAGGGGTCAGTTTGGCCCACCAATCACTGGCCCTTTATTGTCCTATTCTTGATGGGTGTTGTGATTGGCTGAGCTGTGGCCTAGTCTGTGGACTGCCTGGGTCTTGGAGAGATGGCATGGTAGACGTGGTGTCTCGTGCTTCGATCGTTGGAATTCTTGAGACCCTGAAGAGTGCTCGTTGATCTAGCTTCATCCTTTGTCTTCTCGTGCAACAGGGAAGATGTCTTCATCTTGCAAATTTCCCTGTGGTCCTTCTGTAATCGTGGACATCGCTCCCAGTTGATCATTTGTTCATTTGTTGTCTTTTCTCCTGCAGGGAGGTGCGAAATGTGAGTGTGAGTGTGATGGCCAGTTTCGTTGGTTACCCTAAGCAAGCAGAATCATAGTGAGTCAATTGTGAGAATGTGATTTGTGCACAGTTTTACTACTTTTGGTTATTGGGGAGGATGAGTCGAACTGGGGTGGTGGAGAGGGGTGGGTGGTTGGGTTGGTTCAGTCCTCACTCAGATTGAGGATAGCCGCCAATTAGAGCGAATCCGTTTCTGGTTTAGTTTTCTGTTCAGCAATTATTTATTTTGTTTCTTTTTAAATTATCAAATTTAAGAATCCATGTGTTTACCCTGTGACAGCCTGGGCAGATTTCTTTATCCTTGGGAGGGCTGGGTTCCATCTGACTCTCCCTTGAGGTTCAGGTTTTTTTCCCTCTTTCTCTTCAGTTGGGGTTCTCTATCTTCGAGGGTGGGTTTGAAATGTGGCAGAGGCATTTGGCTCCCATTCCCTTGTTGGCATTTTGGTCTTCTCTTTGTTGAGGAGAGTGTCTGTCTGGGGCACCCTGTCGCTTTGATCATAACCTGTGCGCGTCGCTGCCGGTCCCCTCTTCATATTTGTCTGGAATTACCTCATGTCTACCTGGGGCCCGGATTGGTATTTAGTTGTGTTGTGTGGCATGTATGTAACCCCTCTTAGGATTGTGGTTAATGCGCATTTTCCTTTTGGTTTTGGAAGGATGAATCCGCTCTTGGCTTCCACATGGGTGCAGATGGGTCTGGTGTCCAAAGAGGGGTTGGTGGTCTCTTTGGCGCTGCTGGAGTTGAGGGAGATGAGTGTTGGTGTGCACCCAACCTTGGCACAGGAGGCTCACCATGATTTTTCATGGTGATTGTGGGCCTGTTGGGCATGGGAGGGAATGGGCCGTTTTGTCATGTTTTTATGACTTTACCCTGTCTATTCCAATTTTATGAATACCCCTCGGTCTCTCGTGGGGCTATATGATTACCTAATCTTGTCTAATGATTGTATCAAGCTGATTCTGATGTCATTTTCCTGTTCCACTCTGTACTCATGTATCTTTTAAAAAATATATATTTTATTCAAAAAAAATTTCGGCCAAACAAAACAGTACAAAAGTTTTTCCCTTTTACAACAATAAAACAATATAAATAATAGTGACCGTTTTTAACAAATAAATAAATAATATATAAACTAAATGGCAACTGCCATAACAAAATATTAACTCTCCCAAATAATAAAGTCAAACAAGCCAATATACATGTCCAAGTAAAAATATCCATACAAAAACACCCCTGAGGACCCACCCGAGCCCTCCCCCACCCCCCCTCCCCCCCTGGGTTGCTGCTGCTACTTTCCCAGTTCCTTTATCGTTCTGCGAGATAGTCAATGAACGGTTGCCACCGCCTGGTGAACCCTTGAGCCGAACCTCTTAGTGCGAACTTTATCCGTTCCAGTTTTATAAACCCTGCCATGTCGTTTATCCAGGCCTCCACGCCCGGGGGTTTAGCTTCCTTCCACATAAGCAAGATCCTTCGCCGGGCTACTCGGGACGCAAAGGCCAAAACATCAGCCTCTCTCGCCTCCTGCACTCCCGGCTCTTCTGCAACCCCGAATATAGCCAACCCCCAGCTTGGCTCGACCCGGACCCCCACCACCTTCGAAAGCACATTTGCCACCCCCAACCAGAACCCATGCAGTGCCGAGCATGACTAAAACATGTGGATGTGGTTCGCTGGGCATCTCGCGCACCTATCCTCTACCCCGAAAAATTTACTGAGCCTTGCTCCGGTCATGTGCGCCCTGTGCAAGACCTTGAATTGTATCAGGCTAAGCCTGGCACACAAGGACGAAGAGTTTACCCTGCGTAGGGCATCTGCCCACAGCCCTTCTTCGATCTCTTCCCCCAGCTCTTCTTCCCATTTTCCCTTCAGCTCATCCACCATGATCTCCCCCTCATCTCTCATTTCCCTGTATATATCTGACACCCTACCATCCCCCACCCATGTCCCCGAAATCACTCTATCCTGAATCTCCTGCGTCGAGAGCTGCGTAAATTCCCTCACCTGTTGCCTCACAAAAGCCCTCAATTGCATATACCGAAATGCATTCCCCTGGGGCAACCCGTATTTTTCCGTCAGCGCTCCCAGACTCGCAAACGTCCCGTCTAGGAACAGATCCTTCAGTTGCACAATCCCTGCTCTCTGCCATGTTCTAAATCCCCCATCTATTCTCCCCGGGACAAACCTATGATTATTCCTTATCGGGGACCGCACCGAGGCACCCGTCATTCCCTTATGCCGTCTCCACTGCCCCCAAATTTTCAGCGTTGCCACCACCACTGGACTTGTGGTGTATTTCTTCGTGTACTCATGTATCTTAAGCCGTATTTTGTAACTTTGTTGCATAATTTTGTAAAATCTCAAATGTTCTGTAAAAAAAAATTCAACACCGACCAGGGGTTGTAAATGGGGACATGCCTGCTCTATGTGCCACCAGCACCATAAAATCCTGAGCACCATGGGGTCTGAAGAGATGTTTGTTTTCACTGAATTCAAGTTTGAGTGTGACATGGTGCCCTCATCACTGCTCTAGTTGGTATCAGCTCAGGTCGGTACAGACCATAAGTTCAACCTGGATCTTATAGCTCTGAGCAGCCATCAGTCTGAACTGACTTATTGAGTAATGTTGGCTGCTGTGAGATTAACATCAAAAGTTTGGCTGAACTGCAAATATTCGACCATGACTTTGCCTCTCATTCTCACTTTCCAGTAAAGGCAGCAGCACTGGAATTTTTAGTTTGCAGGTGTAGCACGTCATTCATGTTTGATGAAGGACATGTTGATGTAAGGAGTTTTATTCTCCGGCTATTTATTTTCAGCCCCAAGAATGCACTGATCATTTATGACTTCGCCCAAATTAGCCATTATTTGTTTGGTAGCCGTGACAGTGAATGACAGCAGACTTAACTAGAGGGAATGCCATAACAAACCACCATGATCTTCTAACACCTGTCAATGACCATGTGTTTCTTCTCGTTAGTAGTTGCTCGGTAATTTTTTTTCCCCTTCGGGGAAATGAGGATTATGAAGGTTGTGGACTGTTGTTTTGGGCTGAAGCATTTGCTGGGGGAAGGCTTGTCTGGCATAGACTGAGACAGTGGAAGGATTGAGGAAGTGAGCTGGGTGGTCATTGACACGTGGCAGCAAAAACCGTGTAAGTTGTGATCAAGGAGCACAGGGTTGATGAAGGAACTAACTTTGATCCTAGGAAGGATCCTAACTTTGGAGGTGATGAGAGGATTCAAGAGAAGTCAGTTGTCGAGCTTGGGGGGGGGGGGGGGGGGGTAGAGGAGAGCCAAGTCTGGACTGCTCCTCCAAGTTAGACATCCTCTCTCCTATCATTCCGGTACTGGCACCTATGGTTAGCTCAGAAAATTCCCTTGCCCTCATTGATTTTGTATCTACTTTGAAGTCCAGTCATTTGCCAAACGTTTGGCTGCCTTTTTACATCTCTAATGGATGTCCTGAAGCAGTTCACGGCCAAATAAGTACTTATGAAGTGTAGCCACTGTCCTGTGATGCAGGAAAGGTGGCCCCTGTTTTTTGCACCGTAAGGTCCCACAAAAATCAATAAATCACTAGCTAATTGTTTTTTTTTCCATGTTCGTTGGTTGAGAAGTAATAATTAGTCAGAAGGGAGAAATGACCTCCTCTTTGCAATACTGCCTGGGGATCATTTATGTCTCATCCAAAAATAGCAACTTGGAAAGTGCTGCATTCCCTGATCACTACATAACTGAATTCTGGTGCAGACTCGATGAGCTAAACGGGCATCCTTGTGCCGAACCAATTAATGCCACCAATCAATTGGAGATGTTTTCCCTTCTCTTTGCGCAAGTTGCTTCAGTTGTGGGTGACCGGAGTAAATCCGTCGCCCCTCTTTTTAACAGGTATGACGTTGCCTGACATAAGCCACCCTTTTAAAAAAAAAGCCCATTGAGCCAACGATTTGTGCAAAAACAAAAAAAGCGACAGGAGCGGGAAGTGAGACACTTCGTGCACGGTAGCACAGTGGTTAGCACAATTGCTTCACAGCTCCAGGGTCCCAGGTTCGATTCCGGCTTGGGCCACTGTCTGTGTGGCGTCTGCACGTTCTCCCCGTGTCTGCGTGGGTTTCCTTCCGCAGTCCAAAGATGTGCAGGTTAGCCATTCTAAATTGCCCACAGTGATCAAAGAAAAAGGTTAGGTGGGGCTACTGGGTTGTGGGGATCGGGTGGAGGTGTGGGCTTAGTTGGGTTGGTCTTTCCCGTGCAGACTCGACGGGCCAAATGGCCTCCTGCACTGTAAATTCTATGTTGATGTCTACGATGCTGCATCTAGCCTCCGGGGTTAATCGAGGGGCGCGCGCGCGCGCGGGTCTGGGCGGGGTTAACCCGGGAGCGCGGAGGAGTGGGCGTGGCTGACCTGATTTCGGAGCGCGCGTGTGGCGGTGGGCGGGGTTAACCCGGGAGCGCGGAGGGGCGTGGTTAACCTGTTTTTTGGGTGGGGGAGGGCGCAGGCGCGTGCGTGCAGGTGGGCGGGGTTAACCCGGCGTGCGCGCGCGGGGGGGTGGTGGTCGCGTGTTCGCGGAGCAGCGATGCGCGCTCGAGAGGCGACTCAGCTGAAACTCAGGGACTTTACTCCAGTTCTCAAAACCCCATCAAGGAGGCCGGCCAGGGGCGCGGAATTAATCCGACGCCAGGTAAGGAGAGAGGACCCACCTCCGTCCGCAGAACCGGTGGATTTCGCTGCTTTACTTACCTCCGCTAGTCGGTGTGAGCCGAGGGGAGGGTTTATTTGAACAATTTACTTTCTGCCTCAGCCTGTGAGTGAGAGAAGCTCCGCTAGGCCCAAGCGCCCTGCTGGATTTGTTTGCATACCGGACAGGCTCTCGCTGCTACTCTATTATTGCTTTTCGTTTAAGAAACGCTCATTTCGCTCCCTCCTTATTCAGAAGAGACGCCGACACCTGCCAGAAAATCTCATCGCAGCCAGAATCAACAGCAGTCACTGTTTCTCTTATAAATTCTTTTGCATTCATAATATCTTAAATTTTTAATCAATTATTTTAAAATGCGTTTGCCCCACGGCTTAAAATATTACGGATTTTCCGAATGTGTCATTTATTTACTTTGCTTCTCGTTATGTCTTTAGTTTTTTAAAAAATTTAAAGCCAGGACTGCCTCAGTCTCAGATATTGCGAAATTGGCGCATTTTGAATTGGAAGCTGTACATTTAATTTCTAATTTGGGATGAATCTCGAGTGATTATATTAGAACCTGCCAAGTAAACCTCGTTTCCAGTGAGATTTGTTTCCGAAAAATTAAACGTTCCTCTCTATAAAGTTTCTGCTACAAGTCCGCGATTTCTTCGAAAAATCTACTTTTCGACCTCTAACTTTCTTCCCTTTCCACACCCCGCATGCCTTTCCGTGCACTCTGCTTTATGGTCTGTCGTCTGTTGGGGGTGTTGTTTCTTCCCGATGTTTGTTTCCATTTTAGTAAAACATTGCTGGTATTGTTTAATTCGTCTAAGTGGGGCAGCCAATTTGTAATGGCAAATTGATCCTCTTATTTTACATTGCGTCCCATTTTTGGGGTTGATACAATGAGCCGATCCCCTGCACGAATTTACATTGTGGCAATACAGCAATTTTTGTATATATTCGGGAAGGACGAGGTGCGCAAATTGTTATTACAGTGCTGCATTTTGGCCTTTCTACATGACAGCGCTAGCCTATTTACAGATCGCGTGTTGCAAAAGTGTACCGAAATCATCGCTGTGAAACGGCAATGTGATTGAAATTCTTCGAAATAACATTATGATTATTCAACAAGAAATTCTGTTGCCTTGTCCATGATACCCTCGACCTACTCAACCCTATCCCACTAAACTGCTGACCTCACAACTCTTTCCCCCCCCCCCGTCGTTGCTGTTGGTTGACATTGGTGTTGGTACTCTATCCTGGGGTACTGTCCATACGATTCCTTCAAATCTGGCGACATCACCCCTCTAACAAAAGTCCCATTCCCCTCCCATGTCCTTGAGCATGCTGTCGCTTCCCAAATCCATGTCCCATTTCTGGGAACTCCGTGTTTTGAACCTTCCAATTGGGTTCCATCCTTGCCACAATACTGAAACAGCACTCGTCAAAGTCACAACTGACATACTATGTAGCTGTGACAATGGTAAACTATCCCTTCTTGGTCTTCTGGACCTGGTTGTAGGTTTCTTTTTCAAGGTTACTGGCTGCAAAGGGCAAACAGACATCAATCATGGTACACGTTGGCACTGATGATGTCGGCAGAAAAAGAGACTAGGTCCTCGAAAGCAGAATTTAGGTACTAGAAAGTAGATTAAATAACAGTACCCCGAAGGTAGTAATCTCTGGATAACTCCGGTGTCATGTGTTAGTGAGTACAGAATTATGAGGTTAGTCCAGATGAATGGTTGGCTGGAGAGATGCTGCAGGAGGGAGGGCTTTAGATTTCTGCGATGGTGGGATCTGTACATCGTGTTGCACCTGAACCAAAATGGTACCAGTGTCTTTGAAGGGAGAGTTGTTAGTGCGGTTGGGGAGGGTTAAAACTAACTTGGCAGGGGTCTGGGATCCTGTAAAAAGGTTCATAGAACATTACAGCGCAGTACAGCCCCTTCGGCCCTCGATGTTGCGCCGACCTGTGAAACCACTCTAAAGCCCATCTACACTATTCCCTTATTGTCCATATGTCTATCCAATGACCATTTGAATACCCTTAGTGTTGGCGAGTCCATTACCGTTGCAGGCAGGGCATTCCACACCCTTACTACTCTCTGAGTAAAGAACCTACCTCTGACACCTGTCTTATATCTATCTCCCCTCAATTTAAAGCTATGTCCCCTCGTGCTAGACATCACCATCCGAGGAAAAAGGCTCTCACTGTCCACCCTATCCAATCCTCTGATCATCTTGTATGCCTCAATTAAGTCACCTCTTAACCTTCTTCTCTCTAACAAAAACAGCCTCAAGTCCCTCAGCCTTTCCTCATAAGATCTTCCCTCCATACCAGGCAACATTCTGGTAAATCTCCTCTGCACCCTTTCCAATGCTTCCACATCCTTCCTATAATGCGGCGACCAGAATTGCACGCAATACTCCAAATGCGGCCGCACCAGAGTTTTGTACAGCTGCAAGCTGACCTCATGGCTCCGAAACTCAATCCCTCTACCAATAAAAGCTAACACACCGTACGCCTTCTTAACAACCCTCTCAACCTGAGTGGCAAATTTCAGGGATCTATGTACATGGACACCGAGATCCCTCTGCTCATCCACACTACCATTAGCCCAGTACTCTGTCTTCCTGTTATTCCTTCCAAAATGAATCACCTCACACCTTTCTGCATTAAACTCCATTTGCCACCTCTCAGCCCAGCGCTGCAGCTTATCTATGTCCCTCTGTAACTTGTAACATCCTTCCGCACTGTCCACAACTCCACCGACTTTAGTGTCATCTGCAAATTTACTCGCCCATCCTTCTACACCCTCCTCCAGGTCATTTATAAAAATGACAAACAGCAGTGGCCCCAAAACAGATCCTTGTGGTACACCACTAGTAACTGGACTCCAGTCTGAACATTTCCCCTCAACAACCACCCTTTGTCTTCTTCCAGCTAGCCAATTTCTGATCCAAACTGCTAAATCTCCCTGAATCCCATGCTTCCGTATTTTCTGTAGTAGCCTGCCGTGGGGAACCTTATCAAACGCTTTACCGAAATCCATATACATCACATCAACTGCTTTGCCCTCATCCACCTGTTTGGTCACCTTCTCAAAGAGCTCAATAAGGTTTGTGAGGCACGGCCTACCCTTCACGAAACCGTGTTGACTATGTCTAATCAAATTATTCCTTTCCAGGTGCGTCCTATCTCTTATAAACCTTTCCAAGATTTCGCCCACAACAGAAGTAAGGCTCACTGGTCTATAGTTACCGGGGTTGTCTCTACTCCCCTTCTTGAACAAGGGGACAATATTTGCTATCCTCCAGTCTTCTGGCACTATTCCTGTTGACAAAGATGACTTAAAGATCAAAGCCAAAAGGTTCAGCAATCTCCTCCCTAGCTTCCCAGAGAATCCTAGGATAAATCCCATCCAGCCCAGGGGACCTATCTATTTTCACCCTTTCCAGAATTGTTAACACCTCCTCCTTAGAACCTCAAGCCCTTCTAGTCTAATAGCCTGAATCTCAGTATTCTCCTCGACAACATTGTCTTTTTCCTGTTTGAATACTGACGAAAAATATTCATTTAGCACCTCTCCTATCTCCTCGGACTCCAAGCACAACTTCCCACTACTGTCCTTGACTGGCCCAACTCTTACCCTAGTCATTCTTTTATCCCTGACATATCTATAGAAAGCTTTAGGGTTATTCTTGATCCTACCTGCCAAAGACTTCTCATGTCCCCTCCTGGCTCTTCTTGGCTCTCTCTTTAGGTCCTTCCTAGCTAACTTGTAACTCTTGAGCGCCCTTACTGAACCTTCATGTCTCATCTTCACATAAGCCTCCTTCTTCCTCTTGACAAGTGTTTTGACTGCCTTAGTAAACCACTGTTCACTTGCTCGACCACTTCCTCCCTGCCTGACAGGTACATACTTATCAAGGACACGCAGTAGCTGTTCCTTGAACAAGCTCCACATTTCCATTGTGCCCATCCCCTGCAGTTTTCCTCTCCATCCGATGCATCCTAAGTCTTGCCTCATCGCATCATAATTGCCTTTCCCCCAGATATAGCTCTTGCCCTGCGGTATATACCTATCCCTTTCCATCACTAAAGTAAATGTAATCGAATTGTGGTCACTATCACCAAAGTGCTCGCCTACCTCCAAATCTAACACCTATCCTGGTTCATTACCCAGTACCAAATCCAATACGTCCTCGCCTCTCGTTGGCCTATCTACATACTGTGTCAGGAAACCCTCCTGCACACATTGGACAAAAACGGACCCATCTAAAGTACTCGAACTATAGCGTTTCCAGTCAATATTTGGAAAGTTAAAGTCCCCCATAACAACTACCCTGTTGCTTTCGCTCCTATCCAGAATCATCTTTGCAATCCTTTCCTCTACATCTCTGGAACTTTTCGGAGGCCTATAGAAAACCCCTAACAGGGTGACCTCTCCTTTCCTGTATCTAACTTCAGCCCATACGACCTCAATCGACAAGTCCTCATCAAACGTCCTTTCTGCCACCGTAATACTGTCCTTGACTAACAATGCCACCCCTCCCCCTCTTTTACCACCTTCCCTGCGCTTACTGAAATATCTAAACCCCGGCACCAGCAATAACCATTCCTGTCTCTGCTCTATCCATGTCTCCAAAATGGCTACAACATCGAAGTCCCAAGTACCAACCCATGCCGCAAGTTCACCCACCTTATTCCGGATGCTCCTGGCATTGAAGAAGACAAACTTTAAACCACCCTGCCTGCCTGCCGGTACATTGCTTCAACTTTAAAACCTTACTCATGACCTCACTACTCCACCTCCTGTATACTGGAGCTACAATTCAGGTTCCCAAGCCCCTGCTGAACTAGTTTAAACCCTCCCGAAGAGCATTAGCAAATTTCCCCCCCAGGATATTGGTACCCCTCTGGTCCAGGTGTAGACCATCCCGTTTGTAGAGGTCCCACCGACCCCAGAATGAGCCCCAATTATCCAGAAATCCGAAACCCTCCCTCCTGCACCATCCCTGTAGCCACACCTATTCCTCGTCTCGCTATCGCGTGGCACGGGTAACAACCCAGAGATAATAACTCTGTTTGTCCTAGATCTAAGTTTCCACCCTAGCTCCCTGAATTCCTGCCTTCCATCCCTATCCCTTTTCCTACCTATGTCGTTGGTACCTATGTGGACCACGACTTGGGGCTGCTGCCCCTCCCCGTCCCCCTTAAGGATCCCGAAAACGGTTCAGCAGGGTTACATACATAGCAAAAATTAGTGGAGACAGCAAGTGACTCAGGAAAGCATAGAATGTCGAGACCAGTTTAAGTCACCAGGGAATTTGGTAAGATTGGATGGTATTTATTTTAATGTAATGCATCTGACGAACAAAGCAGATGAATTGAGGGCACAAATTAAAACATGGGAGGTATGATGTAATTGCCGTCACTGAGACATGGTTGAGAGATGGGCAGGATTCACAGCTCAATATTCCAGGATATTGCAACTTCAGTTGTGATAGGGAAGGAGGTAAAAGAGGAGGGGTGTGCGCCACAATTTTAGTCAGGGAATCAATTACAGCAATAAGAAGGAACAACATCTTAGTAAGGTCTTCAACTGAAGCCATTATGGATTGAACCTAAAAACCAACAAGGAACAGTCTCATTGCTGGGAGTGTTCTATAACCCCCTTAACAGTCCAATAGAAATGAAGAGCTGACATGTAGGCAAATTTCAGAAAGTGTAAAAGTAACTGGGTAGTGACCGTGGGGGACTCAACTTCCCTAGTATTAACTGGGATAGCTGTAGTTGGAAAGCTTTAAAGGAAGCGGAATTCTTAAAATGCATCCAGAATATTTTAAGCCAGTATGTAGAAAGATCTAATTTTCGGTAGCAAAGCTGGGTATCAGTGGGGGATCATTTTGCAGACAGTCATCATGACTTTGATAGGTTCAAGATAGTTAGGGCAAAGAACAAGGATGGGCCTGAGATCAAAGATCATAACAGGGGAAGGCCAATTTTAATAAGATAAGATATGATTCTGCCAGAGTGGACTGGGAGCAGACACTTCTAGGTAAATCGGTGACAGAATAATGGGACGTATTCAAGAAGAAATAGGGAGAGTACAGGGCCAACATGTTCCAAGGGTGGGACCAACAAATCCAGTGAACTCTGGATATCGAGGGATATACAGCATTAGATATACTGGGGCTGTTTAGCACAGGGCTAAATTGCTGGCTTTGAAAGCAGACCAAGGCAGGCCAGCAGCACGGTTCGATACCCGTAACAGCCTCCCCGAACAGGCGCCGGAATGTGGCGACTAGGGGCTTTTCACAGTAACTTCATTTGAAGCCTACTTGTGACAATAAGCGATTTTCATTTCATTTCAGATAAAAAGGAAAAGGGAGGCTTCTGTCAGATATCGAGGGCTCAAAACAGCAGAAGCATTGGCGGTCTGTGCAAGAGGGAACTTAAAAAGGAAATCAGGAGAGCAAAAAGGGGACAGGAAAGGATACTGGCAGGTAAAATAAAGTAAAATCCTAAGTTGTTTTACAAATACATTATGGGTAAAAGGATAACGAGGGAAAGAGTAGGGCCCACTAAGGACCACAGTGGTCATTTATATGTGGAACCAGAGGATGTAGGTAGGATTCTAAATGAATACATTTTGTCAGTGTTCACTCGTGAGAGGGACAGTGTGGGTATAGAAATCGGGGAGAAGGACTGACAGGCTTAAAGGTAGACAAATCTCCAGGGCCAGATGAAATGTGAAATACCAAACTGTGGAGTGAGGCAAGAGAGGAATTAGGGGTGCTGGCAATAATTTTCAATTCCTCTCTGGCCACAGGAAAGGTGCGGAGGGCACGGAGGATTGTCAATGTGGTTCCATTATTCAGGAAGGGATAAATCAGGAAATTACAAGCTAGTCAGTCTAACCTCTGTGGTGGGGAAACTAATGGAAACAATTCTGAGAATCAGAATTAATCTGCATTTGGAGAGGCAGGGATTAATCAAGCACAATCGGCATAGTTTTGTTGAGGGTTGGTCATGTCTGACCAACTTGATTGAGTTTTTTGAAGTGGTGTGTCCATGTGTGTAGAGGAGGGCAATGCATTTGACAAAGTCTACTTGGACTTCAGCAAGACCTTTGATAAGGTCCAACATAGGAGACTGATGGCAAAGGGAACAGCCCATGGGATCCAAGGAAATTTGGCAAATTGAATCCAGAATTGGCTGAGTGGCAGGAAGCAGAAGTTGATGGTCAAGGGTTTTTTATTTGGACTGGAAGCCTGTGTCCAGTGGCATGACCCTTGCTGTTTGTGGTTTATATAAATGATTTGGATATGAATGTAGGAGGGTTGATCATTACGTTTGTGGATGATATGAAAATTAGTGGGGTGGTAAAGAGTGAGGATGATACCCATTGATTACAGGAGGATATAGACGGGCTGGTCAGATGGTCTGCAGACCAGATGGGGTTATGGGGATAGCGTGGGTGCGTGGCTTGGATAGGGTGCTCTTTCAGAGTATCCAAAGAAGAAATTAATAACATTTTGGATACAAAGAAAATTTGAGAGACATGGGGATAGTGTGGGAAGATGGACTTGAGGTAGAAGGTTAGTGTTGTGATCCTTGGCCAGACCCTTGACCATTGGGTGGTGGGGTGGCAGAATTGGTTCAGGATCAATAATATTTTATTTCAAGTGGATAAAGTTGGGATTCATGATGAATAAAGTGAATACAGCCACCAGATTCCCATGTGTTTTGAGCAAACAAAAATCAACTAGTATAAGTTCAGAAAGATAAAACTATTTATAATTTGGATCTTCTGCTCGAACATTCAGGGTAAGTATGAGGTTCCTGTGAATGAACAGACAAACTGTGGTCGGGCACACTACACTACTGAGTAAATGACCGATACAACCAAAATAGATTCCATAGATTTTAACAAAATCCTCCAATGATAGTCTATTTTTGAAGATTCAACCTTCGAATTTGCTCCAAAGGTTGCTGCCCCTCTGAAGTAGATAGATTTCTCGACTCTAAAGGTATCAAGGGCTATGGGAAGAGCGCTGGAGTATGGTCTTGTGATAGAGAATGATTATGTTGAATGATGGAGCAGGTCCTGAGGACAGAATGGCCTACTCCTATTTTGTATGTTTAACAATGGCCTGTCTGACAGTGTTTTAGTCTCATCTAACGACGTTCCTTGTGTCCGAGGACAATCAAATACTTGCTCACAAGTATGCTTTTAGATCCATGGCCATGCCCAGCAGAACACACTATCCTAAGGGATACCTTCTTTACTCACCAAAGCCCTTTCTCTTAACTTTTTAACTTCCCTCAACTAGGAATTCTATCTTTCCCAGTCTCGTTTCTCTAACAATTGTTGGCTGTCTGACTGTTCCTTGAACTGATTTGGTGACCTATCAAAACACTCCAAGGGTTCCACCATTGTTACTTGGCAAGAACCAATGCAACAAGTATTGGAATGTCCTGTACCTTTAGATGTTACAATCTCTGCAGGCTGCTAATTTAACATTCAGGGACTTTCAGATGGATTTCTTGACATCCGCCATGATCTTATTGACTTACAGGGTAGGATCAAAAGGCTAAATGCCTATTGCTGTTATTTTTTAAAAGTTTTAAAGCAATTGTATGGTGGTAAACCAGATTGCTTGCAACTTTGAAGTCATGTTTTGACACTGAGAACAGCACCTGACTGTCTCTTAACTTAACCTGCTGAAATTCTGACCTCTTATTGGCAGTTTATTTACTTTGCTGGTGCTCTTCAATCTCTGATCATTGCTAACACACCCGGATCTTGATAGTGGAGGAAATTCTGTGATAGTAATGCTATTGAATATCAAGAAGAGATGATTAGATTCTATCTATGTTGTTGATCACCATTACATGACATCTATGAGGCCCAATTGTTACTTTCTACTAGTCCATACCTGAATGTTGTCAAGATCTTGCTGCATATGAACACTGACTGCTTCAGTTTCTCTGGAGTTGAAATTGTGCTGAACATTGTGGAATCATCAATGAAGATCTCTACTTTTGACCTTATGATAGAGGGAAGGGCAATAATGAAGCAGCTGAATACGGTTGGGCTAAGACACTACCCTGAGAAACTCCTGCAGCATTGCCCTATGCCTAAGATTGGGGTGGGCACAGTAAGAAGTCTTACAACACCAGATTAAAGTCCAACAGGTTTATTTGGAATCACTAGCTTTCGGAGCGTAGCTCCTTCATCCGGAAGGTGATTGGCCTCCAAAAACAACAACAATCTTCTACGTGAAAGCCATTGATATCAGTTTTGCCAGGGACCCTTGATGCTGCAATCTGTCAAATACTGCCTTCCTCGAGGACAGTCACTTGTACCTCCATTTTCTGTTCGGCTTTTTTGACAATGTTTGGATCAAGGCTCAAGAGCTGAGTGGCCCTGGTGGACACCAAACTGGGCATCAATGCGCAAACCTTTGCTACTTGATAGCACTGTAAACAACACCTACCATCATTTTGCTCATGGGATGATTGGATTTGTCCTGATTTTTGTGGACCGGGCTTGCATTGCTGGATCGATGGCAGTGTTCTGACTGTGCTGGGCAGTTTGGTTAGGGGCGAGCCTAACGTTGGAGCACAGGTCTTTGGTACTTTTCACAGACTGTTGTCAGAATCCATAGCCTTTGCAGTATCCAGTGCCTTCAACTATTTGTGGGTATCATGTGGAGTGAATTGAATTGGCTGAAGATTGGTATCCGTGATGCTGGGGACATCAGGAGCAGATTGTGTTGGATCATCTACTTGGCACTTCTGGCTGAAGATGGTTGCAAATGCTTCAGCCTGTCCTTTTCACCGATGTTAGAAGGAGGTAATTCGACCCTTCAAGTCTGCACCAACCCTCCAAAAGACACCCTACCTAGGCCTGCACCCCCACCTAACCTGCACATCTTTGGACTGCGGGAGGAAACCAGAGCACCCGGAGGAAACCCAAGTAGGCATTGGGGGAATATGCAAACTCCACACAACAGCTTCCCATGGCCATAATTGAATCTGGGTCCCTGGCGCTGTGAGGCCGCATTGCTGACCATGTCCTGGGCTTTCCCATCATTGAGGATGGGGATGTTAGTGGAACGTCCTTTTATTTAGTTGGCCACAATTCACGACTGGATATGGCAAGAATTCCGAAATTGGACCTGATCCATTGTGGGATTTCTTACCTCTGCTGGTTGCATGCTACTTCTGCTGTTTGGCACCCAAGTAGTCATGTGTTGTGTAGGTTCACCAGGTTGACATGTAATTTTCAGATATTGCTGGTGCTGCTCCTGGCATGCTCTCTTGCACTCTTCGTTGAACAAGGGTTGATCGCTTGGCTTGATGGTATGCCAATCCATGAGATTACCGATTGCGGTGGAATACAATTCTGCTGCTGTTGGCCCACAGTGCCTCATAGATGCCCAGTTTTGAGTTTCTGTATCTATCCCATTTAGCATGGTAGTATGATGCATATGATGCAGCTTGTCTTCTTGAGGGTTGTTCAGTGGCTAGTCTCACCAGTGCTGTTATGGAGAAATGCATCTGCGACAATAGATTGGTGAGGAGGTCAGCAGATATTTGCCTCTTGGTGGTCAGTAGGTATTTGCCTTGGTGTCCCCACCACCAGTTTGACAGATATGTCCTTTAGGACTCGGTCAGTTTGGTATGTAGTGGTGTTCCCAAGCTATGCTTGGTGATGGACAGTGATGTCCCCATGCTTCTTCCAAGTGATAATCAATGTACATGAGTACTGAATTATCAGCTGAGAGTAGGTGGTAATCAGCACGAGCTTCCTTTGTCGATGTTTGACCTGCTGCCATGAGGCTTCATGGGGTCCAGAGTCGATATATTGGACTCTCCCAAGGCAACTACCATGGTATCAATGCTTCTGCTAGCAATGCCCTGCTGGTGGCACAGGATATACTCTGGAATGGTGATGGTGTATGGGAAATTAGCTGTTGGATATGATTCACAGATATGATTCATTGAGTACAACGATCTCAAGCTGTTGCTTGACTCGTCTGTGGGACAGCTCTTCTAATTTTCACTCAAGCCCCTAAGTGTTAATAAGGTGGACTGGCAAGGTCAACAAGGCTGGGATTGCCATTTTTATTTCCATGCCTAAGTCAATGCCAGAGGTAGTGTTAGAGGCACGTACAATTTTGTTCTTTTAAAAAGCAGTTAGACCGTTACAGGGCAGGGTGCATATCGAGTGATTTGGGCCAAATGCGGGCAAGTGGAACTAGCTTAGTAATAGAAACTGGGTGGCATGGACAAGCTGGGCTCTATAATGCCAGGTGGGCCTGTCTGATTTTAATTCCATTTTGACTCTTTTAGCAGTTTGCAACTGAGTGGCTTGCTAGGCCATTTCAGTGGGCATCAAGAGTCAACCACCTTGCTGTGCGTCTGGAGTCACATGTAGACTAGACCATGTAAGGAAGGCATGTTTCCTTCCCCGAGACTAGCTTTCAATTCTAGATTTTTAATAATTGAATTTATAATTCGCCAGCTGCTGTGGTGGAATTTTTTGTCTTTTTTTAAAATAAATTTAGAGTATCCAATTCATTTTTTCCAATTTAGCGTGGCCAATTCATCTATCCTGCACATCTTTGGGTTGTGGGGGCGAAACCCACGCAAACATGGGGAGAATGTGCAAACTCCACACGGACAGTGACGCAGAGCCGGGATCGAACCTGGGACCTCGGTGCCGTGAGGCAGCAGTGCTACCCAATGCGCCACCGTGCTGCCTGCGTGGTGGAATTTGAATGTGTGCAAACACCACACGGACAGTGACCCAGAGCCGGATCGAACCTGGGACCTCGGTGCCATGAGGCAGCAGTGCTACCCAATGCGCCACCGTGCTGCCTGCGTGGTGGAATTTGAATGTGCAAACATATGTGTTTGCTCAAGGGAGGAAGGTTATAATTTTGTTGGTGCATTTGTTGACTGGAATTCTGAGGGCTTTTATTAAATTCACAGTATTATAAAATACCCTGGCAACTATTCTTTGGAGCATTGAGTAGTGACTTGCATTGTTTATTGGTTTAAGCTAAAGACTCTAAATTCAATATCTCTGCGTCACAAAGTAGCTCACTTGCAGAATTGAAGGATTAGCTGACTCTGGTATCAAAGAAGGCGGATATCCAGGTTTGAACACAAATGGCATGAACATTATTTGTAATTGATGACTCCCAAGTGTAAAATGCTTCAAATGTTGGAAATTTGAAAGTTAAACACATTACTGAAACATGCAGCAAGCCATAGAAACATAGAAAATAGGAGCAGAAGGAGGCCATTCGGCCCTTTGAGCCTGCTCCACAATTCATTATGATCATGGTTGATCATCCAACTCAACAGCCTAATCCTGCCCCCCCCCCCCCCCCAAAAAAAAATTCGCCTCCACCCCCTAATATTCTTTGATCACCTTCGCCTTAAGTGTGAGATCTAATTGCTTCTTGAAAACATACAATGTTTTAGCCTCAACTACGTCCTGTGGTAATGGATTCCACAGACCGACCATTGTGGGTGAAAAAATTTCTCCTCACCTCTGTCCTAAATGATCTACCCCGTATTGATCCCTTGTTCTGGACACGCCCACCATCGGGAACTTCCATCCTGTACCTACTCTGTCTCGTCCTTTTAGAATTTTAAAGGTTTCTATGAGGTCCTCCCCTCTTATGAACTCCAACAATAAAGTCTTTTTTTTAACCAATTTAGAGTATCCAATTCATTTTTTTCAATTAAGGGTCAATTTAGCATGGTCAATCCACCTACCCTGCACATTTTTTGGGTTCTGGGGGCAAAACGCAAACACAGGGAGAATGTGCGAACTCCACACGGACAGTGACCCAGGGCCGGAATCAAACCTGGGACCTCAGCGCCACTGTGCCACCGTGCTGCCCTCAGCAAATACAGTCGTAATCAATTCAACCTCTCCTCGTACTTCAGTCCCGCCATCCCAGGAATCTGTTTGGTAAACCTTTGATGAACTCCCTCTGGAACAAGAACATCCTTCCTCGGATAAAGAGACCAAAACTTCACGCAATATTCCAGGTGTGGCCTCACCAAGGCCCTGTATAATTGCCGCAAGACATCCCTGCTCTTGTTCTCTAATCCCCTTGCCAAGAAGGCCAACATACTATTTGCCTTCTTTTCTGCCTGCTGTACCTGCATGCTTACCATTAGTGGCTGGTGTACGAGGGTATTCGGGTCTCTGCAGATTCCCCTCTCTTAATTTAGATAATAGTCTGCCTTCCTGTTTTTGCTACCAAGTGGATAACCTCACATTTCTCCCAAATTATACTGCATCTGCCATACGTTTGTCCACTCGCTCAACTAGTCTGAGTCAGTCAGCATCTGTGGAAATAACATTTAAATTAAATGTTTTGGATGCCGATTCTTCTTCAAAACTGTCAGAAGCTTGTGACTGAAACATTCACTTTTCTATTCTCTTTACTGATGTTGACTGACCTGGAGTGTACTCTGCTTTTAAAATTTGCTTTAAAAAGAAAATTAAGGGGAAACAAAATTGAAATGCCCTTGCATTTTTGGCCCCTTTTGATAATCAACATACCGTAAAAGAACTGGAGCTCCAAAATAAAAACAGGAACACAAATCAGATCAAACACTGGGAATCTTTGGGTGTACCTTTGAATTTGAGTTGAATTCAAAATTCTGTGAGAAGTTTGCTGCTATCTGAGAAGCACAGGCAGCTTTATGGCAACTAACGTATAAAATTGAGAAGGAAATAACAAAATAGCGTGAACCAAAGTATGAAATAATTGCTGTACATTGGCAGTAACATTTAATCAGTATTATGAGTAAATGTTTTCTGTGAGCCTTGCTGTAAAGCACATATGAAGTTGCTGAAGCATCCAGATGTACAGTACTTCTTTTGAATTTGAATAGTACCTTGGAAAAGCATTTTGAGCTACAAATCACTGGGATACTGTGATGTTCGTGGAAGAATACAAGAAGTCAATTGGTACAATATAAGAACATAAGAACTAGGAACAGGAGTAGGCCATCTGGCCCCTCGAGCCTGCTCCGCCATTTAATGAGATCATGGCTGATCTTTGTGGACTCCGCTCCACTCTCCGGCCCATACACCATATCCCCGAATCCCTTTATTCTTTAGAAAGGCATCTATCTTTTTCTTAAAGACGTTTAAAGAAGGAGCCTCAACTGCTTCACTGGGCAAGGAATTCCAGAGATTCGCAACCCTTTGGGTGAAGAAGTTCCTCCTACACTCCGTCCTAAATCTACCTCCCTTATTTTGAGGTTATGCCCCCTAGTTCTGCTTTCCCCGACCAGTGGAAACAACCTGCCCGCATCTATCCTATCTATTCCCTTCATAATTTTATATGTCTCAATAAGATCCTCCCGCATCCTTCTAAACTCCAATGAGTACAGTCGCAGTCTACTCAACTTCTCATCATAATCTAATCCCCTCAACTCTGGGATCAACCTCGTGAATCTCCTCTGCACTCCCTCCAGTGCCAATATGTCCTTTCTCAGGAAAAGAGACCAAAACTGAACACAATACTCCAGATGCGGCCTCACCAACACCATATACAATTGCAGCATAACCTCACTAGTCTTGAACCCCATCCCTCTAGCAATGAAAGACAAAACTCGATTAGCCTTCTTAATCACCTGTTGCACCTGCACACCAACTTTTTGCGACTCGTGCCCCAGCACACCCAGGTCCCTCTGCACAGCAGCATGTTTTAACATCTTACCGTTTAAATAATAATCCACTCTGCTGTTATTCCTCCCAAAATGGATAGCCTCACACTTGGCAACATTGAATTCCATCTGCCAGACCTTAGCCCATTCACCTAACCTATCCAAATCCTTCTGCAGACTTCCGGTATCCTCTGCACTTTTTGCTTTACCACTCATCTTAGTGTCGTCTGCAAACTTTGACACATTGCACTTGGTCCCCAACTCCAAATCGTCTATGTAAATTGTGAACAACTGCAGGCCCAACACTGATCCTTGAGGGACCCCACTAGTTACAGGTTGCCAACCAGAGAAACACCCATTTATCCCCACTCTCTGCTTTCTGTTAGTTAACCAATCCTCTACCCATGCTACCATTTTACCCTCAATGCCATGCATCTTTAGTTTATGCAGCAACCTTTTGTGTGGCACCTTGTCAAAAGCTTTCTGGAAATCCAGATATACCACATCCATTGGCTCCCCGTTATCTACTGCACTGGTAACGTCCTCAAAAAATTCTACCAAATTAGTCAGACACGACCTACCCTTTATGAACCCATGCTGCGTCTGCCCAATGGGACAATTTCCCTCCAGGTGCCCCGCTATTTCCTCCTTAATAATAGATTCCAGCATTTTCCCTACAACCGAAGTTAAGCTTACCGGCCTATAATTACCCGCTTTCTGCCGACCTCCTTTTTTAAACAGTGGTGTCACGTTTGCTACTTTCCAACCCTCTGGGACCACCCCAGAGTCTGGTGAATTTTGATAAATTATCACTGCGTTTACAATTTCCCTAGCCATCTCTTTTAACACTCTGGGATGCATCCCATCAGGGCCAGGAGACTTGTCTACCTTTAGCCCCATTAGCTTGCCCAATACTGCTTCCTTAGTGATGACAATCATCTCAAGGTCCTCACCTATCATATCTTTATTTCCATCAGTCACTGGCATGTTATTTGTGTCCTCCACTGTGAAGACTGACCCAAAAATCCTGTTCAGCTCCTCAGCCATTTCCCCGTCTCCTATTATTAAATCTCCCTTCTCATCTTCCAAAGGACCAATATTTACCTTAGCCACTCTTTTTTGTCTTCTATATTTGTAGAAGCTTTTACTATCTGCTTTTATGTTCTGAGCCAGTTTACTTTCATAGTCTACCTTACTCTTCTTTATGGCTTTTTTAGTAGCTTTTTGTTGTCTCCTAAAGACTTCTCAGTCCTCTAGTCTCCCACTAATTCTTGCCACTTTGTATGTTTTTTCTTCAATTTGGTACTCTCCCATACCTCCTTGGATATCCACGGTTGATTTTTCCCCTTTCTACCGTCTTTTTTGTCGGTATGAACCTTTTCTGAACACTGTGAAAGATCGCTCGGAAGGTTCTCCACTGTTCCTCTACTGCTTCACCATGAAGTCTTTGCTCCCAGTCTACCGTAGCTAGTTCTTCTCTCATCCCATTGTAATCTCCTTTGTTTAAGCACAAAACACTAGTGTTTGATTTTACCTTGTCATCCTCCAACTGTATTTTAAATTCCACCATATTGTGGTCGCTCCTTCCAAGAGGATCCTGAACTATGAGATAATTAATCAATCCTGCCTCATTACACAGGACCAGATCTAGGACCGCTTGTTCCCTTGTAGGTTCCATTACATACTGTTCCAGGAAATTATCCCGGGCACATTCTATAAACTCCTCCTCAAGGCTGCCTTTACCAACCTGGTTAAACCAATCGATATGCAGATTAAAATCTCCCATGATAACCGCTGTACCATTTCTACATGCATCCGTTATTTCTTTGCTTATTGCCTGCCCTACCATCCTGTTACTATTTGGTGGCCTATAGACTACTCCTATCAGTGACCTTTTCGCCTTATTATTCCTGATTTCCACCCAAATTGATTCAACCTTGTCCTCCATAGCACCAATATCATCCCTTACTATTGCCCAGATGCCATCCTTAAACAACAAAGCTACACCACCGCCCTTAACATCCATTCTATCCTTTCGTATAGTCTGATACCCTTGGATATTTAACTCCCAGTCGTGACCATCATTTAACCATGTTTCAGTCATGGCCACTAAATCATAGTCATTCACGATGATTTGCGCCATCAACTCATTTACCTTATTTCGTATACTACGAGCATTCAGGTAAAGTACACTTATGCTGTTTTTTATGTCTTTGTTATGAATCCTAACACCTTGATCAGTAACTTTTCGCAATTTATTTTTCCTCTTACCCTTTCTCCTAATTTTCCTTGTCTTTGAACCCACATCTCTACATAATAACCTGTCACGTAACCTGCTGCCTTGATCTCCATTAACCATTATACTGTCCATAGCTTTACATTTCCCTTCCCCCCCCCCCAACTTGCTAGTTTAAAGTCCTTGTGACCAACCTATTTATCCTATTTGCTAGAACACTGGTCCCAGAATGGTTCAGGTGAAGACCGTCCCAACGGTACAGGTCCCTCCTGCCCCAGAACTGATGCCAATGCCCCATGAAATGGAATCCCTCTTTCCCGCACCACTCCTTTAGCCACGTGTTAACTTCTCTAATTTTCTCACCCCTTTGCCAATTGGCACGTGGCTCGGGTAGTAATCCAGATATTATAACCCTGGAGGACCTGTTCTTTAATTTAGTCCCTAGTGTTTGATAATCCCCAAACAGGTCCTCTTTCCTAGTCTTACCTATGTTGTTAGTCCCAACGTGGACCACAACAACCGGATCCTCCTCCTCCCTCTCCAAAATCCTTTCAAGCCGATTAGAGATGTTCCTCACCCTGGCACCTGGCAGGCAACATACCATGCGGGACTCTCGATCTGGCTTACAAAGGATGCCATCAATCCCCCTAATTATAGAATCCCCGACAACTACCACTTGTCTTTTTGCTCCCCCCTCTTGAATGGCTTCCTGTACCACGGTGCAGTGGTCAGTCAACGCATCCTCCCTACAGCCCTCTTCCTCATCCACACAGGGAGCAAGTGCCTCATACCTGTTGGTCAAGGGCTGAGGCTCCTCAACTCCTAAACTCAGGATCCCCCTACCTGCCTCCCTTGCAGTCACACCACTCTGTCCCTGACCACTATCCGAATTAACAGTACTTATTCTACCGGGTGTGACTGCCTCCTGAAACAAAGCGTCCAGGTAATGTTCCCCCTCCCTGATGTGCCGCAGTGTGTGTAGCTCGGTCTCCAGCTCATCAATTCTGAGCCGAAGTTCCTCGAGCAGCCAACACTTGCTGCAGATGTGGTCACTGACGGTCTCAATGGGATCCACCAGTTCCATCATCATACAGCAACAGCACATCACCTGTCCAGTCCAGCCATATTCAACTAGTTAATTAATTTAAATATTTAAAAAAAAACATTTCTTTATAGAACCTCCAAGGATAAACCCGAACATGAACAAAAACACAGCCCTCTCTCGCCACTCACCCGAACTCAGTCACTCACCTAAACTCCGATGCACTCTGTTCCAATCAGCACTCTGTGACTAAAGGCACTCCTGCCACACCTTTTGTGCACTCACCTCTCCCAGCACTGTCCAGGCTCTCTCCTCCCGCGCTTTTAAAATCTCCCGGCTCTCTCCTCCGGCGCTGTTTTCGCTGTCCCGGCGCTCTCCTCCCGCGCTTTTTAAATCACCCGGCTCTCTCCTCCGGCGCTGTTTTCGCTGTCCCGGCTCTCTCCTCCCGCGCTTTTTAAATCACCCGGCTCTCTCCTCCGGCTGTTTTCGCTGTCCCGGCTCTCTCCTCCCGCGCTTTTTAAATCTCCCAGCTGTCTCCTCCGGCGCTGTTCCGCGGTCCCGGCTTTCTCCTCCCCCGCTTTTTACCTCTCCCGGCTCTCTCCTCCGGCGCTGTTTTCGCTGTCCCGGCTCTCTCCTCTCGGGCTTTTAAAATCATCCGGCTCTCCTCCGGCGCTGTTTTCGCTGTCCCGGCTCTCTCCTCTCGCG
Source organism: Scyliorhinus torazame (assembly GCF_047496885.1). NCBI lineage: Eukaryota > Metazoa > Chordata > Chondrichthyes > Carcharhiniformes > Scyliorhinidae > Scyliorhinus > Scyliorhinus torazame. The sequence continues at coordinate 190,401,138 of NC_092717.1, forward strand.
CTTTTTAAATCACCCGGCTCTCTCCTCCGGCGCTGTTTTCGCTGTCCCAGCTCTCTCCTCCCGCGCTTTTTAAATCTCCTGGCTCTCTCCTCCGGCGCTGTTTTCGCTGTCCCGGCTCTCCTCCCGTGCTTTTTAAATCTCCCGGCTCTCTCTTCACACGCTTTTTAAATCTCCCGGCTCTCTCCTCCGGCGCTGTTTTCGCTGTCCCGGTTCTCTCCTCCGGCTCTGTTTTCGCTGAAGTGTATTGGCTTGTGTAGCTTTTCCTGAATGTGTTGATACCAATACACTAAATATGTACAGTCAACACACAGCATGCTGTTGTTTTTAATCATAGAAGTAAACTTGTAGCCCACTATTTGCGATACATGCCATTTCTACCGAGGGTTTAGTTTCTTCCCTGCCCGTATCCTGAAAACTAAGAAATAGGAACAGCTCAGGTGAAGTAAGGACTGTAAGTGAGGAATTGCAGGTTAATACACACCGCATACTACTGAGATTTTAGTTTTCAGTTCACATTTTTTAACGTTTGGATTAATAAATTTTAGAAATCTAAGAAGTTCAGGTCCATTGTACCCTGAAGGTGGCAACGCAGATAGATAGTGGTCAAAAAGGCATACAATATGCTTGCATTCATCGGACGGGGTATTGAATACAAGAGTCGGCAGGTCATGTTACAGTTGTATAGGACTTTGGTTAGGCCACATTTGGAATACTGCGTGCAGTTCTGGTCGCCACATTACCAGAAGGATGTGGATGCTTTCGAGAGGGTGCAGAGGAGGTTCACCAGGATGTTGCCTGGTATGCAGGGTGCTAGCTATGAAGAAAGGTTGAGTACATTAGGCTTGTTTTCGTTGGAAAGACGGAGGTTGAGTGGGGACCTGATTGAGGTCTCCAAAATTATGAGAGGTATGGACAGAGTGGATAGCAACAAGCATTTTCCAAGAGTGGGTGTGTCAATTACAAGGGGTCATGATTTCAAGGTGAGAGGGGGAAAGTTTAAGGGAGATGTGCGTGGAAAGTTTTTTACGCAGAGGGTGGTGGGTGCCTGGAACGCTTTGCCAGCGGAGGTGGTAGAGGTGGGCATCATTTAAGATGCATCTAGACAGATATATGAACAGGCGTGGAACAGAGGGAAGTAGATCCTTGGAAAATAGGCGATCGGTTTAGATAAAGGAGCTGGATCGGCGCAGGCTGGGAGGGCCGAAGGGCCTGTTTCTGTGCTGTAATTTTCTTTGTTCTTTGATGATGGTGGTTGTCAAGAAAACAATGGATATGCAGACTTGTCAATGATCAAGTCCAAGATGGTTGTGCTGTCCCAATCTGGATGCATAGAATCTGAAGCAGCTGGGGTACTGGAGCTCGTGACAAGGACTATTACTGCTCTATGACATTCATGGACAGCGCGTATGGTAATTGGCACTGTGGTTAGCACTACTGCCTACAGCGCTGAGGACCCCGGCCCTGGGTCACTGTCTATGTGGAGTTTGCACGTTCTGCCCGTGTCTGTGTGGGATTTTCATCCCCACACCCCAAAGATGTGCAGGGTAGGTGGATTCACCACACTAAATTGCCCCTTAATTGGGGGAAAAAAATAATAATTGGGTAGTCTAAATTTATTTTAAAATTATTCATGGACAGCAATAATACATTGACATTGATGTTTTGCATTAGTGACAGAAGCTCTAGGAATAGGGCCTCCCCAGTGAATTCATTCTCCTGTTGATTCTTTCAACTCATCAAGCTCGATGCTGCATCACTTCAGATTTCCCTTAAGGATGTATTAGTGATGTTTGCGCAACCAACTTTGGTTTCTTTTGCCAGACACTAGCACTCCATAGAGGCGCTGCCTCGGAATGCAAAGGTCCTCCATTCTAATTATGTGCACTACCCAGCACAGTTGGGCTGTCCGGAGCATTACCTCAATACTTGTTCCTGGGCTTGATTTTAAACACTTAAAGGAAACACCATAATGTTGATGTTCCCAATAGTTTCCAGTGTAACTGTGATTAAATTCCCTGAATACTTAATAAGCTGCTTTTTTTGTCTTGATGACCCACACAACTCCTGTATTCAGTTTCAAATTTGAGTTTCCAAATGGCTATAATTTAACGTGTCGGTTACCCTTTAGCAATAATGATGTTTATGGTTTCTTTGAAATGGTGCTTATATAAATAGTTGAAACATTCTGCTACTTTGGACTACAAAATTTATTGAATTTGAATAGCTAGTTTATTTTATCCCCCAAATGCATTTGATTTTAATATTAACACCCACTTATTTCCTTTTTTTAAAATAAACTAAATGCAGCACTCCGTATCCCTGTTTCTCATATGAAAAGATGTATCCTATAATTAAAATGTTATATTGATAACTGTCAGCTGTAGCTCATGGAAGCACTCGCATCTGAGTCAACATATTATAGGTTTACGAAGCATGAGACACTGGGGAAGTGCTGCACTGTCAGTTGATGATGTTAAACCTTTCATTGCCTGCCTTCCCAGGTGTGAATTTAAGAGATCCCATGACACTACTTCGAAGATTAGAAAGGGAGCTTTTCCTAGTATCCTGGTCAATGCTTGTCCCTTAACTAATATTGTTAAAGCAGAATGTTTGTTATATTGTCACATTACTGTTAATTGGAACTTACTGTGGGCATATTTTCCCCTTTCCAGTGCCGATTGTGTGGTAGGGAAAATGCTTTGTAATGTCACAGAAGATGCTGTATGAACGTTAGTCTTTCTTTACTTTCCTAAGATTAAATTTTCTTGGAAAAAGACAATGTTTCAACTGTACTTGTGTCTGCCTTTGAACATGACACATGCAATTAGCCTTGGTTTCCTCTTGTTGAAATGTGGAAATGGCAAACAATTTTTGTGGTATGCTTTGTGTGGGATTTATCTTGCTTTCAAGTTAATATTACATTACAATGCTGATAGCACCATCAAGCAGTTTTGTTAACTTTGCATGTGAAGTGGGATCCTCTTTGGCCTGATTTGCTACTGTTAACATTATAATGACTGGGACCATAGGTTGAACCACAAATTTTCAAGCCTTGCCTGACCCTGTTCTGTTTATGGGGGGGGGGGGGGGGGGGGGGGGGGGTGGGGGGGGGCGAAGAAGAGAGTCAGTAATATTGATGCCATGGTGGACAAAGCATGGGCTGGAGTGCTTAAAAGTTACAAGATACCCTATATCAACCAGCTTTGATCAGATAACTGATGTTTGTCGTGATATCCTTCTCGAAAATGGTCAGCCAAAATAAGCATGAAATGTGTAATGAGACCGCTTGCGAGAAAATTGGGGTTGGATTGGGTGTGGGTTGGATTTTGTTTATTGTCACGTATACCGAGGTACAGTGAAAAGTGTTTTTCTTCGAGCAGCTCAACAGATCATTAAGTACATGGAAAGAAAAGCAAATTTTTAAAAAGTACATAATAGGGCAACACAAGGTCTGCAATGTAACTACGTAACACCGGCATTGGGTGAAGCATACAGGGGTGTAGTGCTAATGAGGTCAATCCATTAGTATGTCGTTTAGGAGTCTGGTAACAGCGGGGAAGAAGCGGTTTTTGAGATTGGTTGTGCGTGTTCTCAGACTTTTGTATCTCCTGCCTGATGGAAGAAGTTGGAAGAGTGAGTAAGCTGGCTAGGAGTAGCCTTTGATTATGCTGTCCGCTTTCCCAAGGCAGCGGGCGGTGTAGATGGAGTCAATGGATGAGAGGCAGGTTTGTGTGATGGACTGGGCTGCATTCACGACTCTGAAGTTTCTTGCGGTCTTGGGCTGAGCAGTTGCCATACCAGGTTGTGATGCAGCCAGATAGGATGCTTTCTGTGATGTATCTGTAAAAGTTGGTAGCCTCTCCGGGTCGGGTTGGGCCGGGTCTCGTGGTCGGGGACCGGGTCAGGAACTCGAGGAACTGGGCTGGGTGGTCCGGGGGCTGGCGTCGGCTGTTAGGCCGGGTCGGGCGCTCAAGAGGTCGGGGTCGGTTTCAAATCGAGTTTGGAGCTTCACTTCTGTTTTGGGCGCCATCTGCTTCCAGGTAGTGGAGGTCAGGTCAAATAGGGTCAAAAGATCTGCACGGGCCTCGGAGGATGAAAGATAAAAGAGAGAGGTTAGTAATTATGTTAGTCTTAGAATTACATTTAAAAGATTTCAACGATTGTAAAATAAGTAAAAAGAGGCTCTGTAGGGAGAGCTCGCAGAGAATCGCCACGCTCCAGCACCATCTTGTGCGTTTTGTCAATGTCATCTCATCATATTCCAGGGATGTAATTCTGTAATGAAACGTGGATGACATGCAACAGGCTCTGACATATATGTAATTGGTTAACTATAGTCCACAAATGACTGTAGGCACCTCTCCCCAGTGAGATATATATGTATATTGAAGGGCATCGCAATCATGGGGCAAGGTAAGGAGGCAAGCCTCCATGAACTATCAGAGGTGGTGTGGAAATTGCACCTGCGCTGTTGGTGTCATTCTGCATCGCACTCTATAGCCATGTGGTCAACTGAGATAAATCACCGCCACTGTAAAACACAATTGGGTGAGTTAAACATCATCATTGGGTTTTGTTTCACTCCATGATATAAAGGAATGGAATACTCTGTGTTTACATGAATGTAGCATTATGCTTACTGCTGTTCAACTTGCAGAATAACAGCATGATATTCCAACTACTACAGTACAAGAAGTTGTGTTCCAGCAGACCACTAGGGAATAGCAAGACCCTGTAAAATTGTATGAAAACAGCCTAATTTACTTAGTAATACTGCGTTCCAGCAGCTGATCTTTCTGATTCCTCAGTACTTGTTCTGTTTACATTTTATTTAAATATCATTTTCACTCACAGATACACATTTCAGTACGTGTTTCATAATTTTGTAGATAAGTGCAGTTAAGAGTAATTTAGAGATTTGTAATTGGGTCAGGGGCGTTGGCTTTTTAAAAAAAAAAGTGAGGGTCCTTGTGGGAATAAACTGATTCTAAATACGACAGTTGTTTAGAAGTTGTTGCTGCCGTAAGATACTAAAAGTACAAGTAATAGCACATAGAAGTTTAAGGATTGTTTTCATTAAAATTTTAGCAAACTTCTAGGACTCCAGTCATTTGTTTTTATCCAGCAAGAATATAATAAGGGATCTTTGAATTCAGTGGTGTTTTGGCAAGAAACCTAAACCTGAAGGTAACATTCCATTATGTAAAAGCTTTTTGAGCATGTTGACTTTTCACATTTTGCTTCAAAAGGTTTTCCAACTTCCAGAAGTTTTTAAAAAAAAAAAAAAAAAAACATTTTGAGGGAGAGGCTAGATAGAGAATTTTCTTTCCTTTAAATTTGGAACAACAAAGTAAGAGATAGAGCAGGAGAGGACAATACAGCCCATCGAACCTGTTCCACTAATACGGTCATGGCGAGTCTTGTGCTTCAACTCCATTTTGCCACCTCATTCCTTGATTCCCGGAGAGAACCAAAAATGTCATCTTTTTTTAAAAATTATTTTTAAAAAAAATGTTTTTATTCTCCTTTTTCACATTTTCCGTTAATTTACACCCCACCCACAAACAGTAAACGGTAACAAATACAAAATCAATCCCCTTAACAATACCAACGATCCCATCCTCCCACCACCCCAAAACAAAGGCCCACCTGTCAATATATGCATCCAATAAAACCCTCCCACGGTGGCAACAAAAAAACAAAGGGGAAAAAGAAAATGGAGTCCGAGACCGCCCATGATCACCATTGACCTATAAAGTCCACCCCCCACCACCACTCAATGCCCTCCAACCTCTGAAAGAGTACCGTACATGATACCCAAGAGTTGGAACCCCCCCCCATTCTCCAACTCCTCCCATCCACTGCCTCTTGTAAACCCCCCCCCCCCAACCTCTTCCTTCTTTCCACACTAACGAGATCACTCGGACCTTGTTCTGCCAGGCTCCGATGGCCGCAGCCCCCCCCCCACCTCACTCCCGTTCACTGGCCGGCTTAAACCGGCCAGCGTGGAGGCCCCAGCCCGGGTCCCTTTCACCTCGCCCGGCCCTAGGAAAGCCCAGAAATCCCCTTAGCGCACAAACCCCACATATCCACCTACACCCCAAAGAGCCCTCATTTCGAGTGCAAGTCCAAATTGTCCCCTTGTCCAAATATATACAACATTGGCTCCATTAGCCCATACACCCGCATGCAGTGAAACAAAAAAGAAGAAAATACAGTCATGAGGTTACATCGGCACATGGCCATTTCTCAATTTCTCCGCTCTGCCACAGTCCTTCTGCCTTCGCAAACTTCTCCGCTGCTTCCGCCGTCCAAAATACAAGTCCCTGAGCTTGTAAGTGACCCTCAGCTTCGCTGCACATACAATGCCGCACTGCACCTTGTTAATGTACAGTGCCCTCTTCACCCGGTTGAAGGCAGCCCGCCTCCTCGCCAGCTCCACCGTAAAATCCTGGTATACACGTATACCAGTTCCAGCCCACTGCACCACCCACTTCTGCTTGGCCCAGCTCAGGACCTTCTTCACACTGTACCTACGGAAGCACAGAGTCACTACCCTTGGCGGCTCACTCGCCTTTGGTACAGGCCTCCACGACCGATGAGCCCAATCCAGTTCATATCGGGAGGGATCCTCCCCCTCCCCCAATAGTTTCGCCAGCATCGCGGCAAAATACTCAGTCGGCCTCGGTCCTTCAACTCCTTCGGGCAGCCCCACAATCCTCAAATTCTGTCGCCTGGATCTGTTTTCCAGGTCTTCCATTTTTCCTCGCAGATCCTTGTTAATGTCCATCACCTTCCGCATCTCCTTCCCCATCGAGGCAAGTTGATCACCGTGCTGCAATAACTTCTCCTCCACTTCCTTCGGCGCCTCCCCTTGCTCTCGCACCTCCGCCACTGCGCTCGCCACCGCCTTCGTCACCGGGGAAATCGCCTCCTCCACCAGCACACTCAAAACCTTTCTCATCTCCTTCCTCATTGTCTCCATGTATTTTGTAAACTGCCTTTCGAATTCCGCAGCCATCACCGTAGTTATTTCTTCAGCCGTAAGCAATGCGGCCTCCCCTGGTGCTCCAGCCTCCATTTTCCTTGGTGACCCCGCGGTGACCTTTCCACTCCCGATGGACCTTCAGCTGTTTTCCTTACGGACGTTCTTTTGCTCACCCTCGACATTTTTCTTCACTCTGCCGCCTCTGTGCCTTCTCCCTGCTTTTGCCGCCTCCGTGGACCTTGGACCGGGCTTAAAGCCACGAAAATGTTGTTCCCGAACGGGAGCCCTCCATTGTGCGGCCGCCTCCTGCCTGCCATCACCGGAAGTCACCTTTTTAAAAAAAGATTTTTATTCGGTTATGGGATGTGAGTGTCACTGACTGGGCAGGTATTTAAGTGTCAACCACAGTGCTGTGGATCTAGAGTCACATGTAGGCCAGACCAGGTAAGGATGACAGATTTCCTTCCCTAAAGGACATTAGTGAACCAGGTGGGTTTTTATGACAATCGGCAATGTTTCATAGTCATCTTTTAATTCCAGATTTTCTTGAATTCAAATTCCACCATTTGCCGTGGTGGGACTCGAACCAAGATCCCCAGAGAATTACCCTGGGTCTCAGGATTACTAGTCCAGCGACAATGCCACTACGCCACTGCCTCTCCCTTCAGCCTTGCATATATTCATTAAAGGAACATCCATAATCCTCTTGCGTAGAGAATTCCAAAGATTCACAAACCTTTGAAGTAATTTTGCCTCCTCTGTCTGAAATGATTGGCCCTTTATTCGAATAACTAGGAAGCACAGTCTATATTCCTCAGCCAGGGAAAACAACCTCTCGGTATCTACCTTATCAAGCCCGAACGTTTCAATAAGTCCACCTCTCATTCTTCTAAATTCTGGAGAACATAGACCCAATTTGTTCAGCCTTTAATCAGGACAATCCTCGCATCCCAGAGATCAATGCAAGTATACCTTAAATATGAAGACCATCATTGCCCCGAGGTCGCAGGTTTGATCCCGGCTCTGGGTCACTGTCTATGTGGAGTTTCTCCCTGCGTTTGTGTGGGTTTTGCCCCCACAACCCAAAGATGTGCAGTGTAGGTGGATTGGCCATGCTAAAATTGCCCCTTAATTAGAAAAATGAATTGGGTGCTCTAAATTTAAAAAAAAATATGGAGACCAGATCTTCACACAGTATTACCCTTGCCCTTGTAATCAAGGTCAACATATGAATAAGGAGCAGGAGAGGACCACAGCCATCCTAATTTCCCACTTAAGTACCTTCCTCTTTGTTCTCCTCAAGGGTTTCGACTGCCCCCGCCCTTCTCGACTGTACAAAGCCTCCTTTTTCTTTTTCACCAGGTTCTCAATATCCCTTGTTATCCGAGGCTCCCTAAACTTCCCACACTTATCTTTTGATCTCTGAGGAACGTGACTTTCCTGACTCCGAATCAGCTGTCGCTTGAAAGACTCCCACATGTCCGATGTTGATTTACCCGCCAACAGCCGCACCCAATCCAAATTCTTCAATTCCTGTCTGATGTTATTGTGATTTGCCTTTCCCCAGTTTAGCACCTTAATGCGAGGGTTACCCTCGTCCCTATCCAAAAGGACACAAAAATGTAGGGAATTGTGGTCACTACTCCCTACTGAAACCTCAACCACCTGTCCAGGCTCATTCCCCAATATCTGGTCCAGTGCTGCCCCTTCCCTCGTTAGACTTACGACATATTGCATCAAGAAGCCTTCCTGACTCTACCCCATCCTAGCACCAAGTGAGTCCCAGTCAATATAGGGGAAGTTAAAATCCCCAACCAAAACAACCCTGTTACTTTTGCACCAGCCAAAATTTCTCTACCTTTCTGCTCCTCTATCTCTTGCTGGCATTTGGGGGGCTGTAATAAATTCCCAACTTTGTGATTGCCCCCTTCCTGTTCCTGAGCTCTACCCAGATTGCCTCATTGTATGAGCACTCCGAGGTGTCCTCCCGCAGAATGGCTATAATATTCTCCGTAACCAGCAATGCAACTCCCCCACCCCTTTTACATCCCCCTTTATCTCTCCTGAAGCATCTATATCCTCCAATGTTCAACTGCCAATCCTGCCCTTCCGTTAACCATGTTTCTGTGATAGCCACAACATCATAGTTCCAAGTACTAATCGGTGCTCCAAGTGCATCTGCCTTACCTTCTATACTTCTGGCGTTGAAACAAATACATTTCAGACCACTGCATTTGAGCAGACATGGTGATGTGCTCTTATTTTTGTTCTCTATTTCCCCTTCAGTTATTGCACCTTCTAAGCTAGTGCTCTGGTTCTCACCCCCTGCCACATACTAGTTTAAATCCTCCCGGGTGACTGGCAAACCTCCTAGCCAGGATATTGGTATCCCTTTCGTTTAGATGCAACCTGTCCTTCTTGTACACGTCCCATCTGCCCTGGAAGAGATCCCAATAGTCCAGAAATCTAAAACCCTCCCCCCTACACACAAGTTCATCCACATATTTAGTTGCACTATCCTCCTATTTCTAGCCTCACTGGCATGTGGCACAGGGAGTAATCCTGAGATCACAACCCAAGAGGTCCTGCTTTTTAGCTTGCTACCTAACTCCCTGAATGGCTGTAGGACCTCATCGCTCTTCCTGCCTATGTCGTTAGTACATATGTGTACTACTACCTCTGGCTGTTCACCCTCCCCCTTTAGAATGTCCTGTGTTCGTTCAAAAACTTTCTTGACCCTGGCACCAGGGCGGCAACATACCATCCTGGAGTCACTTTCACATCCAGAGAAGGGCCTATCTGTACCCCTTACTATAGAGTACCATATAACTATCAGTCTCCTGCACTTTGCCCTCCCCTACTGAGCAACAGAGCCAGTTGTGGTGCCACTGTTCTAGCTGCTGTTGTTTTCCCCTGATAAGCTATCCCCCCCAACAGTCTCCAAAACGGTATACTTGCTAAAGAGGAGAAAGCCACAGGGGATTCCTGCACTGACTGCCTGCCCTATCTAGCGGTCGCCAATCTGTCTGCCTGCACCTTGAGTGTGATCACATCTCTATAACTAATGTCTATGAAGCGTTCCACACTTGCATGCTCCGAAGTGCATCCAACTGCTGCTCCAACCAAACCACACAGCCTGTGAGGAACTGCCATTGGTTACACTTCCTGTTGATGTAATCAACCGGAACGCTGGAAGCGTTACAGATCTCCCACATCTCACAGTTAGAGCACTGCACCCTGCTGAGTGACATTTAAGCACCAGTTAGTTAATTTTAAGTAAATACTTGTTAAATTGTTATTTGATTAAGTTACAATTAACTGTATGGTCCCTGGCGCTAGATTTCTACTGTAAAATTAAATGCTAAATACTAATCTCCGCCCTCAGGTTTAGTTACTCCTCAGGTTTAGATCAGCAATTAGATCAGATCCCCCTTCGCTGATTAAGATCTATCTGCAAAAAAAAGTGGTAGGGCCAAATACCTAACACCAAAGTGCTGCATACTTGGTATTGAATGCATGCTTATCAGAGCTTGGATTCACTTGGTCGGTCATGCGGTTTGCATGCAGGATTCCCACATGCAATATTCTGCAGCAGCTGAACAAAGGAACCTGGAGAGATTACTCAAACTAGACCTATTTTCGCTAGAATTTAGAAGGTTAAAGATAATCTGATCCAAGTATTCAAGATATTAACAGGGGGGAAAAAAGGGTAGATAAAGATAAACTATTTCCACTGGTTATAGAGATTCTAAAACTAGGGAGTATAGTCTAAAAATTAGGGCTAGATCACTCAAGAGAGTTGTCAGGGAGCACTTCACTCAAAGGGTGGCAGAGGTTTGGAACTCCTTCCCACAAACAGTTGAAGGTAGAACAGTTGTTAATTTGAAACCTGAGAGAGATTTTTGTTAAATTAAATTATTAAGAGTTATGGGCTAAAGGCAGGTATAGGGAGTTGGGTCACAGGTCAGCCATGATTTCATTAAACGACGGGACATGCTTGAGAGGTTGAATGGCCTACTGCTGTTCTGATGCACCACCTGGCCTCCAATAAACCACCAAAGTCCTATTCACTTATCTTCTCCCTGGCCTGTCAAGTTCATTGGGCCCTTTAAACATAGCTGCTTTAAGAAAGGAGGTGCAGCCTCCTTAAATCCACCGGAGCTGCACTGTGTTGGGGCCTGCCAGGAGCCTTTCAATGCAGGCCTCGAGTAGCTCCAGCGATCGCAAGTTCTAGCACGTTTCAAAAGCAGGTATGTGCGCATTAAAGTCTTCTAATTCCAGCGGTTCATCTTGTTACGATGCTAGTCGAAAGTTATGGCCCAATGTTTTTTGGATGAGAGCCTGAACTGAGGCTCTACTTGTAATCTTGTATGAAAACAAAAGATCACATGACACTATTCAAAGCTAAGCAAGGGAGTTTTCCTATTAGCCTGGCCAATATGTAACCCTCAACCAACATCACTGAACAGATTAATTTATCATCCATCTTATAGCTGTTTGGCTCCCACATCTCCCTCCATGATTGCAACTGTGACTTTAATTACAAACGGCTCCATTGATAGTGAAGACTTTTGAGGTGCAGAAACAAAATGCCTTTCTTTTCTCATTCCCATCATGTTTAGTTACTTTCTTTTCTCATTTTGTTGCTTGCTTTATTTAATATAGAATTTGCAGTGCAGAAGGAGGCCATTCGGTCCATGGAGACTGCACTGGCTCTTGGAAAGAGCACCCTACCCAAGGTCAACACCTCCACCTGATCCCCATAACCCAGTAACCCCACCCAACACTAAGGGCATTTTTGGACACTTAAGGGCAATTTATCATGGCCAATCCACCTAACCTGCACATCTTTGGACTGTGGGAGGAAACCAGAGCACCCGGAGGAAACCCACGCACACACTGGGAGGATGTGCAGACTCCGCACAGAAAGTGACCCAAGCTGGAATCGAACCTGGTTGGACAGGCTAGGACTTTTTTTCTTTGGAGTGTAGGAGATTGAGGGGGTGATCTTATAGAGGTATTTAAGAACCTTTACAAGTGCATTATTTATTTTGCTATGTACCATTAAGCACTTCTGCAGTAGTAGTTTTCCTGAAGGTAGCTGGCACTATCTCTCAAATTAAAATGGCACATACCCAGGAGTTTGTTAATATTAGCAGAAGGATTCTCACACTGAAAAGTGAAATTACTGCCAAAGCAACCAATTGTATTACCCTCTGGTAGCGAAGACTTCAGTCGCATGTTTCAAATTGCAGCAGGATCTTGATCATCTGGGGAAATTGGCTGACAATGGCAAATGGAGTTCATTACAGATAAGTGTGAGGTTGTTGCATTTTGGAAAGTCAAATCAAGGTAGGACTTTCACGGTGAATGGTAGAACCTTGGGGAGTATTGTGGAACAGAGGGACCTTGGAGCTGAGGTGCACGGTTCTCTTAAGTGGATAGGGCAATGAAGAAGCCTTTTGGCATGCTGTCCTTCAGTTCGGGCATTGAATAAAGAAGTTGGGAAGTTATGTTGCAGTTGCACAGGGCTTTGGTGAGGCCGCACCTGGAGTATTGTAGTTTTAGTCGCTTTGCTATAGATGCTGTTAAACTGGAGAGAGTGCAGAAGCAATTTACGAGGATGTTGCCAAAACCCAACGGCCTGAGATATAGGGAGAGATTGGACAGGCGAGGACTTTTTTTCTTTGGAGCGTAGGAGATTGAGGGGGTGATCTTATAGAGGTGTTTAAGATCATGAGAGGCATGGATATGGTGAATGTGTGTCTTTTTCCCAGGGTTGGGGAATCGAGAACTAAAAGGCATAGGTTTAAGTTAAGAGGGGAAAGAATGAATGGGAACCTGAGAAGCAACATTTTTACACCGAGGGTGATACGTATGTGGAATGAGCTGCCGGAGAAAGTGCTTGAGACAGGGACATTGACAACATTTAAAAGACATTTGGACCGATACACGGATAGGAAAGGTTTAGAGAGATATGGGCCAAATGGAGTTGGCTTAGATGGGCTTTTTGGTTGGCATGGACCAGTTTGGGCCAAAGGGCCTATCTCCGTGCTGTAGATTTTATGATTCTCTGAACAAATGAAACTTTGTGAAAGATGAATAAATATGTGGCCAACAAGTTTTAGAATTAATTTTAAAATAGTCCAAACTTTAAAAATGCACATTTCATTCAGAACTAATGCAAATATTTGATTTTTTTTAACTTGCAGATCTACTGATGCTACCAAGGCCACCTGATACACTGTGACTAAATCTCATTATGTAATGACCGCCATGTGACAAAAGGTGACGACGATGACCCTCACTGAAAGGATACGTGAAAAGATATCACAGGCTTTCTATAACCACGGGCTCTTGTGTGCATCTTACCCCATTCCCATTATTCTTTTTACGGCTGTGTGCATCTTAACATGCTGGTAAGTAGAAAATTTTGTCAGTATGTACTTCGACCAATAACTTAACCTTTTTGGGTAACTTGAAGTCATGTTCAAAGTTCCTAAGCTTTGCTGATAGGGAAGACAAATAGACTCCAAGAGTTCAAAGATGGTTAGGAGGAGTGACTGAAGGTATGACCAAAGAAAAGGCCTGCTGAAGTTTTTGAAGCATAGTAATATGGAATGCATAAAGTGAAGGAACTCCAGTCTAGCACATGATACCTGATGACTTTTGATGGTGGAGGGATATGAACTCAAAGCAGACCAGAGCCAGATGCGCAAGTATGAACTGCTGGAATGTCGGGCTGGATAATGTTGCAGATGGACGTGGGAGGAAAGGACTTTTTAGGAGTTTGCATCAAGGGACACGTCCATCATCACATTTATTTTAAAATACATAAAACGAGTGGAAGTTGATAACAAGGGAGATAGTTATGTGCATCTTAAGTATGGTGTGGAGAATGATGTTTCAGGCATTTGAGAAAGCAAGCCTAAGGGGGCAAGTAAGCTATTTTCTGTTGATGACTTTCAAGTGTTTAATTAGAGATGACTTGACTCTTGCTGCTACCAGGAGCTTTGTGTAACTAATACCTTCTCTCTGATCAAACCATGCCACAAGATATCCTGAAGACATCTAAAATCAGAGCATTGGCACCAGCTGGATCTGACCATCACCATATGTGATTCTGAAAAGCATTCTGAACATGTGCAGTTGCCACAGTGCTGAGTGTGATACAGATCACTCCATAGAGTATGCGCTGGTGAGAATGAATTGTGTCATTCAAAGCAGAAATGCCATCCTCTCATTAATGTCAACCAAACTGCATACCCAGGTGCGCAACTAAATTGAACAGGTGCCCTCCAGCATTCCCGCAGAGAGTACAGAAACAAAGTAGAATATACTTTGCGACATCATGTACAGTACCGCATTCAACATGTGGAAAGCAAGCGCAGGAACGTGCTGACTGATTCAAGGCTGACATCACTGAAATGAAACCTGATACTGAAGACAAGTAGTCTGCCCATATTTATTACAAGTGAGACTCAAGCAACCAAACTCTGAATACATTAAAAACCACTTAAGGTAAAGTCCAACGAACTGCTAGGCAGTGTGCCAATGACCACTGGTTACAACTCCCAGAATATTGTGCTGCCTTTCAACATTGGGAATGTTCGGGGCACGTATGAAGGGATCAAAAAGACAACAGGTCCATCAGCAAAGAAAACTGCCCTGTTAGAAGATCCACAATTGACATGATATTTTCAGTCCAGCAACTGCAAGAGAAATATCATAAACAAAGGAGACCCCTATATATTGCCTTCATTGATTTCTGCAAAGCAATTTACCATGTGAGCAGAGGTAGTCTATTTGAGCTGCCGGAGAAAATTGGCTGCGTGCAGAAGCTGTTCACGGTGATCACCACTGTCCTTGACAACATGATGTGTACGACATTGCAACATCGGAGCCCTTTGAGATCCCCAGTAGGGTCAAACAAGATTATGTTCTGGTACGGACACCCTTCGGAGCGAAGGAACAGATGTAGGCCACTCGGCCCCTTGAGCCTGCGCTACCATGTAACTCGACCATGCCAGATTTTCTACCCAATGCTAACTTCCGCACTACGCCATATACCTTAATAAAAGCAAATTACTGCAGATGCTGGAATCTGAAACCAAAAGAGAAAATGCTGGAAAATCTCAGCAGGTCTAGCAGCATCTGTAAGGAGAGAAAAGAGCTAGCGTTTCAAGTCCAGATGACTCTTTGTCAAAGCCCATATATCTCAAAGTCATTGATATCGAGAAATCTATCGAATTGTGTGTTGAACATGCTCAAATGATTTGAGCCCTTTTGAGTAGAGAATTCAAAGATTTGCCATCTTCTGACTGAAGAAATCTCTCCATCCAAGTCACAAATGACTTGCCTTTTATTCGCCATTGCAATCAGCGGCTTGGACGTGATGTTTGATATGATCCTCCAGTCTTTGGGACGTATTGTCGACTTGTCCAGCATCTCACTGGCACTGAAATTCAAATACCGCATTACTTATTTGTGTGATAGGCAAAACATTTTTTGGCTTGACAGCAGCATCCTGTCGTAGTGAATACCACATTTTAAAAAAATATATATTTTATTCAAAATTTTTTGGCCAAACATAACAGTACATAGTTTTTCTTTTAAACAACAATAAAGCAATATAAATAACAATGGCCAGTTTTAAACAAGTAAATAAATAATATATAAACAGAAACAAAAACAAAACTAAATGGCAACTGCCTTGTCAAAAATAGTTACTCTCCAAAGATACAATCCAACAGTCCAATATACATTACCTAAAACAAATGCCTATACATATACAATGACATCCCTGAGAGCCCGCCCGTCCGTCTCTCTCTCTCTCTCTCTCTCTCCTCCTCCTCCTCCTCCTCCTCCTCCTCCTCCTCCTCCTCCTCCTCCTCCTCCTCCTCCTCCTCCTCCTCCTCCTCCTCCTCCTCCTCCTCCTCTCTCTCTCTCTCCCCCCCCCCCCCCCCCCCCCCCCCCGGGTTGCTGCTGTTGTCTTTCTTTCTTTTTCATTCCCTCTATCGTTCTGTGAGGTAGTTGACGAACGGTCGCCACCGCCTGGTGAACCCTTGAGCCGAACCCCTTAATACGAACTTGATCCGCTCTAACTTTATAAACCCTGCCATGTCGTTTATCCAGGTCTCCACGCCCGGGGGTTTGGCTTCCTTCCACATAAGCAATATCCTGCGCCGGGCTACTAGGGACGCAAAGGCCAAAACATCAGCCTCTCTCGCCTCCTGCACTCCCGGCTCTTCTGCAACCCCGAATATAGCAAACCCCCAGCTTGGCTCGACCCGGACCCCCACCACCTTCGAAAGCACCTTCGCCACCCCCACCCAGAACCCCTGTAATGCCGGACATGACCAGAACATGTAGGTGTGATTCGCTGGGCTTCTCGAGCATCTCCCACACCTATCCTCTACCCCAAAAAATTTACTAAGCTGTGCTCCAGTCATATGCGCCCTGTGTAGCACCTTAAATTGTATCAGGCTTAGCCTGGCACACGAGGACGATGAGTTTACCCTACGTAGGGCATCAGCCCACAGCCCCTCCTCAATCTCCTCCCCCAGTTCTTCCCATTTCCCTTTCAGCTCATCCACCATGATCTCCCCCTCGTCCCTCATTTCCCTGTATATGTCCGACACCCTACCATCCCCCACCCATGTCTCTGAGATCACTCTATCCTGCACCTTGTGAATACCACACATGATGCTGCTGCATAGTAGCAGCGTGAAACAGCTAGCTTCACCTGTTTCTCAAATGTTTGCCATACCTTGCCCTTCCAGGGTAATCTGAGATAGTCTGGGCACTTTTCAGGGCCAAAAGTGATGGTCTTAGTGATGCCCATCACATAAATGAATAATGTGGTATATGAATTTCCGTGCCAGTGTGATACTAGGTATGTACGCCACACGTCACAAAGATAGTGAGTCGTATCAAACGGCATGTTCCAACCACCGTTCACAGTGGACAAGGTATAGACTGCACCCAACCAGCCCATGCTGGCAAAATTCAAAACCGTGTCCAGCATTAAATATGATTCCATGATTGCACAACTCTGGCTAAATAATCCTGTTTTAAACATGCTGACAACCAATTTAATGGCAATTGGGCTCATTGTGTGGTGCATTTCTGGGTTTTTGAAGCCACATTTAGTAGTACACAAAGCCCTGTTCTTTGCAGACAGAAATAACATTGCACCTATGTGCCTTTGAACTGAGGGGCTTGTTACGCCATTTCAGAGTCAAACACATTGCTGTGGATCTGGAGTCATATGGAGACTATAAGACAGGAGCAGAATTAGGCCACACGGCCCAACGAGTCTGCTCCGCCATTCAATCATGGTGGATATTTTTCTCATCCCCATTCTCCTGCCTTATCTCCATAACCCCTGATCCCCTTATTAATCAAGAACCCATCTATCTCTGTCTTTAAAAACATTGTGACTTGTCCTCCAGAGCCTTCTGCAGCCATGAGTTCCACAGACTCACCACCCTCTGGCTGAAGAAATTCCTCCTCATCTCTGTTTTGAACGATTGACTCTATAGTCTGAGATTTTGACCTCTGGTTCTCGTTTTTCCTACAAGTGGAAATATCCTCTCCACGTTCACTCTATGCAGGCCTCACAATACCCTGTAAGTTTCAATAAGATCCCCCCTTATCCTTCTAAACTCCTACAAGTACAGACCGAGTCCTCAACCGTTTCTCCTAAGCCAAGCTCTTCATTCCAGGGATCATTCTTGTGAACCTTCTCTGGACCCTTTTCAAGGCCAGCACAGCCTTCCTTAGATACAGAGCTAAAACTGCTCACAATACTCCAAATGGGATCTGACCAGAGCCTTCTACAGCCTCAGAAGTAGATTCTTGGTCTTGTACTCTAGCCCTCTCGACATGAATGCTAACATTGCATTTGCCTCCCTAACTGCCAACTGAACCTGCACGTTAACCTGAAGAGAATCTTGAACAAGAACTCCCAAGTCCCTTTATGCTGAGAAAATAGCCCATGCCTCCATTCCTCCTTCCAAAGTGCATAGCGTTACACATTTCCACATTGTATTCCATCTCCCACTTCTTTGCCCACTCTCCTAGCCTGTCCAAGTCCTTCTGCAGTCCCCCTGCTTCCTCAATGCTCCATGTCCCTCTTCAGATCTTTGTATCATCTGCAAACCTAGCAACAGTGCCTTCAGTTCCTTCTTCCAGATCAATAAAGTATATTGTGAAAATAGAAATGTTTTGAATGGGGCTAGTTGATGGGAGATGGGAGAAAACTCGAGTGGCGATCAGCATGGCCCTATTGGGGCAAATAGCCTGTTTCTCTGCTGTAAGTACTTCGGCTCCAATAACTTCTTATAGCATCTATGATCAATAAAAAAAACACATCTTGACCTTCAATGCAGCAATGGTCTTCATTTTGTACACAATCATGGCAGCGTACTCAATGTACCAGTGAAGGTTGTGCAAGGAGCATCGTGAATCAAATGTTCAATGTCACAACCAAATATGTAAATATCAGTGAAATTCTGAATATTGGTCAAGGGCCTGTTGTCTTTTTGATTCCTTTTTGACCCCTTCATACATGCCCTGAACATTCCCAGTGTCGAAAGGGAAATGAATATTCTGGGAGTTGCAACCAGTGATTATTGGCGCACTGCCTCGCAGTTTGTTTGGACTTTACGTCAAGTGGCTTTTAATGTATTCTCTCTGCAACCACAATCAAATACCCCCACTCTACCTGATTAAAATGCCTTTTCCGCCACCAGCACACCACCACCTCTGTCTCCTTTCCCTCAGCCAGCATCATAACTACATTTAGCACCCTCCTAATATTCAAGAATAGCTGCCTCCCTTTCATGAACCCCATCTGATCCTCCCCTATCACCTTTGGGAGGCACCCCTCTAACCTCATCACCAGAACCTTCACCAATATATTTGTATCCACGTTCAGTAGTCATATAGGCCTGTACGACCCACACTCTGTTGGATACTTATCCTTTTTAGGCAACAAGGAAATTAAGGCCTGCCCCAAAGTCTGTGGCAGCACCTCCTTCCCTATTGCCGCCTCGAACATCCCCACCGTCAGCACCGCCAACTTCTCATTACATTTCTTATAATACTCCACAGGGAACTCATCTATTCCTGCCAACTTCCCTGACTGCATCTTCCCAATTGCCTCTTAATCTGATCATAGAATTTATAGTGCAGAAGGAGGCCATTCGGCCATGGCCAATCCACATCATTGGACTGTGGGAGGAAACCTAAGCACCCAGAGGAAACCCACGCAGACACGGGGAGAACGTGCAGACTCTGCCCAGACAGTGACCCAAGACGGGAATCGAACCTGGGACCCTGGAGCTGTGAATCAACTGTGCTAACCACTGTGCTACCGTGCTGCCCTGTTCCCCGACCGTCCCCTCCAAAGGGCCCCTATCTTCCTCTCCCAACCTCAGGTGCTCCAGACCGTCCTGGAATTCCCGCATTCCCCAGTCCTCCCTCTGGTGGCTTTGACGTATACAAATCTTTGTAGAACTCCTCAAACACCTGTTGATCTGGTCCAGGGTCACCACCAATTTCCCCATACTATTCCGCACCTGGACAATTTCCCACACCGCCACCTCCCTCCGAGGTTGGCCTGCCAACATGCGCCCCATACTCCCCATACCTTCTTCCCATACACATAAACTGCACCCCTCGCCTGCCTCAATTGGTGCACCGCCTTCCCCGTGGACAGCTGATTAAAACTAGCCTGTAGTGCCCTCCTATCTAAAAGTACTGGATCTGCATTTCCCGCGTACTGCCTGTCCACCTGCAACATTCTCATCTTTATCCACCTTAGCCGTAAACGATATCTCTTTTCCCATATCACCGCCTGTGATAGCTCCCCCATGCAGTTAAAACCCATGCACTCCTCAATTACCCTTCCGATCCTGTCTCTCAAACTTCGGTCACCCAGCAACCCCACGTCCAATCTTCACCCCGGTCTCTGCACTGTCCGCTTCTCCAAGATCATGTCCACCCAATGTGGCGCATGATCCGAAATTGCTATCCGAGTACTCTGATCCCTTAACCCCAGCCAAAAGCGCCTTCCCTACTACAAAAATGTTGATTCTCAAATAAATCTTGTGGAACAAGGAGAAAAATGAATACTCCGATTCCCTCGGGTGCAAGAACCTCCATCAGTCCACTCCTCCCATTTCCTCCATAATCAATGCCACCCCTCTCCCCTGACTGGGCAA
This sequence comes from Scyliorhinus torazame, assembly GCF_047496885.1. NCBI lineage: Eukaryota > Metazoa > Chordata > Chondrichthyes > Carcharhiniformes > Scyliorhinidae > Scyliorhinus > Scyliorhinus torazame. The sequence goes on from NC_092717.1 coordinate 190,421,355, forward strand.
GCGAGCGCAGCTGCGACCTGTCCAGCCTTGTCTCCTGCACAACGTTCCAGTCCCCACCCACTTTCAGCTCATGCAAATTCAAGTCCGGAATGGCCCCACGTACCTTCCTCATGAACTCTACATCATCCCAATTTGGGCCATACATAGTTGCCAACACCACCAACCTCCCCTCAAATGCCCCCTGTTACTATCACATATCTATCCCCTGGTCCGCCACCACCTTCTCAATCTGGAACCTCACTCTCACACTGACCAAAACCGCTACCCCCCATGCCCTACTGTTAAACCCCGAATGAAACACTTGGCTTAGCCAGCCCTTCCTGAGCCTCACCTGATCTTTCACCCTCCGATGAGTCTCCTGTAACATAGCCACATCGGCCTTTAAACTTTATAGATATGCCACTTTACTGGCCCTCCCAACCCACTCACATTCCACGTAACTAACTTAACTGGGGGTCTCTTTCTCCCCCCCCCCCCCCCCCCCCCCCCTCCCCCCCCACCACCACCACGCAGGCCCTGCCCACTGGACCTGACCCGCCCCCCCCCTCATTGTTACTATCGAACTCTTTTTCTCCACCCCCCCCCCCCCCCAAATTCCCCCAATCACTTCCTTTCAAACACCTCACCCAGTATCGATTCTCCTCCCTCCACCCCCTGCCCCCACCACACTCCTGTTCACCAGCTGACTTGAGCTGGCCCCAGGGAAACAACAAGAAAATATATACCCCGCTCCAACAAACATACCCAGTGCAAACATTGAGACCCAGAAAAACGGACACTACAAAAAACAAAGACAGACCCCCCCCCCCCTTCAAAACCTGGTGAGGGAAAGGTGGGGGGAGTTTTGGGCAGTTGGGGGAAATGGTGGATATCTTTTCAAGGTGTGGGGATGGGAAGAACGAGATGAGTCGATGGAGGTGGGGGGGGCGAGATGAGTCGACGTGGGAGTGGGTGGAGTAGAAATAATGGGGCATGTGTGAGATGGGTGGTGGGGGTGAGGCTCTTTGGGCCTCCAGGTAGGAGTCACCACGTATGCTAGTAAATGGAAGCAGTTGTCTAGTAAGTTGGAATTAAGAAAAGGTGGAGGGGTGACCATTTTGTGTGGACTCAAGTCAGTTGGGGAATGGAGAATTGGGTGGTCTGGGGAGTTCCCGATGATGGCAAATCTTAATAGAGGAGATGAAGAATTTAAAGGAAGATGTAATTTTTTTTCTGCAGAGGAAAAGACAGGTAGGGGACTAACGCTGCCAAATCTGCTGCAATATTATTGGGATGAGAAGAGGTGTAACGGGTGGAGGAGGACTCCTGTAGAGTTGAGTCTGAGAGCCATGTTAACAGCCCCGCTCCTGTTTGCCCCTGGGAAATATTCTAATACCACGGTGGTGGGCTCTTCAATAAAAATTTAGAACCAGCTGAGGAATCACTTTAAGCTGGGACCCGTTGTGCGGTATATCATAAAATCATAATGTACAGGGCAGAAGGAGGCCATTCGGCCCATCAAGTCTGCACCAGCCCTTGGAACGAGCACCCCATTTAAGCCCACACTTCGAACCTATCCCTGTAACCCAGTAACCCCACCTAACCTTTTTGGACACTTAAGGCGATTTAGCATGGCTAATCGACCTAACCACATCTTTGGACTGTGGGAGGAAACCGAAGCACCCGGAGGAAACTCACGCAGACACTGGGAGAACATGCAGACTCCGCACAGAGTGACCCAAGGCTGGAATGCGAACCTGGGACCCTGGAGTTGTGAAGCAATTGTGCTAACCACTGGGATACCATGCTGCCCACTGCTACAGTGCTGCCCACATATGAGGGATATGAAGTGAGGTGCTGCGCCAGCTCAATGCAACCTCTTTGTGTGCGAAGATGAGTCTCATTCAGTCTAAAGTGATTCACTGGATGTACATGACAAGAGCCTGGATGAGTGGATTTTTCTCTGGGTTGGAAGATCGCTGAGAGGTATGGGGAGGGGGGGGGGATATAAAAGGGGTAAAAATTGTGTATATTCATGGTATGTGTGAATGTTCTCTGCAACTATGGTTTGAGTTTGGAATAAAATACATTGTAAAAAAAAAAACATGTTGCCATTTATTTCACTATTTATAAGTGCACATCTCTCAAAGTTTTCTTTTAACAGTCAGTAATGACCTTCTGAATAATGTATCTTCTGACAAGTTGAAGAACTGTTGTTTTAAAACCAAAGCACTGAACATTTGACATGTTCAAGGGGTAGAACCAGGACATCTTTCCCAGCCTTGGATGGCCATTCTTGTTTTGCCTCATGGACTTTCTGAAAACAGACTCTCTGGCCCCATCATTTGAATTTTTCTTGCAGGAAGTTGACTGGGTCTTCCATTTTCCCATATTGCTTCCTGTTAAAATGATGAGAAGTTGATACGTAGAGTTGGTTTACTTATCTGAATAAAGACATTTTTTACCTGGGACTTCCCTGATGGCTCCGAAGTATTGATCGCTGTGGAACAAGATCATCACCGATTTGGTAACTCGACTATCCCACCATCGACCAGGGGCAAGCCTTAATTTCATGGAGAAGGGAAAAAGACTTGGAGTCCCATCTTAATTCTTATTCAACTATCTATTCTGGAAAAAGGAAATCGACGAAGAATAGATTTAAGTTTGTTTCTGAATTCTCCATTTGGTTTGATAAACAATCCAGACTTCAGCATAAAAGTTGGCCACTTGAATGAGGTCTTTTCACATGTGGAATTTTTATTTTATTCGTTCATCGGATGTGGGCGTCGCAGGCTGTGCCAGCATTTATTGCCCGTCCCTAATTGACCTTGAGGGGCAGTTAAGAGTCAACTACATTGCTGTGGGTCTGGGGTCACATGTAGGCCAAACTAGGTAAGGAGGGCAGATTTCTTTCCCTAAAGGACATTAGTGGCCAGATGGGTTTTTACGACAATTGGCAATGGTTTCATGGTCATCATTAGACTTTTATTTTCAGAGTTTATTGGATTCAAATTTCACCATCTGCAGTGGTGGGATTTGAGTCTTGGTCCCCAGAGCATTACTCTGGCTCTAGGTTTACTAATCCAGTGATAATACCACTACGCCACTGCTTCCCATTGGAATTGTTCTCCAGATTGGTTCCTTCAAGAAAGAGGATATCTTTTCGGAAAACTGATTCTGATTTGATTGTGAAAAGAAAGACCCTAAAAATAGAAATAACGTGAATCTGCTGCCACCTCTTGCGTAGTTATCACAGCCTACATTCATTGTGTGCATTGGAGATTCTAATCACTGCATATGAACAATAATTCTAGATTGTTGCAGTAGCATTGTGTTAAGATTCTTTCAAGAAAATATGTTTTGTTTCTATAATCCTGTCATGTTCCGAAATATGTCTTCCTTTTACCTCAGTGACATGGTCATTTTCTCACTTAGTCTGTTTGCTAGTGTAGTCTTCACTATAATTCAGAAAGGTGTAACTTTTTAATATAAATTTAGAATACCCAATTATTTATTTTTCCAATTAAGGGGCAATTTAGCATAGCCAATACACCTAACCTGCATATCTTTGGGTTGTGGGGGTGAAACCCACGCAGACATGGGGAGAATGTGCAAACTCTACATGGACAGTGACCCAGGGTTGGGATCGAACCTGGCACCTCTGCGCCGTGAGGCAGCAGTGCTAACCACTGCACCACCATGCTGCCCTGGAAATGTGTAATTTGATTCAATTATTCCTCTGTTTTGTTTTCCATCAGAGCCCAGGTTGAAACACACTATGTTCAGTATTAATTGAATATGGTCAAGGGGACTGTTTTAAACTGCTGGCGCAAAGAAAATGTATGAATAGTTTCTAATTTTAGTGAAACCATTTTCTTTCCTTTCAGCCTATACTGAAATGGGGTTACACAACCATCTTTCATTACAAGAAACAAGACTACTTTGTGTAGATTAGTCACATGATGCAGTGGATCTTAAAATGAAACCCATTGAGCATTTATTACTTCCATTCTGTCTCAAAACACAAAATTGTAATGCCTAGCTCATTTTGCTAATGCTAATTTTAGTTTTTTTTCTTGTCTGAATAACCTTCATTGAAACCTTGATTTTGTTTCTGTGTACTGCTAAATAGCTAATATAATGGATATCCTGAAATAGTTAACTAAGACATGAAAAAGTATCCATGGCCCACTAGTTACATTAAACCTTTGAGCGTTACTGATGCCTGTGCTTGGGAATAAATTACATTGTATATGTGCAAACCTCCTCTTCCGGACCTCTCCTCTCTTTCTCTCTCGCTCTCTTCACCTTCACTGTCCCCCCTGCTGCCACCATTTTTTGAATACGCCAATGAATATTAATCGCTCTGCCTGTTTAATAAACAGTGGATAGTGAGTGATTTCAATACAGTAATTTCATTGAGCAATCCAGGTGGTTTATTTAATGGATACCTGAGAGGGATTCCACTGCTGTTACAGCAAGAATTAGGATAATAGCATAATAAATTGTCTATTTTTTGAGTTTTAATATATAGCTGATTTGAAATCTAGGTAATATTTACGTCTTTGCTTGGCTGCTGCTGCAATGTTAGATGATATCATGGTGAGGATTTGCAGCATTTTTGCAAAGTTGGCTCATGTGTTTATTCATAGCTGCCTGTGTCACTCAATCCATATGTTTATGGTAGGTAGTTGAATTAATGTAGAATACACAAAACCTAGTTCAAGTTTACAAAGATGTGCACGCAAATGCTGAATTTGGAGACAAATCGTGTATCCGCTTTTATAAATCTTCATGCATTTTAAATATTTAGCAGTTCTTGTCGAGGTTTAGAGATGAGGACAGAATCAAGGACATGTCAGTCAAAGGTGAGGTGAAAAGAAACTGAATGCTGATGCGTAACATAGTTTCTCTGGAAAATGATAAAGGGGTGCAGTACCCTTAAGCTGCTGTTTGATCTGGGAAAATGAATCCATCTATGCGTAAGGTGGGTGAAAGGAAGGCTGCTGAGATGGCAGTAAGTGTTGAACAGGGTTAACCCTATAGCACTTGAAAAATCTGGGAACAAATGCATGCCTTATGGAATGTTACAAGGAAATTCTGTGGTGTGTAGAAATATTCCGTCATGACCTAAATAAGCCATTTATGACTTTGTCATACAAAGGTTACACGTTAAAAGTGACTCGTGTAACATTTCCACCATTTCATGGAATGCTTTATGGTATGCTAACATACTAAATGGAAAAAAAAAATGTTTTTCAATCATTAAGGAACCAAAATGTTGTGTAGTACTTTTGGTATAAATATTTCTGTTCAAGTTGGGGAAGAAAAGTTTTTCTTACTTTAATTATCTTGCTTTTCTGTTCTTCTGATTATTGCTGGATGTTGAGAACTCTAATTGCATGCCTTCTTGACCATTCTTATGCTTAAATGAAGACAGAATATTCTTATGTTGGGAGGGGAGGGAAGGAATGGGGTGATTGTGGGAGAAGTGAGAAGGGCGTGATCGGTCTGTCCAGACCCAACTGGTTTTCAAAGAAAATTACTAGATGGTGGTCAGGAGCTGAAACCCAGCTGATTTATTGTTCTCTTCCCCAGGATGATTGCAACATTTTTTTGTTCTGCCTTGTTGAATTCATTTTCTTCACGGATTAAATCCGGCGCTCTGCTTGACTGTTACATTGCTTTTACAACATAGAATTGAGAGATTCCCAAATTTTCTGTGCCCCAAATTTTCTGTTTCTAAACCTATCCATTAGTGCTATAGATGGCTCAAAATGTATGGCACCAAGTGTTGTCTGTTCATTTTCAAAAGAGTCATCCAGACTTAAAAAGTTAGCTCACTTCTCTCTCCACAGAAGCTGTCAGTCCTGCTGAGATTGTCCAATATTTTCTTTTTTTATTTCGGATTCCAGCATCTGCAGTAATTTGCTTTTATGTGATTGAGTACTTTGCTGCACATGTTTTCAAAGGACACCATATTTCATATGATGACAGGTTGCTTTGCAGTTTGGGCCACATGTCTGTCGACCTTCATGTGCATCTAGAACTTCTACATTTATGCTTATACAGTATGGCAGATCGGGCAAACCGTCTGAATGAGAATAGTATCCCTGGTGAAGCATAGCTGAAAAGTCTCTTCTCTGATTTACCCAAGTAGTTCTAGGAACCACGTGCATGGATAATAGGAAAATATAGGATGTCTTGGGAGCAAACAAACCCATTTCATAAAAGCAACGTATTGCAGATGTTAAAATCTGAAATAAAAACAGAAAATGCTGGAACAACTCAGCAGGTCTGGTGGCATCTGTGGATGAGAAACCGAGTTAACAATTCAAGTCCAAAGAAGAGTCACTGAGACCTACCAAAGTTTCTTCATTTATGCCCCTTTCCAGGGATGGATTTGGATAGGTTGTTGATGAGGCTTTTTCACCTTATAAAGATCAAATTTTTGTCTTAACCATGGGTTGACTAGCTATTTACATAACTTTCATGCCATATATGTGCCATTAGTTTATTGAGTCTTTGCATGCACTTGATCCTTCACTCTTTCTTCATCATTTCTGAAGCTGATCGCCTTGTCCAGTTTCGTCCACCCAGTAACATTCCATCTCTGACATTAAAATATCTCCCAAAATTGTATAATTCCGCTTGCAGTAGATTGTTTGTGTGACTTATTCATAATGGCCATTCAGTTGATCTGCTTTAATTATTTTTAAAAATATTTTTATTCTGGTTTGTAATATTTCAACATTTTAAATATGCAACACAACAAAGCAAAATCAATAAAGGCCCCAACTACCCCCACCCCCCTCCCCCTTTTAACAGCTGACGGTCACCAAATCTTTAAAAAGTAATATAAACAAACCCCCATCCCTTGTGGGGACCCTTACTCGCCCCCACCCCACCCAAAACAAATTTGACCTTCTCCCTGTTTAGCACAGGGCTAAATCGCTGGCTTTGAAGGCAGGCAAGCAGCACGGTACAATTCCCGTAACAGCCTCCCCGAATAGGCGCCGGAATGTGGCGACTAGGGGCTTTTCACAGTAGCTTAATTGAAGCCTACTTGTGACAATAAGCGATTTTCTTCTTCTTTCTTCAAATACAAAAACTCCTTCAGATCCACCGAGGTGCAGAAACTAACCTCCATCCCCACAGACCCATCTGCGAGCAACCAGTGAGGTGAAAGCTAAAACATCTGCCCCCGCTCCGCTCCTGTCTGCAACTCCGACATGTCCAACACTCCAATTATGCCCCCCAGGGGACTGGGCTCCAAATCCACGTGCAAGATCATTGGCACTGTGCTGAAGAACGACATCCAAAATTTCCACCAACTTCAAGCAGGGCCAGAACATATGTACATGATTGGCCGGACCCCACCCTCACCATTCACACATGTCCACACAATTCACAAATGTCCTCCACCCCCACAAATAATCGGCTTGTGGTGTGGATCCCCCACCTACAGCCCCATCACCGATAGCACACCCTTCAACAAGGAGGGAACTGCTACTGGAAAGGTCCGGAAAACCTTTCACGGAAAATTCTGCGCCTGCATATACCGAAAAACCACTGTCCCCAACTCTTGCAAACTCCCAAACCGCCCTGCTAGAAATAAGTCCTTCATTTCCATCACATCTCGCTCTTTCCATCCCCGAAACCTAGCATCCATCCTCACTGGCTCAAATCTATGATTCCCTCAGATCGTCATCCACGTCGATCCCGCCCCAACCTGAAGTGCAGCCAAAATTGCCTCCGTATCTTCATTGGACTCCACGAGTACTTCCCTGGGTCAAACTGGAGTGGCATGTTGCCAACGCCCCCAACCCCTTAGAAGAGCCTGCCTCCAACTTCACCCACAAAGCCTGCCACAGGGAGGCACCTTCTCAGCATTTGCTGCCAATAATAGTGCAACAGGTTTGGAAAGGCCAAGCCCCCTGACTGTTGCCCTCTCTGAAGCACAGTCTTCCTAATCCTTCCTACCTTACCTGCCCATACAAACAACAGAAATGTTTTTTATTGGGGTGGAATGGTTGATTTCAACAGGAAGATCAGTAGACGTTGAAATAAATATAAAAACCACGGCAAAATATTCATCTTGATTGCCTGAACTACAGGGGAAGGCTGTCCCATCTCAGTAAATCCGTCTTGACCCTACCACGAGGCTTGTAAATTCATTTTACGGAGCCAGGCTCAATCCCAATCCACTTGTTCTCCCAAACACCTGAAGTGGGTACTTGCCTCCCCAATCGGCAAAGCCTCCACCTCCAGAGAAAATCTGTTCTTGTTTCTTGTCAAACTGTTGAACCATGTGTTTGCTCACTCTCAAGTACCTTCTATTCTATTTCCACTCACTTGGGATTCTGCTTTAAGCAATATTAAATGAAAAGCTCAATGTAGTTTTCTAATATGGTTTACTTTAAATTTGTTACACAATTTGCCCATAACAAATCCATCCAATCCTTAATTAACCCACAATGACCCAAGTGACTTATTAATTTTATCCTAAATTATAATTTCCAGAAGATTCCCCAACACCAGTTGAGTGACTTCTAGTTGCTAGGCTTAGCTTTACACCCTTTTTGTCACAAGTAGGCTTACATTACACTTCAATGAAGTTACTGTGAAAATCCCCTAGTCACCACACTATGGCACCTGTTCGGGTACACTGAGGAAGAATTCCGAATGTCCAAATGACCTAACAGCACGTATTTCGGGACTTGTGGGAGGAAACCGGAGCACCCGGAGGAAACCCACACAGACACGGAGAGAACGTGCAGACTCCGCACAGACAGTGACCCAAGCCGGGAATCGAACCTGGGACCCTGGCACTGTGAAGCAACACTGCTAACTACTGTGCCGCCCTATATGAATATAACATTCTGCATTTCTTTGTCCATTAGCTTTACTGATCTTTAGCACTTTGCATTGTTACAAAAAATTACAGATCTGTACTTTTTGTAACCAAATATTTGTTGTGACGTATATGGAACATGCTTGGCAATTGAAAATGACCTACTTTATCTTATGCACTGATTATCAGAACTGATTATCAGATATGAGCATTGCTGGTAAGGGCTGACATTTATTTCCCATCGCTTGTTGCCCTGGGAAGGAGGTTGTGGGAAGCCATGTTGAACCATTGTTTGTAATGGTTTGATACAGAATTTTATTGTCGCAAGTAGGCCTACATTAACACGGCCATGAAGTTACTGTGATAAGCACATAGTCGTCACCTGTCGCCTGTTCGGTTACACACAAAGAATTCATAATGTCCCATTTACCTTATGGCACGTGTTTCTGGACTTGTGGGAGGAAACCCACGCAGACACAGAGAGAACATGCAGACTCCGCACACATGCTTACTCCGCACAGACAGTGACCCAAGCCGGGAATCGAACCTGGGACCCAGGCGCTGTGAAGCAACAGTGCTAGTCACTGTGCCTCCATGCCGTCACTTGAAGAAGTTGCTAGGTGACTTTAACATACTTGTGAACAGCACACCATCACTGCCTTTTCAGCCCAGCCCTTTGTTCTAAATCCCTCTACCTTGTTAGATTCCTCCCTACATTTGAGGTCATCATCAAGCATATATTCAGAATGTTTTTCTGACAACCTCCAGGAAGATGACCCAAATCTGTTACGAAATATAATTCCCAAGACAATTTCTATTACTGGATTGGATCAATGACAAATAGAATTTGATAATTTAAAAAGGAAAACAAAGCCCCATCAGTCCTAAGTTTGCATAATGATTACAATGAAGTGCCTGAGCAAAAGAAATGATTGTTCAGAAGGTAAAAGTCTCAGCATGGTGAAAGTCTCCCTGCATTCTGTATTACCAATAACCAAGTAATGTTAGGGTATATAAGTATAAGTACTGATAATCTACATTGGTAAATATTGTGCTTATTTCCTGGCCACTCTACATACAAAAAGCCAGATTTTATAGTCATCATTCATGCCTGCAACTGTCCTTTGAACTCGAAGTAACAATTTCCGCTGTTAATGGGAAAATGTTATTCAAGTTGTTAAAATCATGAAGAAAATTAATGGTAAAAACAAAATACTGTGAATACTGTAAATGTGAAATAAAAACAAAATGTTGGAAATATTCGCAGGTCTGGCAACATATGTCGAGAATGAAACAGTTAACGTGAAAGGGCTGTGATCTTTCATCAGGTCAAAATTAATGCAGTTGTTACGGGCATGGCTCAGTTGGTAGCAGTCTCGTCTGAGTCTGTAGGTTGTGGATTTGTGTCCCAATCCAAAGACCTGGAGCGCACATATCAAAATTGACACTCCAGTGCAGTACTATACAGCATTTAGGGGGTCCACTGTCGAAGATGCAGTTCCTGAGATGGTAAATCAAGGAGGGAGAGAGAACTTTAGGTAGATTAACCTGTTATCAGTCGTGGGTAACATACTATATTGTTAGGGATGTAGTAACAGGGAACTTAGGAAGTAATTCTATGATTAAGCAGAGTCGACACAAAAATCTGAGAGCTTTTTGCAGGATAGATCAGGGGGAAACCAATAATTATGGGGCATTTTTATTTTGAGAAAGTATTTGATAATGTGCCGCACAGATTGTTACATCAAATTAGGACCTATGGGATTGGAGATAATATATTTGTATAAATTAATGGATAAAAAGCAGAAAGTCGGAATGTGGGTCCTTTTCTTTTTGACAGACTGTAACTAATGTACCACAAGGATTAGTTCATGGGTATCCGCTATTTACAATCCATTTTGATGCCTTAAATATGGGGGCTGAATGTAATGTATCCACGTTTGCTGATCCTAAATTAGATGGAAAGTGAGCTGTGGTGATGCCATGAGATTGACAGAATACGTGAATAGGGAAGGACATGGAAAATAGAATATAGTATTTGAGAGTGTAAGGTTATGCTCTTTGGTCAGGAAAAAAACAACAACATTATTTTGTAAATGATGGACCGTGAAATGTTGGTATTCAGAGAGACCTAGGTGTCAGGTAGAGCAGTGGATGTTGTCTATGTGGACTTCAGTAAGGCCTTTGACAAGCTCCCTCATAGCAGACTGGTACAAAAGGTGAAGTCACACGGGATCAGAGGTGAGCTGGCAAGATGGATACAGAACTGGCTAGGTCATAGAAGGCAGAGAGGGTAGTGGGTGCCTGGAACTTGCTGCCGGAGGAGATGGTGGATGCAGGGACGATAGTGACATTTAAGGGGCATCTTGACAAATGTATGAATAGGATGGGAATAGAGGGATACTGCCCAGGGAGTGTAGAAGATTTTAGTTTAGTCGGGCAGCATGGTCGGCACAGGCTTGGAGGGCCAAATGGCCTGTTCCTGTGCTGTACTTTTCTTTGTTCTTTGAGTAGCAATGGAAGGGTGCTTTTCTGATTGGAGGGCTGTGACTAATGGTGTTCCACAGGGATCAGTGCTGGGACCGTTGCTGTTCGTCGTATATATTAATGATTTGGAGGAAAATGTAACTGGTCTGATTAGTAAGTTTGCAGATGACACAAAGGTTGGTGGAATTGCGAATAGCGATGAGGACTGTCCGAGGATACAGCAGGATTTAGATCGTTTGGAGACTTGGGCGGAGAGATGGTAGATGGAGTTTAATCCAGACAAACGTGAGGTAATGCATTTTGGAAGGTCTAATACAGGTAGGGAATATACAGTGAATGGTAGAACCCTCGAGTATTTACAGTCAGAGAGATCTTGGTGTACAGGTCATTGAAAGGGGCAACACAGGTGGAGAAGGTAGTCAAGAAGGCATACGGCATGCTTGCCTTCATTGGCCGGGGCATTGAGTATGAGAATTGGCAAGTCATGTTGCAGCTGTATAGAACCTTAGTTAGGCCACACTTGGAGTATAGTGTTCAATTCTGGTCGCCACACTACCAGAAGGATGTGGAGGCTTTAGAGAGGGTGCTTAAGATATTTACCAGGATGTTGCCTGGGATGGAGGGCATTGGCTATGAGGAGCGGTTGAATAAACTCTGTTCTCACTGGAAAGACGGAGGTTGAGGGGCGACCTGAGAGGTCTACAAAATTATGAGGGGCATAGGCAGAGTGGATAGTCAGAGACTTTTTCCCAGGGTAGAGGGGTCAATTACTAGGGGGCATAGGTTGCGAGGGGCAAGGCTTAGAGTAGATGTATGAGGCAAGTTTTTTACATAGAGGGTAGTGGGTGCCTGGAACTCGCTGCCGGAGGAGGTGGTAGAAGCTGGGCCGTTAGTGATATTTAAGGAGCATCTTGACAAATACATGAATAGGATGCAAATAGAGGGATACGGACCCCCGAAGTGTAGAAGATTTTCGTTCAGATGGGCAGCATGGTCGGCGCAGGCTTGGAGGGCTAAAAGGCCTGTTCCTGTGCTGTACTTTTCTTTGTACTTTGTTCTTGTGCACAAATCACAATGTTAACCTGCAGGTGCAACAAACAATTAGGAAAGCAAATGGTATGTGAACTTTTCATAAAAGAGGATTGGAGTAGAGGATTGAAGAGGTCTTAGTACAATTATATTGAGTCTTCATGAGACCACACCTGGAGCACTGTTTGCATGTTTGACCTCCATACTGAAGAAAGGATATACTTGTGAAGATTTACTAGACCGGTTCCTCAGATGAAGATATGGTTCCTCGGATGAGGATAATGACCGATGAGGAGAGATTGAGTAGGCTGGGTCTATATTGCCTAGAATTTATTATAATGAGAGGTTATTGAAATGAAACATATAGAAATCTTCAGGAGCTTCACAGGGTACATGCTAGGAGTCTAGAAGTATGAGTCACCATCTCAGAACAAGGTGTTGGCTATTTAGGAATGAGATGAGAAATTTCTTGTCTCAATATTTGGAATTGTCCAAACCAAAGTGCTATAGGTGCACAGTTGTTGAGTGTATTCAAGATAGAGGTCAAGAAATTTTTGAATGTTTGGGGAAATGAGGCACATGGGGAGTGGGTTTTAGGTGGAAAATCATCCCAGCATTTTAAATGATAAAGCAGGCTCAAAACAGCCAAATGGCCGCCTCGTCTATTTATTATGTTAATTATTGTAAATGGCTTTGGAGTGTCCCAAGGCAGTACAAGATGCAATATAATTGTTAGATTGTCTTTACAAATCGAAAAACAACCTCAAAATCTACTTTAGTAATATGCCTTCAACCATGCCCTCTGCAGCCTCTGCTTGGTGTCCAATTTTCTGTGTAATTGTTTGGGTCATTTCATTACATCCATTGCGTTGCATTGCTTTTTTGAGGGGCATTAAAGCTGTGGTCAACTCTCCTGATTGCAGTGCACATTCTCCCCTTTTTTCGTGGGTTTCGCCCCCACAACCCAATGATGTGCAGGCTAGGTGGATTGGCCATGCTAAATTGCCCCTTAATTAGAAAAAAAAAGAATTGGGCACTCTAAATTTATTTTTAAAAACTTTCCAAATTGCAAATGACAGTTTTGCCAGATTTAATTCTTGCTCTCTGCTAGGTGAGATGGTCTTGACCAACCAGCGTGCCATCATTACGACACCCTGGACTAATGCGCGGTCAATTCCAGTCCCACGTGTCCTGGAGTCGCAACACAAGTGAATTGACCAATAATTCATATAAATACCCAAAGTCTTTGGTCCTTTGTGTAGCCACCTGGGATGGCCACTTCCAACTAAGTACAGAGCAACTCGCAAAGACTGATGGGTAAAATGGACAAGCCAAGAGTCAGGCAGGCTCAGAGCTTGGAATGCATATTTCTCAGCAAAGTCCAGACGGCATCGAAACTCCGTCCATTAGCATGTTAATCAGGCCAATTAACAGGTGATGGCCCATCTCCGCCAGCACTAAGGTCTGGTACTCCAGCAACCGGGACAGTCCCAGACATTTCGGTGCCACTCCCCATCCAAGGGAAACACAAACAACGGGGTCAATGACCGCTTGGGACACGCCCAGGCATCCAGATCCCCACCCACTTATTGGTTAAGGAATCGAACGGAGTGATCACCCAATTAGTAATCAGGATCACCCAATTAGTAAGGCCCAAATTGAAGGACCGCCCAAAAGAGCGCCAAAGCCCCCCCCGAGTATAAAGGAAGAGTTCGCCATATGCTCGCTCTCAATTTTGGCCTTGGTACCCCAGTCACGGCCATTGCCAACTGCAGCAACACCAGAAGCAAGTTAGAGTTCAACGCCCACCAGAAGGACGAGCCCAGCCGAGCAGCAGTTACCGCTTCGAACCCAAGAGATCCTGAATTGAACAGCGGCCACTGTTTCCTGACCTAAACCGGGTGCCCGAAGCTAAGTATAGGTTGTCTTAGTAATAGGTGTAGTTAACTAGTAGTGTTTATGTTGCATGATTGATTGTATGTAAATAAAGTGCCCTTGAACTAACTAACTGGTGTTTGGCCCTTTGATTGATAGCCGGTTGAAACTTGTGGTAGTATCATTCAATACCTGGCGACTCTAAGCATTCAGACATAGACAATATCGAAAGAAGGCAAATCCACTGTTTGCCCTAATTGGAACAGAGCCACAGCATGGACCAAGTAGTAGAGATAAACGCACAACATTGGTTGCCCAATAATTACAGTAACTAGGTTTGTAAATGAAAATGCATTAACTGTTTGCATTAAACTTCTTGTATGTGCAGCAAATACAACTGGTTAATTATTAGGTAATACCTAATTCCCACTTTAACCTGCCCCCACCATCCCCCTCTTATATCGCGTGTGCACACACACCACAACAAAACCAGAGGTGGAAATGCATAATAATCATAAGTGAAGGTAAGAAAGAGTCTTTGATTCAGATGATGGTTCTTAGCACATTTTGCTTCGCAGAAAATTTGCAACGCCTTTGGTTTACAACCTGTAATGATCATCTTTGTAGATTCATTCATTCAGATTCTATTTAGTTTACAAATGCATTTCTTAGGGCAGCATGGTGACGCAGTGGGTTAGCCCTGCTGCCACACAGCGCCGAGGTCCCAGGTTCGATCCCGGCTCTCGGTCACTGTCCGTGTGGAGTTTGCACATTCTCCCCGGTTGGTCTTTAACCTGGAGTTGTAAGACTTATTACAATCTTTGGAGTGTCAGAGCAGCCAGAACCACTCATGGGGAAGAGGGCCACCGTCCAAGCTTTCGCTTCCCTAATTGCACGCCGGAGAAACCTGCTCGGCTGGCGATCAGCAGCACCATCCACAGCTGCAGACTGGCTGACAGACCTGTTGGAAATTCTCCACGTGGAGAAGATCAAATATGCCATCCAAGGATCGGAGGAAGGCTTCCTCATTGCATGTGGGCAATTTGTCGGCCTGTTCCAAAACCTGTTCGAGGCCAGTATCGAGGGAAACTGGAAAGTATTAAAAAAGACCGAGGAATGTCAGGGATGTACAATCCGGGGGAGGGGGGGGGAGGAAAGAGAAGAGAGAGCTTGAAAGGGACAAAAGAAGCAACGCAGAGGGAGGGGGGAAGGGCAACCCCCATCCACATGATGGACACGGCCAAAACCGATATGGGGGGGGGGAAGTAAAGGGGGGAAATAGGAGCAGGGGAAACACAGCCCCAGGACAAGCAGGGAGGGCTGCGGGGGGGGGGGGGGGGGAGATAAGGAGGGATTGTACACCGAGGATTGGTTAATTAATAGAAAGCAAAGAGTGGGGATTAATAGGTGTTTCTCTGGTAGGCAATCAGTAGCTAGTGGTGTCCCTCAGGGATCAGTGTTGGGCCCACAACTGTTCACAATTTACATAGATGATTTGGAGTTGGGGACCAAGGGCAATGTGTCCAAGTTTGCAGACGACACTAAGATGAGTGGTAAAGCAAAAAGTGCAGAGGCTACTGGAAGTCTGCAGAGGGATTTGGATAGGCTAAGTGAATGGGCTAGGGTCTGGCAGATGGAATACAATGTTGACAAATGTGAGGTTATCCATTTTGGTAGGAATAACAGCAAAAGGGATTATTATTTAAATGATAAAATATTAAAACATGCTGCTGTGCAGAGAGATCTGGGTGTGCTAGTGCATGAGTCGCAAAAAGTTGGTTTACAGGTG
Organism: Scyliorhinus torazame; assembly: GCF_047496885.1. Taxonomy (NCBI): domain Eukaryota; kingdom Metazoa; phylum Chordata; class Chondrichthyes; order Carcharhiniformes; family Scyliorhinidae; genus Scyliorhinus; species Scyliorhinus torazame. The sequence goes on from NC_092717.1 coordinate 190,437,368, forward strand.
CAACAGGTGATTAAGAAGGCAAATGGAATTTTGTCCTTCATTGCTCGAGGGATGGAGTTTAAGACTGGGGAGGTTATGCTGCAATTGTATAAGGTGTTAGTGAGGCCACACCTGGAGTATTGTGTTCAGTTTTGGTCTCCTTACTTGAGAAAGGACGTACTGGCACTGGAGGGTGTGCAGAGGAGATTCACTAGGTTAATCCCAGAGCTGAAGGGGTTGGATTATGAGGAGACGTTGAGTAGACTGGGACTGTACTCGTTGGAATTTAGAAGGATAAGGGGGGATCTTATAGAAACATATAAGATTATGAAGGGAATAGATAGGATAGATGTGGGCAGGTTGTTTCCACTGGCGGGTGAAAGCAGAACTAGGGGGCATAGCCTCAAAATAAGGGGAATTAGATTTAGGACTGAGTTTAGGAGGAACTTTTTCACCCAAAGGGTTGTGAATCTATGGAATTCCTTGCCCAATGAAGCAGTAGAGGCTCCTTCATTAAATGTTTTTAAGATAAAGATAGTTTTTTGAAGAATAAAGGGATTAAGGGTTGTGGTGTTCGGGCCGGAAAGTAGAGCTGAGTCCACAAAAGATCAGCCATGATCTCATTGAATGGTGGAGCAGGCTTGAGGGGCCAGATGGCCTACTCCTGCTCCTAGTTCTTATGTTATGTTCAGACGGCGACAAACTGTGAATAGAGAAACTTAAACCTTTTGCACTGTACAATAAACAAAATCGAACGCCAATGTATGTATTGAAAATGCCACTAAAAATTTTTTAAACAAAGGGTGGGAATGTGGTAGCGTGGCCCCTTTTTAAGGATCAGTCCTTCGTGGACCATGAGACAGGCCCTGAGCCTATGGGGACAGGGCACATGAATTTTAGCCTTTCAGGGTTTAGGTGCTTGGCTGTTGGGGGTTTGGTCAGAGTTAGCCTGGGAGTTGTGGGAACAAGATCTGTGTAGTGGTTGTGCTATATTATATAGTTCTTCTTTGTTCAATAAACCTCTTGTGTTTTTTAAAAACAAAGGAATGCAGCGTTTGTCAGATGCATGAATCCGCACAATGTAAAGAACGCTTTGAAGAAAATGAAGTAGTCACTTACCCATGGTTGAAGTTGGAATGGACCTCTTCTATTTCAAAGGACATGATTATTTAGTCATTATTGGCTACTATGTTAAATATTCTGAGGTAATTACGCTCACAAATTCAATAATTAGATCAGTAATCAGAGCTGCAAAATCTGCATTTGCTCGACATGGAATTCCATTGAAAGTTGTTTCCGACAATGGCCCTTGCTTTACCAGCTGGGAATGGTCACAATTTGTGGAAAGTTATAATTTCCACCATAAAACGTCAAGTCCATTGTACCCCCAATCTATTGGGAAAGCTGAAAAAGGTGTTGGAATAGTTAAGAAGCTATTCAGTAAAGCACTATATGACAACAAAGTTTTCTCATGAGCACTATTAACATACAGAGCTACTCCATTGTCATTAGGTTTTTCATCCCTCAGATGTTGATGGGAAGAAAAATTTGCACGACTCAACCATAAATCACAATTCTGAATATGGATGAACAAGTACTACATGACAGAATAAGGTTTCAAAAAAGAAAACACCAAGCTGACTACAATAGGTATACAAAACCTTTACCTCCGTTACAAGAAGGAGATTGTCAGAATACAGAATCCTGATGGTGGATGGTCACATGTTGCTAAGGGATTACGAGAGATAGCACCAAGATCATATTTGGTACAAACTTAACAAATGTTTCGAAGGAACCGTAGAGCATTATTGAAGATAAAGAATTCCGTTCCACTTCAAACTCCTAATATTGTTGCTCCGGTTGCCATATTCCACAACATTGACTTTCCAAATCCTTCATTGTCAACAAGAAATCCAGAAAATATAAAGACGACTTGAAGACCTCCAGTACACTAAGATAGAGAACAGGATACCTGCCGAATAGACTAAATTTATAATGACGTGTTAATAATTATTACTCCTGTAATCACTGCTGTGATATTGCATTTAACTTTTGCATTTAAATGTTTAAAAAAATTATGCATTCTCGTTCGTGTTATATTCAAAAAATGTTGAACAGAATTTATCACACTTTTTTCAAAGAATGGGGATGTGACATTGTGAGGAATGTACAGAACTGAGGGTTAATGTTATGTCTGAATCAACTACTAGAGGGAGCTAGATGCAAAACTATATAAAGTATTGATGCTCAGCCTTCTGGGAGAGTGTTGAGGGGCAGGCTAGGAGAAAGACTGTAGGAAAGTTAGTGTGAGTGAGAGAACATCACAGTTACTGTATTAGTGATAGATGAGTGTAGATTGCATATTTATTGTCAATTGTTTATTATATAGATAAGAGGTTGAATTCAATTAAGTAGTGTAAATAAATCTTCAGCTTTGTTTATTACAAAAAAAGTTACAGGCTCCTTGCCTTAAAGTGGCATGTCCAATAATCATCCATGGATCAAAATAATAGCGGAAATAAGGGAATAAATAGGAAGGACTGTTATAGAGGGTTATTGTGACTTTTAAAATTGATTTATTGCTTTCAGTGCAGAGAGAAAATATGATAAAATTACAGAGCAGTAGGATTGAATACCTCATACGAGTCATAAATGTTTACAGCATAGAAAACAGGCCCTTTGGCCCAGCTTCTCCATGCCGTGCAGTGCAGAAGGAGGCCATTCAGCACATCGAGTCTGCTCAGACCACGTGAAAGACCACCCCACCTAGGCCCACTTTTCCCCCACCCTACCCCCATAATCCCACTTTATCCCCATAACCCCATCTAACCGTTTTTGGACACTAAGGGACAATTTAGAATGGCCAATCCACCTAGCCTGCACATTTCCTGTGGGAAGAAACTGGAGCACCCGGAGGAAACCAACAGAGACACGGGGCAAAATGTGCAAGCTCCCCACATGCAGACTCCCAAGACTGGAATTGAACCAGGGTCCCTGGTGCTGTGATGCTGCAGTGCTCACCACGGTGCCACCATGTCGCCCTAAATTTATTTTCTATCCCAATCCTCAATGCCAAATAACGTCAGTAAAGCCATAGAGTTCCTACAGTGCAGAAGGAGGCCTTTCGGCCCATTGGATTTGCACGAACCCGCTGAAAGTGCACCCTATCTCGGCCCACTCCCTCGCCCTATACCTGTAACCCCATAAGCCCACCTGACCACATCGTTGGACACTAAGGGGCAATTTAGCACATAGCCAATCCACCTAACCTGTGCACCTTTGGACTGTGGGAGAAAACCGGAGCACCTGGAAGAATCCTTGGCATACACGGTGAGAAAGTGCAAACCCCACACAGACAGGCACCCAAGGGCAGAACTGAACCCGGGTCCTGGGGCTGTGATGCATCAGTGCTAACCACTGTGCCACCGTGCTGCCCTAGACGTACCATTTTAAGATTTGATTTTTGAGAAGATTGAAGAAATAAAATCTCCTAACTTGCAATTGCGTGGTATCTTTATTATTATTACAAGGCAGGCTTACACAACACTGCAATGAAGTTACTGTGAAAATCCCCTAGTTGCCACACTACAGCGTCTGTTTTGGTACACTGAGGGAGAATTCAGAATGTCCATTTCACCTAACAAGCACGTCTTTCGAGACGTGTGGGAGGAAACCGGAGTACTTGGAGGAAACCTACTCCACTGGGAGAACGTTCAGACTTCGCACAGACCATAACCCAAGCCGGGAATTGAACCCGGGTTCCTTGCGCTTTAGAGCAATAGTGCTAACCACTGCTATTGTGCCGCCCCTGTGCATATATACGCGTACAAAAAGCAAACCAAGTAAACTAGCCATATGTTGTTTTCTATGTATTGTTCCCAAATGAAAGCTTGTTTTAACTATGTTGGATTGATGTCGTTAGTTCTAATGCATTTTAGTGAGTAACTACGGTCTTTAATAATAATCTTTATTATTGTCACAAATAGGCTTACATTTACACTGTAATAAGTTACCTTTGCCATGGTAAAGTTGGTTTTGCCAATTTAGATACCGTTAGATTTTAATTCTGCTGTTTGGGGGGGTGGGGGGGGGGGAATCCTATTTATAAAACAGGCAACAGCAATGGTATGATTTTTCAGAACTCGATTGTTCAAAATTATATTTCATCAAAAGAGAATAATAAAGTACATCTTCAGGAAAGACAAGTGAGATTTGGCGAAAATGGGAAGAACTCTGACAAATTCCAGTGTGTCAACCACTAAAGAAAATGGAGAAAGGAACAATAAAGTAAGAGGGATAACCTAGTAAGGAACAGGGCTTTATCTCTCATAGCTTCTTTTGAGCGTGGAAGTTAAAACATTCCATTATTATGCATCTCCAATTGCAATCGTACCACCATTGATGGCTACGCCTTCAGATGAGTAGGCCCTTTTCTGCAATTTTTCTGCTTCATCTCTTTCGAGATGCTCCTTAGAATCATTAGTCATAGAATTTGTAGTGCAGAAGGAGGCAATTTGGCCAATCGAGAGCATTGGCCGTTGGAAAGAGCACCCTATTTAAGACCACCCTCCACCCTATCCCTGTAACCCAATGACCCCACCTAACCTTTTTCTGGACATGGCAATTTAGCATAACCAATCCACCTAACCTGCGCATCTTTGGACTGTAGGAGGAAATGGAGAACCCGGAGGGAACCCATGCAGACACAGGGAGAGCATGCAGACCCTGCATAGTCACCCGAGGCCGGAATTGAACCCAGATCCCTGAAGCTGTGAGGCAGTACCTACTACCTCTGACCAAAAGTTTAACTATCTTCCCTAATATCATTGTACACCGCTTAATGTTTAGTTTTGCTTTATAACACTTGTGTGAAGTGCCTTGAGGTGCTTTATTCTGTTCAATGTGGTATATAAATATAATTTGTTAAAAGAATACCTCCGGGCGATCACAATTACTTGGAGGATTTGAATTTGCGAAAATGGAACAAACACTTAATCTATCAACGCAATGTGAGCAGTGGTGAAAAAGAGCAAACAGTATCTTGGGATGTTACAGTTTGAAAGATAGTGGAAGTCTCCATCTATAATTAATTATTTTATGCAAAGCACTCAGCAGCCACCACCTTCCACTTCAAATTGCTTTGTTTACTCTGTTGAGTTCATTTACCCAGTTTGTCTGGTGATACCATTCTTGTTTATTTGAGGAAAATAAACTTGGTTTAGAAAATTCTGAACTATATCCAGAGAAAAGTAACTAGCTGGTTGAGAAATGTTCTTTTTAATGTCGCTGCTAAATCTAGACAGATTAATTTATTCTGCAACATCACTCTTTTGGATAGATCATCGTGCAATCCTGTGCTTGGATTCATCTGAAACTTGGACACCTCCGTACCAGTTCAGGAGCTGTATCATTTAGTGTGCTGTTATAGATGCCTGGTCAGTGCTCAGCAGTGGCTAAGAGACTGGACCATAGCCACAAGTTTTTGTTCCATGAGTGATGATGTAAGAAATAGGGCATAGTTATTTTATTAACAAACTTTTTTAAAACAAAATCAAAAGAAAACACTATTTAACTTTTAAACTTCAGCCCTAACTAACAGATTGCGTGCAGTTTCTTAACCTTAACAGTTCCCATTAAACAGCACTTTACATGAACATGCAGCTCTCACTCCACCTACGCAGATGGCAAAGGCAGAACTTGCATTTAACAAAGCAATTTTTCTTCTGTTAGGGAAATTCGTTCTGAACCCTTTTTCAAAGTCTGCCTGGGTGGCAACTTTCATGATCTCTCGCGGTTGACTTTCAAAGCCTTCTCTTGTACCTGTTCAAAACCGGATTCTTTCTCTCTAAGCTCTGCCCAGTTCCTTAAACAAGCTCTTTGCTCTTCTCCTGCAATGACAAGAAACTTAATTAAATGGAAAATTACATCTAAATCCATGTCTTCTGTTTTTGCACATATTGGGACTACACATCCCGACATAACCAACTTGAAAACCTGTTTGTTTAAGGTGGAAATAAATAAAACTGAATTCCACAACAGAAATTTGCACTGAATAGTGGTCCTTATGAACATCTCCAAACACAGAGAGATGATTACAAAGGAGTGATCATCAAGGGGAGCCAAAAAGTACCATTTTAAGATTTCATTTTTGAGAAGATTGAAGAAAGAAAATCACCTAACTTGCAATCGCATGATATCTTTATTAGCGTCGCTAGTAGGCTCGCGTTAACACTGCAATGAAGTTACTGTGAAAACCCCCTAGTCGCCACACTATGCAACTGTTCAGGTACACAGGGAGATTTCAGTCTGTCCAATTCACCTAACAAGCACGTCTTTCGGGACTTGTGGGAGGAAACCGGAGCACTCGGAAGAAACGCATGCAGACACTGGGAGAACGTGCAGACTCCGCACAGCCAGTGACCCAAGCCGGGAATTGAACGCTCCAGAGTTCAATTACAGCCTCCGTTGTCTGTGGAGTTTGCACTTTCTCCCTGTGTTTGCGTGGGTTTTCTCCGGGTACTCCGGTTTCCTCCCATGTTCCAAAAATGTGCAGGTTCGGCGGATTGGCTATGCCGAATTGTCTCTTCGTGTCCAAACGGTTAAGGTGGGGTTACTGGGTTATGGGGATAGGATGGAGGCTGTTTGATTGCCTTCTCAAATCTCCCATTGATGGACAAAGGCCATCAGAGTTTGTAATGGGCTAATGGCTGGTGAGACAGGAGTTTTTTACGCAGAGGGTAGTGGGTGCCTGGAACTCGCTACCGGAGGAGGTGGTGGAAGCAGGGACAATAGTGACATTTAAGGGGCATCTTGACAAATACATGAATAGGATGGGAATAGAGGGATACGGACCCAGGAAGTGTAGAAGATTGTAGTTTAGTCGGGCAGCATGGTCGGCACGGGCTTGGAGGGCCGAAGGGCCTGTTCCTGTGCTGTACATTTCTTTGTTCTTTGTTTGTTTGTCTCAAAGGACAATGGATCTGGGGACTCCTGTGTATTCCAACTGACGAGTTTAAGTCTTACTGGGACAATGTAACTCCGCCAGAGGGCAGCACGGTGGCGCAGTGGCGAGCATTGCTGCATCACGGTGCACATTGTCCCAGTGTTTGTGGGTTTCGCCCCCTCAACCCAAAGATGTGCAGCCTAGATGGATTGGCCACGCTAAATTGTCCCTTAATTGGAAAAAATGAATTGGATACACCAAAAATGTAACTCGGCAAAGTGTGGCCGAGAGACAGAGAGAGAAAGAGAGACAGAGAGAGAAAGTGTGCCCCTCTGACTCCGTGCTAGCAATTGTTTTTCCCCCTCTCGGTTTAACCCCTAAATTGCCTGCTACATTTTCAATCTCATTTCTGGACCCAATTTCTTAATATCTCCTTTGTGTAACACCTCCCTTCCTAGAGAGAAAATGAACCATCAATATACACAGGTGGCTTAATTTTCTGGGCCCTTTTCAGTTTAAAAAAAAAAAAAATAATAATAATTTTAGAGAACCCAATTATTATTTTTTTTCCAATTAAGGGGCAATTTAGCGTGGCCAATCCACCTAACCTGCATAATTTTGGGTTGTGGGGGTGAAACCCACGCAGACATGGGGAGAATGTGCAAACTCCACACGGACATTGACCCACGGCCGGGATTCGATCCCGGGTCCTCTGCGCCGCAGACACAGTGCTAACCACTGTGCCACATGCCGCCCCTTCCTTTTCAATTTTAAATATATTTTTTAATTTAGAGTACCCAATTCTTTTTCCTATTAAGGGGCGATGTAATGTGGCCAATTCACCTACCAGCCACATCTTTGGGTTGTAGGGGTGCGACTCATGCAGACACGGGGAGAAGAGCAAATTACACGGGGCTGGGAACGAACCCGGGTCCTTGGCGCTCCAAGGCAGCAGAGCTAACCACCACCGCCACCATGCCAACCTAATTTATCTGTCTCTCTCTCTCTCTCTCTCTCTCTCTCTCTCTCTCTCTCTCTCTCTGTGTCTATCTGTCTGTCTCTCTCTCTGTCTGTCTTTGTCTCTTTCTCCCTCTCTGTCTGTCTCTCTCTCGGTCTGTCTCTCTCTGCCTCTCTCTCTACCTCGCTCTCTCTCACTCTCATTGTCTCGTTCTCTCTCTGTCTCGTTCTCTCTCTGTCTCGTTCTCTCTCTGTCTCTCTCTTTGTCTGTCTCTCTTTGTCTGTCTCTCTTTGTCTGTCTCTCTCTTTGTCTGTCTCTCTCTCTCTTTGTCTCTCTCTCTCTTTGTCTCTCTCTTTGTCTCTTTGTCTCTCTCTTTGTCTCTCTCCTTGTCTCTTTGTCTCTCTCCTTGTCTCCTTCTCTCTGTCTCTCTCTCTTTGTCTCTGTCTCTCTCTCTTTGTCTCCATCTCTCACTTTGTCTCTGTCTCTCTGCCAATCTGTCTTGCTAATCTTGTCCCTTTTCATTTCAATCATATCCCTTTCCATTTCCCTTTGGAAAAACTTTTTTTTGCTTCATTTACAATCTCCATTTCTCTCAGTTTTTGCTGCATTTCCAATTCTTTCGTTTCTAATGGGTTAGACTGGTAAGTTTAAATATTGAGCCATGGCTTGTATTATCTCTGCTGTTTTTGTCCCTTTTGACAACTAACTGCAGTTTCTTTGCCAAACTCAATGTTTGCTTTCAATTCTCCTTGTAAGTGATTTCTTCCACCCCCAGGACACCTTTTTCAACTGCAATTCTCCTTGTAAGTGATTTCTTCCACCCGCAGGACACATTTTTCAACTGCAAAGTCCTCTCCAGTGACTCCCTGTTCAATATTTCAAACCTAGAAAGAATGCAGTCAATCCACACGCACTCACTGTCTTTAAGTTCGATAACCCCAAGCCAAACAAGGAATTGTACATCAGAATACAGAGCCCCCAATTTGTTATGAATGTCTGGTTAGCGCTTAGCCGTGGCCAAGAGATTGGACCAGAGCCGCAACTTTTTAAACTTTTTACGGCAGTGCGCAAAGGTAGATTCATTTCAGGAGTGATAATATAAGATAATACAAACTTTATTTTTTTTAAAAAATGCAATATTGAAACTTTTTAATTTCAACCCTAACAACAACAGATTACAGGCACGATTCTCCGCGAAGATTTCTAAGTGGTGAGCTTCCCAATGCTCGGCCAGGCAAGCCCGGGAATGTCATCCAACATTTGATTGGTCCACTTAACGAGGCCTCACTGGTTCACGTCAGAAATGAAGGTTTCGCCAGCTGATTTGCCGGCGCTGTGCTCACAAGCCCCACCCCCTATCCTGCTAACCAGGTTGAGCAGCACTTGCACAACCAACCCACTCAGCTCGCAGCCATGGCGCTAAGACAACCGGCCCCAAGGTTTGGGGATGTGGACCTGAGGAGGCTCCTAGATGTGGTGGAGGCCAGGAAGGATGTCCCAAGCCAGTGCTGCTTGGGGCAAAGTGGAAGCGGCTGTAAGCTCGGGCAGCAGGACTAGCCTCCCGAGCCGCAAAAACATCAACGACCTACACCGGACAGCATGGATGCCCGTCAGTGGCTTCGAAAGCCATGGAGCGTGGTAAGCAGCTGGCTGCCTCCACCTCTGATGTGCATCCTGTGGACACACCTAGACGTAGTGGTAGAGCAAGGAAGACAAAGCACATCGAGGATCACTGGGGGAGAGGGTGGGAGGAGAGTAAGAAGTGGAGGGCAGGGAGGGGATAGTGGGGTACTAGTGTATTGGCAATAACCTTCAGCCAGCGGCTTCCCCGGTCAGAGGGAGTTGTTGGTGGGACAGACAGGCAGGGGCTGGTTTGTCCCCGGGATGGCAACACGCGGCCCAGGGGTTTGCATGGCGGACCCACACACACCTCCGCCTTCTTTCCCGAGCATGCCCACTGCCCCCAGGCTCATTGCTTGTGAACAAAGCTGGCTGCTCACCTCCTCTTCTCCCATAGCATATCCACCAGGTTCAGGTTTTTCAAAAGGAGTACTAATCGGTGCCAGCATAACCCCTTGCAGGGGAGGCCACTGAATGACAGGAGGCCGTTGGATATCGGGTGCCTCACGTTAATTATATGGAGTAGAGCTAAAGCAGTGATTAGTGATTGCTTGCCCTGCGGGCCGGTTGCATCACAAATGGTTTGTCACATGGTAAGGTTCTCGTTTTCCATCTCCCATTATTCATCGGCCTTGTTTCGAGAGAGTGCAACGAGGCCAGAGAATCTGCCCTATATGTAGTTTCTTAACCGTAACACACTAGCTCCCATTAAACAAAACTTTACATGGACATGGGGCAGCACAGTGGTTAGCAATGCTTCTTCACAGCTCCAGGGACCCGGGTTCAATTCTGGCCTCGGGTGACTGTGTGGAGTTTGCACTTCCTCCTCATGTCTGCGCGGGTTTCTTCCGGGTACTCCAGTTTCCTTCCACAGTCCAAAAATGTGCAGGTTAGCTGAATTACCCCTTGGTGTCCAAAAGGTTAGGTGGGGTTTCGGGGGAAATAGAGTGGAGGCGTGGGCTTAAGTAGGGTGCTCTTTCCACTTATAGAGGCAGGCAAAGACAATTCTTGCATTTAACGAAGCAATTTTTCTTCTGTTCGGGAAATTCATTTTGAACCTTTTTTCAAAGTCTGCCTCGGTGGCAACTTTCATGACCTCGGTTGATTTTCAAAAACTGGATTATTTCTTTCTTTCTGTTTTCTCTCTTTCTTGTCGCTTTGTCTCCTTCTCTCCTTGCCTCTCTCTCTCTGTCTCTCTCTCTCTCTCATAGCCTCCTTCACTCCCCAACCAACCAGATGACACTCATAAAGTTAAAGTTTCAACTCATGAACTTCTCTACTCCCACTAGATGACTTGCTAGCTCCCTGAGCACAGAAAATGCAGGTCAATTATACGTTTCTCTGTTATCAAAAGTAATTAATATACACCAATCAAAAGAATATATTTGTTTTGAAATTATTTATGTCCATTCACCCACTCCCAACTAACAACTAGGGTTACATAATCTTTATTCTCACAAGTAGGCATACATTAACACTGCAATAAAGTTACTGTGAAAAGCCAGGTTGTCACATTCTGCCGCCTGTTCGGGTACACTGAGGGTGAATTGAGAATATCCAAATGACCTAACAGCATGTCTTTTGGGACTTGTGGGAGGAATCCGGAGCACCCGGAGGAAACCCACGCAAACAGGGGGAGAACATGCAGACTCCGCACAGACAGTGACCCAGCCGGGAATCGAACCTGCCGCTGTGAAGCCACAGTGCTAACCACTGTGCTATCATGCAGCCCTTTGCTCATCCATTACATACAAGTATAATTACCAATCGTAATTTAAAAAAAAATTTTTAGAGTACCCAATTCATTTTTTCCAATTCAGGGGCAATTTAGGATGGTCAATCCACCTAACCTGCACATCTATGGGTTGTGGGGGCGAAACCCATGCAAACACGGGGAGAATGTGCAAACCTTTTTGTGCAAGCAGTGTCCTAGAGCTGGGATCGAACCTGGGGCCTCGGCACCGTGAGGCAGCAGTGCTCCTCACTGCGCCACCATGCTGCCCACTCAATCGCACTTAAAGCATGTACATATAATATCGCCAAACAGTAAACTGTCTGCACTTTATTATTACCAGACATACATAAGATTAGAAGTTTGCCTTATCTTTGGTGTCCCTTACTCCCATCCTATTGCCTAACCTTGCTATAATTTTCAAAGATCCTTGAGACTTATCGGTTGTAGTGGCAACAGCTTTCTGCTAGCTTGTTCTGTTTGTGGGAATTCAAGCTTCTCAAACAACCCACGTGAGTGATTAATTTTATTTTAGAGCCTGTGTAGGTTTTATGCATAAACTTGTCTGATTTATTAACCCCTTCAGGTTTCCAGACTTGAACCCATCACCATTAACTAAGCTGTTTGATTCCCACTCCCGTTTATACAAAAGAATGCAACCATGCTACTGATGTGCAACTGACCTTCCATCGATGGACAAAGAGGCCATCAGACTCTGTAATGGGCTAATTGTTGGTCAGACAGGAGTGTCCTGAAGGACAATGGATCTGGGGAGTCCTATGTTTTCCCACTAACAAGTTTATGTCTGACTGGGACAATGTTACTCAGCCAGGTGTGAGTATAACCCTCTGACTCCATGCTAGCAGTTTTTTGCCTTCTGTCTGTTTAATCACTAAATTTCCGACTCCATCTTCAATCTAATTTCTGAGCCCAATTTCCTAATATCTCCCTCGTGTAACAGTGCTCATCCACGTTCAGCCTTGGGTTTCACTGGAAATTTAAGCATTGTGTGATCTGACTCTTCAGAAGCTAGAAACTAAAATGTATATTTTTGGGGAACAAGGGAGAAGGGCATAACAAAATGGCCATTATGTCTTTGCTGGTCAAAAATAGATGGTGGTAATGAAAGCACTCTCCACCTCTTCCTCAAACAGTGCTTTCTATCTTTTATGCCTACCTAAGAAGGCTTATCTCAGTGTAAGACAGTACGCTCTCAATATGGCACTGCAGCCTTGGAAGGTCTTCGGCCCCACCAGAATTGGATGACTCCGAGCTTCCAAATGGAGGCGTCCTCTGAGGTGTGCATCAAATTTAATAATAGTGAGTGAAGAAGCTGGTGGGCCTCATGGAGTGGAAGGGAAACCCTTCTGTAGGAATTGTTTGCCTTTCCGCTTGTGGTCATGGCATTGGGGCTTGGTGCTGCCATCTCCGACGTTCTTCTCCACCTGCTGTATAGATGCCAGGCCCTGCGCTCAGCAAGAGACGGCTGCAAGGCTGGCAAAACTTCGATAGAGTCCTCTCCGTCCGCTTCCATAGACCCCTAATTGCTAATTATTGGCTGTCCGCCGCTGCCAGGCAGGTAGCTGCTTCTGTTGTTCTGGTGGAAACTCGTCGGCCCAAAGCCCAAATCTGCAATTTTCCTCACGGTCCAGCCGTCAAACCTCCCTCTTTGGGAAAAGGAAGGTTCTGCCCATTTATTCTAAATTACTCATCTCAATCACAGACAATATGAGTGACAGAAGAGGGATATTAAACTTTACAGCTCGTATTATAAGCAGTTGAACCGTGTTCGCAGAATAGACATGACTTTCAGGCCATCCTACAGCTGATGTGAAGTTGCACTATGTTGGCGTTGGGTGTGCAATTGGAGAAGTGTATCATATCCCGGCACAAGATTCTTGATGATTGCAATACAAATCCGAAATGTTGCTGAGTAAATTTCCAATTAAGTCAGGATGCTCCTATTTCTCTGTTCATTTATCTTTCAATATAGATAAATATGTGTCTGCAAATGAATCCTAGTATGATCTTGTTCAATCCATTCATGGAATGTGGGTGTTGCTGGCTGAGCCAGCATTTATTGCCCATCCCGACTTGCCCTTCAGCTGAGTGAACTTTGGAGGGCAGTTTTAAGAGTCAGCATATTCCTGTTGATCTGGAGTCCTATGTAGGCCAGACCAGTAACGGATGGCAGATTTTCTTCCCTAAAGGCCATTAGTGAACCAGGTGGGTTTTTACAACAATTGGCAATGTTTCATGGTCATTACTTTTAATTCCAGATTCAAACCCAGGTTCGCAGAGCACTATCCTGTATCTCTGGTTCAGTGACAATACTGCTACTCCACCACCTCATAGAATCATTGAATTCCTACAATGCAGAAGGAGGCCATTTGGCCCATCGAATCTGCACCAACCCTCTGAAAGAGCACCCTACCCTGCCCACTCCTCTGCCCTGTCCCACAACCCCCTAATCTGACCTAACCTGCACGCTAAGGGGCAATTTAGCATGGCCAATCCACCTAACCTGCACTTGTTTGAACTGTGGGAGGAAACCAGAGCACTCGGAGGAAACCCACGCAGACACGGGAATAAAGTGCACACTCCACACAGTCACCCAAGGCCGGAATTAAACTCTGGTCCCTGGTGCTATAAGGCAGCAGTGCTAACCACCGCCACCATGCCATCCACCTCCCCCTATCTGATCCTTTCATGTATTCACGATATTTATACAAGTGCTATCACTCGGGTCCCTGGCGCTATGAGGCATCAGTGCTAACCACTGCCACCCACCTCCCCCTACCTTGTCCCTTCATAGACTGACGATATTTACCTGAGTGCTGTCATTAAGCTTATAGTATGTTGGGAGCAATTTGCTACAGAACAAATACTCTTACACTGATATATTTTAATAGATTTCTTTTAATTCGTTATACAGCTCAAAAATCCCTCTCTGTATGGCTCGGGGCTGGAAAGGCAAAATATGATGTTGGGTGTTTTGCAGTTTATGTAAGATCATTTCACATCCCTCTGTTTTATTTTCAAATACTAGAAACTTAGCGACAACATGACATTTTATAATCTGGTCCTGCAAAGTTCATTCCTAAAACTCTCCATTTACATATGTACTTGTCAAAACTAGTTGGTTCTACTGATAAAGAATTTGCATAATAGCTAACCATATAACTTTAAGCTAAATCCAATAAATAAAGGCAAGCTTATTTCAGCTTTTAATCATGTTGGCTGAGGCATGAACTTTGGCCAAGACAACAGGAGAATTCCCATTTTTTTATTTGAGTAAAACTACATCCACCTGGATAGAGACAGGGTCTCAGTTTAACACCTTCGTCCAAAAAATGGCTTCACAACAATGCAGCACTTCCTCTGTTCTTTCTTGCAGAGTCTGTTCAGATTTTACAGCAAGTTTGCACAGGATTGTGAATCCATAATCTTCTGACTCATAAGTGAGTTTGTCATGAACTGTGTCACAGATTAATGATGGAAATATAGGTGATTTGGAAGTTGGGTTATTCTGGGAGCCAACAACTACAGCACTGTTCCAGGTCAGGTGATGTTGATGATTTTTACCTACTGCAGTATATACACTTATTTCTCAGATGTCTGTCTTTTTTAATGTAGTGATAACCAGACAAAATTACATTGTGTTGTCCATTCAGATTTTAAGAGGATTGGTATGTTGTACAGTAACTTCAATGTTTTTGCTAGGACTTCAGTAACAAGCAATATTAAGTCCATTTGTGTTGTGAAAAAAACTGGCACAATTACTGATTTTGTCTTTCCAATCTTTTGTTGAGAGAATATATCGAGCGGTTCAGTACTAGTACATTAGTAGTAGTAACTATAAATCTCCTCTTCAGTCCCCCATGATCAAGGATGACTTGCATCCACTCCAGTTTGAAGGGTTAGATTTAGGTTTTTTGTCACGTGTACCAAGATACAGTGAAAAGTATTGTTCTGTGTAAAGTCCAGGCAGATTGTTCGATACAAGACAAACATAGGACATACGATAAATACACAATGTAAATACATAGACAGAGATATCGGGTGAAGCATATGGAGTATAGTGCTACAACAGTGGAGAGAGATTGCTATCTGTAGAGATCTACCATGCAGATCTAGTGGCACTTGCGAATACTAAAATTCAGTCGAAATTCTAGTTAACACTTCTCGGGTGCAAATTAAAATTGTTTTTATTGACTCTAGTTGATTACAATTGAGAATCACTTAAATCTTATTCTCTAATAAGTCCGGCTAGCAAAAGGACTCAAACAGAAGCAATTTGTAGATATAACTTTCAAATAATACAGGAATGATTTTCTTGCTTACGGCAAACAGCTTGCAATAACTTCAAAAGTCAGAGTTAGAAAGTGAAATATGAAAGACAGAGAGACAGCGAATAGTTAAGTCAAAGTATAGATTGATTCCGGAATGGAATATGGCCGGACGAACTATCACCGTTATACTAAATCATATCAGTCTTTAGCCATTTAGCTATCCCCCTATGTAATCCTAATTGGTTTGGGTGAGAATCAAATAAGTTTGATTCGACGTTTAGCTGTCTGTAATGTGCAACATTAACTTGAAATCTTTCATTAATGAATTCTTATGTGCTATGGAATGCGATTCAGTGCCGTTATCGCAAGCAGCCTGAACTGGATTATTGCTGACTTGACTGTTAAGACAATGGCTCCTTTAGGTTCTCTGCTGTTGTCATGGAGCCTGCCCTGTCCTTGGTCACTTTATCTTGCAAATGTTTTTGTTAGCTGAATAAGAATGCTGTTTTAATCTATCTGTTTCTGTGCTCTGTTGAAGCTATGTTTTGCATGCTGAATATGTGTTTTGAAATGACCTGAGGTTATGAGTGAGTTTTAAAATGGTAATTAATAGACATGGGGCTTAATGCTAAATAGCTATCTTTTACCTATCACCTTTACCTATAGAAAATAGCTGGCTTCTACAGTCGGCCCTTTTGATAAATCAAAAGAATAAGTGAGATATTATCACAAGATAAAAAACACTATTAATGCAATAGGATAGGTAAAAGCGCAAAGAATAACTCATTCATATTGTCATTGCAGTTTTAAACAATAGAGTGGATAAGCATTGCATTACAAGCATTTCAGCAATAATTATTATAATTCGTAAAGAATCATTATTATAAAACAATTAATAAATTAATCAAATTTGATACTAATTCCGTATTAATAAATTATACAATATGTTAATAATACAGTCAAATAATTGATTGATCAGTAACATTTCAATGATATCTCATTTCGAGTTCATCTAATAGTTGTGCAGTTGGGTTCGTGTGAATTATTCTGATATTTGGTCCCTTGCGTTTAGCGAATAGTTCTTTGATGCACTTGATACATTGGCATGTTATGTAATCTTTTACCTATCACTTAGCTATCTTGTACCTATTGAAAATAGCTGGCTTCTACACTATCTCATGACTAACCTCTCGAAGCACTTCATAATGATAGATGTCAGGGCCAACCGGATTGTAGTCGTTGAGGCAAGTTGCCTGGTGGTTCTTTGGCATCGGTATGATAGTGGTCTTCTTGAAGAAGGTGGGAACATCTGAATGGAGTAGGGAGAGGTCGAAGATGTTGTATACTCTTCAGTGATGACTAGGTTGAGTGTGCAACCAGCAGACTGCAGGGCTGGTAGTGTTTGGAGGGACGAGTAGATGAGTAGTTTGGCGGATTGTGCACTCGTTCTGACGCCTTGATTTCCAGTGAAGTCTTTCGATGCGTTTGGTGCCTTCCCAAATGAACCTTCTCTATTTCGACCGATGACAAGCCAGGGTCTCCCAAAGGTCACCTCAGTGACCCTTTTCCTCAGTCGGCCGAAGGCTAAGCTGGCACATTGAAGGCAATGATGAATATCTATGTCTATCTTCATCGAAGATCTGGGAAATGGTCCACATTTTCCATGATCTCACTGTTGATCTTAATCATTAGGGGGAGGTGCTATGCTGTAAGAGCGGTTTGAAAGAGGACCTTAGTTTTTTGACTGTTTAGCAAAAGGCCCATTTCCTCATATGCCTTGGAGGAGATGACGATGACCTGGAGCCCAGCATCATCTGTATACTCGATTGAAAGATTGAAGTTGGAATGGTTTTGGTTTGAATGGGGCAATAGGTTGAACGGTTTCATGTCTGTAATTTACAGCTAGCAACTACATCCCATGTCACTGGTGGAGGTTTTGACTGAAGAAATTGGATGTAATGCATGTCTATAACAGACTAAAAATATTAAATTAATAGCAAAAATGTGATTCCGACTCGACCCACAACATGGATGATTGTTTCATTGCAAATTTTCCAGTGTGTACTTAAGATCCTTGTTTATGGTGTCCAAAGAATTGCTTGAACTGTTGGCCAAAGCAGAGGTTACTGTTGCGTCTAGACTGTATTTGAGCCAAAAGTTGAAAGTACAGTAACCCTTCATTAGCATAACAATTTATTTTGGAAGCTGTGATATAAAAAAAGTAGAACTAACAATGAAATACAGAATTTTATCACATAGCCATCTATAAGAACGAGACCAGAAAAACTCCTTTCCTTGACTTGTCAACTAATCTAATCCACTGAATGTTCTGGGAAATGTTAAAGCACAGAGAAATTTCATAATGATTGGCTTGTTTTCTTGTAACCATGTCAAGGAATTTCAGATGTAAGAGGCTCTTGTATGCTTTACATGGTGTGAACTTCAGTTGAGCAATGTATCTTTTATTTATTTGTCCTGGGAACTGGTAACAAAATCCCTATTTCAACACATTTTATTGACAGAGGGATTTATAGTTAAACATTGGTCTCTTTTGATACAATGTACATATGTGGAAGAATGCGCTATTAAACAATGTACAAGTGACAGTGGATCACTTTTTAAAAATTATTTGGCCTGCTTTCACCAGTATATCTAACATGTGGCGGTGGCATGGTGGACAATGATTAGCACTGCTGCCTTACAGCACCAGGGACCCAGGTTTGGGTGACTTGTGTGGAGTTTGCATGTTCCCTCGTGCCTGTGGGTTTCCTCTGGGTGCTCTGGTTTCCTCCCACAGTTCAAAGATGTGCATCGTAGGTGGGTGATTGGGAGAGAGCGGGAGAGGATCGGGTCAGATTCAAATGGGCGAGATAACCGCCTCCTGCACCATTGGGATTCTATGGATGCAGTTGCTCTCTTAGATGTTCTCTTATAGAGTCAGAATCATTGCAACACAGAAAATCGCCATTTTTTAAAAAATCATTCATGGGATGTGGGCTTTGTTGGCTTGGCCAGCATTTAATGCCCATCCCTAATTACCCTTGAGATGGTGGTGGTGAGCTTATTGAATGTTGCTGGAGCTCATCCAGGCAAGTGGAGAATATTTCATCACACTCTTGACTTTGCTTTGTAGTTGGTGGACAGGCTTTGGGGAGTCGGGAGGTGAGTTACTCGACACAGGATTCCTAGCCTTTCACCTGCTTGTGTCACCATAGTATCCATATGGTTGGCCCAGTTCAATTTCTGGTCAATGGTAACACGCCCCCCCCCCCAGGATGTTCATAGTGGGAGGAGACCGCAATGGCAATGCCATTGAATGTCAAGGGAGATGGTCATTGCTTAGCACTTGAGGCACAAATGCTACTTGCTACTTGTCAGTTCAAGTCGAGGTCTTGCTGGATTTGGACATGGACTGGTCAGCTGAGTCCATGCTGGGTTTCTGGAGCAATCCAGTCAGTCCCATTTTCCCTTTATTCCCATAGTGCTCATCCAGTTTCCTTTTGAAGTCATTCATCATTCCACTTACACCACCCTCATTGGCAGAGAGTTCCAGGTTACTGTATAGTTCATCCTCACACCTTGTATCGCTTGCCCAAAGCTTTAAAAAATGTCCCCCATTCCTTGTCAGCTAATTGGAAGAGCTTCTCTTTGTCTATCTTATCTAAACATATTCTGTTGTATCTCACTGTGAAATCTTCCCATAATCTGGCTTTTTACCAAGGAGACCAACTTCAGCTTCTCCAACATTACCTTGACTCTAAAATCCCACTTCCTTAGAACCATTCTGGTAAATTTCCTTTGCATCCTCTCAAGAGCTCTCGCATCCTTCCTAAAGTATGTTGACCAGAGGTGGTGAAAATGATCAGTTGTGGTCTAACCAGAACTTTATAAAGGCTCAGTGTAACTTTTCTGCTTTTGTCATTAATCCCTCCAATTATGAAGCCCAAGACCCCATATGTTTTGGGGCTAACTGCTCTCAATATGTACTGCCACCTTCAAAGACCTCTGCATACGAACCCAAAAGTTCCTATATACTCTTTAAGAACTGTTCCATTTAGTCTGTGTTGCCTCAACTTGACTCTGCTGCCAAAATGTGCCACCTCACATTTCTGTGTTAAATTCCATCTGCCACTTGTCTGTCCATTGGTTTATCCTTTCTGTGTCCTTGCCCCTTCTGCTATCTCAACTCCATTTCCTTCAGCAACTTGTCATGCAAGCCACCCAGACAGAGGTGGAGATTTATCCATTCTAAGCGGAGCCAGCCTTTCCAATACAATTTTCCTATTAATTTTCACCACATCTATTACATGCATCTCCACTTCTACCAATGTTTTGTCAAGCTTCCTCTAAGCAAATATCCGGTGGGAGGGGGGAGAACAGGCCCTCGTCTATCTAACCCCCTTGGTCGGTCACAGTTTCGCTTTCACAAGAATGTGCCTTTTCCGAATCCGAATGTGTTTAATTATTTAAGCTGTGAGCAATAAGGGGTCAATCGAACATGGTTTTCTGGAGTCAAAAAAAGCCAAGTTATTAATTACAAAACCCGAGAAAAATAATAAAAGTGTGACATCAAGGCAGTCAGTCCTCATACAATAATCTGGGCCCACACAAACACACAGAGATGTATCAGAAATAAGGTGAGTTGAGTCCAATGAAAAAAAGTAAAAGAATGTATGGTTAAGTGTCCTTTGATTGTCCTTGAGGTATAGATTTTAAATGCTGCAGCCGATTTAGGTTGGTTTGTTCCTTGGGTATGGTCCAGCATCAAACCTTGAATTGCTATTACCCCATGCCTTGCTATAGTCTAATTCCTCCCCACTCTTCATTTATCATCTTCTAGGAACACGGTACAGTTGACTTTAGGTGAAGTCCACCAAATGAATGCTTCCCTTGAACTGCACTGATTGTACTGTCTTGGAAAATGAAATCTTTCTTTGGCACAAATGCTTAAAATCTACCTCCCTTTTCAAGTATGAACCACAGCGTCGAGGTGATCACTCTCCCTTTCCAAAGTGTTCCCCATGTGCTTAATATTAGGAAAATTGATACCATTATGGGGTGGCACAGTGGGTGGCACTGCTGCCTCACAGCTCCAGGGTCCCGGGTTCAATTCCAGCCTCGGGTGACTGTTTGTGGAGTGTGATGTTTCTCCCCGTGCTTGCATGAGTTTCTTCTGGGTATTCCGGTTTCCTCCCACAGTCCAAAGATGTGCAGGTTAGGTGGATTGGCCATGCAAAATTGCCCCTTGGTGTCCAAAAGGCTAGGTAGGGTTACGGGGATAGGTTGGAGGAGTGGGCTAAAGTAGGGTGCTCTTTCCAAGGGCCGGTGCAGACTTGATGGGCTGAATGGCTTCTTGCACTGTAAATTCTATGAAACTTTGCCACTAACTCCTTTCCCAGCCTCTGAATCCATTCCCCACTATGAAAACATTCTGAGTGCATACAATAGTTCTAGTTCTGTTGGATTGAGATGTTAATCCAACATAATAAATAAATAATTGACTTTCCAACTTGTGTTGTCTCTCCAGTCAGCATTTTGAACTGTGTGCACAGTGATATATCGTTGTTAGCTTGTCTGTCACAGTGGATGGCAGAAAAATTTGATTTGCTGAATCACACAACAAAGTTACCATACTTTAATTAGGAACAAAATATCATGCTTCTTCAAAGGTCTTTTAATTTTAAGCAGTTTGCAAGCTTGCTGGTGGCATGACTCACATTTGTTCCCAAATGAATATTTTTTGGTGGATAACACAACTGTGACTTTGTATTCTGAATGCTAACAAAAGTGGATGAAGTGAAACCTCAGCAATGTAGGTTTGATTAAAGTGAAGAAAATACTTCTGTTTGCCAGAATCTAAGCTGGGAAAAACATCATTTTATTTTACAATGCTTTTATGGCATAATAAGTTGCTGCACTTTAGAAGTAATATGGGTAATTCAAGTGTGTCAAGACTCCACAGGAATAGTTAGTATTTAAGATGAATCCGTTTTAGGTCAGAAGTACAAGTGCTGTTGTCACTGCATCACAACAACACACATCAGTCGAGGAAAATTGAAGTGAAATGCAGGATTGTCAACATTCACAATGCTCCTGGAGTCTCCTTGCCATAGGAGACGGGCCTTGGAAAATGTAAAGTATTGACATGCCTTGTCTTCATGGCACTCCGGGACTCCCTGTAAATCGATGAAAATCCTTTTTCTACTGTAGTATTTCCTGAGAAATCTGTATTTATCATCATTTACCTGTACAAGCTCAGTTAGTCTTTTGCTAATATTTATAAAGGTGAGTGGAAAATAATTGCAACATCATTTCTGGGATTTTGTACTTAATTATTTTTAAAACTTTGATTTATCACAGTTATCCCTTATTAAAGCTACCTCTGCCAGGAACAGGACCTGTGGAGTTCACAACACCTGTGAAGGATTACTCTATACCCCCACTTGAACCAAATCCACGACACACTGATCAGAGTGATAGACCAGATTGGGTAAGTTCTGCACTGTTCAACTGTTTGACTATTACATCTCCTGTAGGAAAGTTGTTGCCATTTCAGTAAAGTAGGTAATGGTGAACACTAAGGTTAGCTGTCTCTGACGCACCCCTTCACTTTGGGAGAGGAGTGCTTCAGGGCAGCCCTTTGTCTGGCCAACTGCATTCTATCTGCATAGAAAGAGAATTGTCAGCCCGAGAATTCAGTACCACTTGTCGCAAGTTTGTCAGTAGTCGTGAAAGTAATCTCAGATGATCACTTGTCACATAAGAAGTGAATCGTATTAAGAAATATTGAACAAATTGCATGATGTAGGGTATATACTTATAGTTAATATTTAGTTGGAGGCATAAATGTAAAAATCTAAATTTTTAAAAACACATTGAATGTTCAGATGAAACTATCAACAAATATTCTTTATTGTCACAAGTAGGCTTACATTAACACTGCAATGAAGTTACTGTGAAAGGCCCCTAGCCACCACATTCCGGCGCCTGTTTGGGTACACAGAGGAAGAATTCAGAATGATCAAATTACCTAACAGCACATCTTTCGGGACAATATCATTTTGTTGTTTAAAGTTTGGAATATAATTGAATTGGCCTCAAATTCTGTGACCCAACTTACTGCTGGTGGAGGATTCTGTACTAGTTTGACAATGGTGTAGTTTCTCCCTCGTTCTCTTTCTGTTGTTCATGAGATGTAGGCATCACCAGCATTTAATGCCCATCCCTAATTCTCCTTGAGAAGATTATGGAGAGCTCTGATCTGGAACCACTGCGGTTCCCCTCCCCCCATGGTGCTGTTGGGTAGGGAGTTCCAGGACGTTGACCCAGTAATGATGGAGGCACAGCAACATATTTTGCTACTATGGTGGATGACTTGGAAGAGAACTTGCAGTTGGTATTCTAAGGCATCTGCTGAACCTATCCTTATAGATGGTAGAGTTGTAGGTTTGGGGGCTTTTTGGCAAGTTTCTACAGTGCATTTTCTCGATGCTACAGCATAGTCATGGTGCACCAGTAATGGAGGCAGTGAATGTTTAGCGTGGTGAATGGGGTACCAATCAAACTAGTTGCTGTGTCCTGGTTGGTGTCAAGCTGCTTGATTGAATTAGATCTGTGCTCATCCAGTCAAGTGGAGAGTATTGTGTCAGACTTTTGACTTGTGCAGGGCATCAAGAGTTGAGTTACTTGCCACAGAATAGACAATCACTGACCAATTCTTTCAGAGCACAATTTTTTGCTGTTAGTTTGGTTTCCAGTCAGTAAAGAGACCCCTCCTGCCCCAGACCTGAATGTTGTATGTGGGCATGGACTGCTTCATTTAAGAAGTTGTGAAGGGAAGTGAACACTGCAGTAATCAGTAAACTCCCCCCTTCTAACTTTGTGATGAAGAGAAGGTCATTGATGAAGCAGCTGCAGATGGGTCTAGTACACTGCCCTAAGAAACTCCTGCATCGATGTCTTGAGGCTGAAATGATTGACCTATAACAACCACACCATCTTCCTCTGTGCTAGGCTCTGACCCCAGTTAGTGGAAGCCATCTCCCTCAATCCCACTGACTTTAATTTTACTCAGGCTCTTTGATGCCACACTCAGTCAAATGCAGCCCTAGTTGTAAAGACCTCACCTCTGGGATTTGTTTGTTTGAGCCAAGGCTCGAATTGGTTATTGAGCTGATTGGTCCTGGTAGAACCCTAACTCAACATTGGTGAGTAAGTGCTGCTTGTTGGCACTGTCAACAGCACTTTCTGTTACTTTGCTGATGATTGAGAGTAGACCAATGTGGTTGAATTTGTCCTTTCCTGCAGACAAGACATATCTATGCAATATTTATTTTTGTCGGAGAGGTGCCAATGTTGCAGTTGTACTGGTATAATGTGGTAGAATTATTTTTTCCTTCTGATGGCTCTCAGTGCCCCATGGGTACCCAGTTTTGAACTGCTAAATCTGTTTTGAATCTATCCCATTTAGCACAGTGGTAGTGCCACAGAACAAAATGAAGGGTGTCCTTGGAATAAAGATGGAATTTAATCTTCACAATGACTGTGTGGTGGTTACTTATACCAATACTGTCATGATCATCTGCAGTAGGTAGATGGTAAGGAAAAGGTCAGGTAGGTTTTTCCTTCTGTTGGTTTCCTCTCCCCACCTGCGGCAGGCCCAGCCTGTCAGATGTGTCCTCTGAGACTCAACCAGCTCAGTCGGTAGTAGTGTTGTTGAACCAAAATTGCCCCTGACCAGAGTCACATTGGTGGTGTTGTTTTCCTGAATGGTTGTTCAGAGTGGTGGTCAAAATAGAGGAGTACTGCCAACAGCTGAGAGAGGGTGATGAGCTGTAATCGGCATGGGGTTTCCATGCTCATGTTTTACCTGATGTCAGGAGACCTCATGAGGCATAGTGTAAATGTTAAACAATCCTAAGACCACTTCCTCTAGACTGCATGCTACTATGCCGCCACCTCCCAGTGGATTTGACCTACCAGTGTGAAAGGATTACCCAGTGTTGCTCTTATTAGCCTTAGTTTTATTAGCTCTGATTATGTCACCTTTGCTCACGAGTCGCCAGGTATCTTTCTGATACCGCCACGTGGTTCAAGCTCGAGTTATGATTAATAAGTCAGCACACCGCTTAGTAAGATTGAAATCAACGGTCATTTATTATGTACAGCAATAAATACTTACACAATAATCCTACTTTCTATATCACTACCTACCACTACTGGCCAATACTTAACTTTTGGGAATGGCCCACCAGGTCAGGGAAACGAATGGTTTGTCGAATTGGGTCTGGCCTGCGGGATTCAAAAGGCTGATACAGGTCGATGGCTAGGAGTCTCTATCGAGTAGCGATCGCTGGAGTCAAACTTGCGGTTTCTGACCGATGGTTCTTGCAAAGGTTGTGAGCAGGAGAAGAGGGGAGAGAAGGGCCGATCTGAACTTGGCCCCTCAATTTATAGGGCCCAGGGGCTTTCCGCCTCTCGGGGCAGACCTTGACCCTGAGTCCCAAGTGATTGGACTTGTTCCCAATCACTGGGTTCGATATGCTCCATTGAACCCCGATTCCTTGATCGGGGGGTGGTCGTTCACCTGTCTTTGTCTCGGCCACTGCTGGCGCCGAGAGGTCTGGCCCGGCATTCAATTGCTAATATGTTGCAATTGTTCCCGGGGATAGCCGATTAAACTGTAGATGTCTGTGTTGATGTGCTGCTAATGGTCGCAGGTATCGATCTGGGTTGACTTCCCCAGAACCGAATACACTATTCTGTCTGCAGCTGTCCGTTTGTGCCCTGTTGGCTGCTTTTCCCATCAGCCTTTTCGGTTAGCCATTTTATATCGGGTTTTGGCCAAATTAATCGGGAATCAGCCATTTTAGGTGGCTACACCAGGTTGGTGATGATCTCTTCTGCAATCCCTGTTCCTCTGGCTGTCTTTCCTCTTGCTAGCTGTGTGGTGGTATCCACCTATTTTAAAAGCTGATCAGAACTGATTTTATATTCAATCATATATTCACTTTATATTAAAAACTGATCAGAACTGATGTTATATTAGATCATGTATTTAACCCTATATTAAAAACTGATGACTGATGAAGTCATTTATCTCTTGTAAACCAGCACTTATCGCAATAATGTTTTCAACATGTATTACAGACATTGGGCGCTATTCTCTGAAATGGAGACAGAGTGTTTGCGCCGTCGTGAACGCCGTCGAGGTTCACAACGGCGTGAAACGGCCCCTATCCCGACCGATTCAGGGCCCGAAAATGGGCTAGGAGCGGCGCCGCGTCATTTACGCGTGCCAGGCGTGGCGCCGCATACATGACGCGGCCGGCACCGCATAACTGGCGTCACCCGCGCATGCGTGGTTGCCATCCTCCCCGAGTCCACCCCACAAGAAGGTGTCCGACGGATCTTGCGGGGCTGCGGAAGAATTGAGGTCCTCCTTCAGAGAGGACGGCCCGACGATCAGTGGGCACCGATCGCGGGCCAGACCCCATTTGAGGCCCCACTCCCGGGTGCAGGATCCCCCCTCCCCAGCGTTCCCGCGGCTGTTCCCGCCGGCAGAGACCAGGTGTGGACAGCGCCTGAGGGAACCCGCCGTTTTGGCCAGGCCGCTCGGCCCATCCGGCACTGGGAATCGCGGGGGTACCAGTGAATCGCCATTTTGGCGGTCTCGGGCGATTCACTGGACCGCGCCGCACAAAACCCGATTGTGCCGATCTGGCTGCTTCCGTGAATCGCAGGAGGGTGTCGGACCGGCGTCGTGGGAAAATTTGGCGACCCAGGCGATTCTCCAAACCGACGCAGGAGTGGAGAATCGTGCCCATTATCTTTGTAACGGTCCAGGTGCAGTGAACTCATTAAGTCTAGTGGCCTTGACTGGAAATAAGCTTTGCCAACTAAGGGAGGAAATTGCTTGTCTAATGGCCTTGCCACTAAGGGAGGCTACTGTTTGGCAAGAGGCCTTGCCAAGAAGGGAGGCTGGTGTTTTTCTGAAGATAGCTACCGGATCAACTGAGTATCTTTAGGAAC
This sequence comes from Scyliorhinus torazame, assembly GCF_047496885.1. Lineage (NCBI taxonomy): Eukaryota > Metazoa > Chordata > Chondrichthyes > Carcharhiniformes > Scyliorhinidae > Scyliorhinus > Scyliorhinus torazame. Next base: position 190,463,923 of record NC_092717.1, read on the forward strand.
AGGTGCCCTGCTGGACCTCCCTAGAAACCAAGGCCTTGCCGACCAAGAGAGAGACTGCTCTTTGTCTCGAAATAACTGGGGAGTCAATCTATTTTTCAGAAGCAGATGCTCTGCAAAAAACTCCCTTGAACTCCCTACGTAAGAAAACCCTATATAAATGTTTAAGCACAGGCTGCGAAAGTTAGAGTTTCGACTGGAGAGCTATTTAAGAGATTGCTGGGTGTTTATTTGACCAAGCTACTATCTCGACTCATAGAGTACTGCTCATTGATTGAGTATTGAATTCCGAGGCTACTAGTCGATGCAAGTATGAGATGTTTATAGCTTAAGCAAATATGTAGTTAAGAAGCTCACATGCTAACTCATCATATATCCTGTATTTGTCAAACTGTACAGGGGCTGTTTAGCACAGGGCTAAATTGCTGGCTTTGAAAGCAGACCAAAGCAGGCCAGTAGCACTGTTCGATTCCCGTAACAGCCTCCCCGAACAGGCGCTGGAATGTGGCGACTAGGGGCTTTTCACAGTAATTTCATTTGAAGCCTACTTGTGACAATAAGCGATTTCCATTCATTTCATTTACCAAAAATACTTGTATTACCCTTTTTCTTTAAATAAATTGCGTAAATATTTTACCATACAGATCCGTGTCTATTTTAATAAATAAGAGCGACATTTAACTAAGGCTCATCATATTCTCACCCTTTGAGGCTATCGGAAGGGTCACTTAACCATGCCTAGTTCTCAAGAATTAGAAATATTTAGTTGAAGTAAAGGAAAAGATAGCCATCTAAGTCATAGTCTATCCTGTACACTGAAGGTAGTGAAAGCAAGGCACATTGTGATTACTATAATTAGAACTCCCAAATAGCGAGCCTTACTTTAGATATTCACAAGACCTTGTCTGGTAGCTTACAACTTCGACTAATCGGGAAGATCTTAGATAGAATACTCCTCGACTGTCACATCTGTATTCTTTCTCCTGCTTCTGATGTTTCCAATTTTAATGTCACTAATTGCAGTATCTTTTCCTCCTTAAACCTATGCCTACCTCCTCATCTTCCAACTGTACTAATTCGATGGTCACAAAGTTTGGCTCTGAGGAACTGGTAGTTTCAGCACTCTCCGTACCATTTTAATAGAAACATGGGATCTGTGTCACTTATGCCCAATTGTGGTGTTACTTTTCCTGAAGTATTAAGACCGTTGGTGCAGATGTTGGATGCACATTCCAGAAGTATGCTGAGTATGCAGATTCAGAGTCTAATGCTGATTTGATGCAAGACCAGCTATTTTGCTCCCTGCCACACAAGTTAATGTCTTCTCGTAAATGTGTTCAGCAGCACAGTGGCACTTCACTCTTCCCCAACCTCACCACCACTGGTGCTGTTTGAAAAGATCATCAACAACTTGCATATTAGTTGTTTACTCCTTACTACTGTAGAAATACTGGGTCCTTGGAGGAATTATAATTGTTGACACAATTTTGAGATGGGGGGGTGGGGGGGGAGGAGTTATCCCTAGTCGTGGCTGATGTTTGTCCCACAACCCGGGAATCATAAAACCTGCAATCCAAAAATCAGATTATCTTACATTACCACACATCTGTTTGTGGAAGCTTGTTGTGCAAATTGGTTGTCATATTTCTTACATTATAACAGTGACTACACTTCAAAAATATTTCCTTCGTTATGAAACACTTTGGGCCGCCAGCCTGATTGCAAAAGGCACACTATAAATACAAGTCTTTCCTTCTATTTTTAAACATTACTGTTTAGATGTTAGATGAGCACAGAATTCCCTATCTAGACTCGCAGCTGAATAATTGCGCACTTGAGTGAAGGATGGCTTCCAGCTAAGAAACTCATGCCTCATAAAGGAGTTGAGAGATTCCAGGATGATGGAAAACAAAATTGGCTGAAGCGAAGTCTTCGGGTTGCACACTATCCTTTATTTCTCATTGTCAAATTGACATCCTTCGTCTATTGAGATCAATTATCTACAGTGAGATTGAATTTGATCGAAAATTTATGGCACAAAAGGAGGCTGATCAAAAAAGAGCTAACCAGCCAAATTCCACTTCCCAGCTGTTGCTGTGTAGCCCTGTATGTTAAGGCAGTTTAACTATATTCAAATATTTTTAGATGCAATGAGCGTCCCTGCTTCTACCTCTGATACTTTTCAGTCATATACAAAGAACAAAGAAATGTACAGCACAGGAACAGGCCCTTCGGCCCTCCAAGCCCGTGCCGACCATGCTGCCCGACTAAACTACAATCTTCTACACTTCCTGGGTCCGTATCCTTCTATTCCCATCCTATTCATATATTTGTCAAGATGCCCCTTAAATGTCCCTATCGTCCCTGCTTCCACTACCTCCTCCGGTAGCGAGTTCCAGGCACCCACTACCCTCTGCGTAAAAAACTTGCCTCGTACATCTACTCTAAACCTTGCCCCTCTCACCTTAAACCTATGCCCCCTAGTAATTGACCCCTCTACCCTGGGGAAAAGCCTCTGACTATCCACTCTGTCTATGCCCCTCATAATTTTATATACCTCTATCAGGTCTCCCCTCAACCTCCTTCGTTCCAGTGAGAACAAACCGAGTTTATTCAATCGCTCCTCATAGCTAATGCCCTCCATACCAGGCAACATTCTGGTAAATCTCTTCTGCACCCTCTCTAAAGCAGAGAGAAGTAAACATACATTTGTAATTAAAAACATACAGAATTCCATTAAAGTACATGCTATTACTCTTTTAGCTGCCTCTGATCCTACTGAAGCACTCAGACATCAAAGATTTTACAATGTTTTCTTGACCAATTTTTCTTCCCTTCCTGACTTGAAAATAATGATAGGCTGGTTAATGAATGCACGATAAAAGCAATGCTTGACTTCCTTACATGTCTTGTTCTGTTTGCGAACATTGGTACTTACTTTGACTCTTTGCGGGAATGGGGATGAGTGCAACTTCCATCTGGGTTACATTCAACAGATTACCAGTTGGCAATCAGTCCTTCCATTCCCACTTGTTATCCCAGGGATGCTAAAATGAGTTGCACCATTTCCACTTACTGAAAAAAATCCACTCAAAATTATATAGACCAGAAGCCAAGCCTGGAATCTAGAGTTAGGTTGCAGATTAACCACAATCTGATTGAATGATAGAACATGCCTGAAGGGCTAAATGATCTACTTGAGTTTTTTATGTTCTTGTTCCCTTATCTCATTGCCATAATATATAGCATATTAGTCTAACAAGCCATTCAGCACGTGGATTTTTAAACATTAATTCTTATGCTTTCAAAATAAGTCCACCATAATAATGTACTTGTGATTATTATCATGAATGGTAATTGAAAGTAGGTTTGGAGGAAGGCCTTACAGCTTATCCTCAATTACAACCTACTGTACTCCCACAGACACCTATTATTAATTTAAATCTTGCAATTTTCTTGGAGCAAAGTATGATTTATTTTAAATGGATTGTTTTCCAGATATTCAGTAGCCCTGAGCCAGAGATAACTTTCTATGATTTATTCACAGTTTATATCTTATTGACCTATCTCATTCTCACATGTCTTACATTCTTTACAATGTCAGTTAAATAGCTCTTGAGTGATTTCAGTGTGCTATGGAGTATTGTGTAAAAGAGAGTTTAATGCCCCGGCCAAAAAGGCTGAAAAATGCAGCTAGTAAGATTCTTCTCCTTACTGAGTGGCCACTTCAATATTTGAATGTATTGACCTTATGTTGCAGCCTTATATATTCTCCCATGACCATTTAACGCTCGTAATATGTTGTATTTGATCCTGAGAGTAGCTCGCGATCACGTATTTATCCCATGACGACGACTATCTACTTCCACTTTTTTAAAAATTCCTTTATAATGTGGGCATTGCTGGTTCAGCCAGCATTTATTGCCCATCAATTTTAAGGGTATTTTAAGAGTCAACCACATTGCTGTGCTTTTGGAGTCACATTAGGACATTAGTAAACCAGATGAGTTTTTACGACAATCGGCGGTGTTGATTAGACGTTTCATTACAGATTTGTATTGAATTCAAATTTTGGCATCCGTCATGGTGGGATTTTCCTGGATCTCTGGATTATTAGTCCAGTGACAATACCATTACACCACTGTCTCCCTCTGTAACCTTGCCTGACTCTGGCCCTGCCTGAGGTCAAACTCTCCTCCATGCCCTTGTTACCTTTAGAAATGATTATTCAGGGGCTGGTTTAGCACAGTGGGCTAAACAGCTGACTTGTAATGCAGAACAATGCCAGCAGCGCGGGTTCAATTCCCATACCGGCCTCCCCCCACAGGTGCCGGAATGTGGCGACTAGGGGCTTTTTGCAGTAGTTTCATTGAAGCCTACTTGTGACAATAACCGATTTTCATTTCATTTCAATGCTCAGCTCCAACCATGTTAACTTCTCACTCCCTACATACATTTGTGTTAATCCAAAACTCTACTGTCTGGATATTAACTTGTAGTTTTGTCCAGCCATCATACCTGTGCTTGCTGATCTACACTAGTGCCCAGTATGACATCACCTCACTTGTAAAATCCTCATCCTTGTTTTCCAAACCCTTTATAGCCTCACCCTTCCCTATTCTGTAGCCCTACAAACCTATGAGGTCCCTGCAGTCCTGTAAACCAACATCTTCGTAATGCCCAATTTTAACCTCAAAACCATTAGTGGTCATGCTTTCAGCTTTCTTTTTTTATAAATTTAGAGTACCCAATTCATTTTTTCCGACGAAGGGGCAATTTAGCGTGGCCACGCCACCTAATCTGCACATCTTTGGGTTTAGGGGGTGAAACCCACACAAACACGGGGAGAATGTGCAAACTTCACACGGACAGTGACCCAGGGCCGGGATTGAACCTGGGACCTCGGCACCGTGAGGCAGGAGTGCTAACCATTGTGCCACAGTGCTGCCGAATGCTTTCAGTTTTCTCCAGGCTCTGGAGTTTCCTCCGTGAACTCGTCTGCCTTCTACTTCTCTTGTCTCCTTTTAAGGTGCTCTGTAAAATTCACCTCTTAGATAAACGTTGTACAGCTGACTTGAAATCTCCTGTCAAAGGTTTTTATTGAAACCTTCCTTGATGAGCTCCATGCGACATTTCGCAATGTTAAATGTGCGATATAAATGCAAATTGTGTAGAGATGAAGGACCAAACTGACGATCAAATAGTCAATCTTCAATAATATATAATAAAAACGGAAGATGCTGGACAAAAACAGCAGATCTGTGGAGCTGAACAGAGTTAATGGGTATGATCGAACGGAAACGTTTCTAAGTGTCATTTGTGGCGGGCGTTGCTGGGACTTTCCCGTTGGCTCTGCCGATTGAATTCCCCACCGTTATCTAACCACACTTTTTGGGCCCTGGGGAGTTTCTCACTAGTTTAGCCCACACTTAGAATTATTTTATTTTCTTTAAAAATATTTTATTCAAGGCATTTTCATACAAGCAAACAAAAGCAGAACAACCATACGACATTATAAACCAGCAACACCCACTACCACCCGCTCCCCTAATACCGCCCTTTCTCCCATCCTGCCTTCCCCATTTCAACCCCCTTACTCCCTCCCTATTCCCCTGCCTTTGCTGACCCCTCAATACTCCTTAAAGAAATCAATAAACGGCTTTCAACTCCGAGTGAACCCATCGAACGACCCCCTCAGGACGAACTTGACCTTCTTCAGCCTCAGGAATTCCGCCAGGTCGCTCACCCACACCCCTGCTTTCGGCGGCTGAGTCCCTCTACCCGAACAAACCCGTCTACAGCTATCAGGGAGGCAAAGCCCAAATCGTCAGCCTCTCTCGCCCGCTGAACCCTGGGTCTTCCGACACCCCGAATATCGGCACTTTAGGACTCGGGGACACCTTTACCCCCCAGCACCTCGGACATTACTTCCATGAACCACTGCCAGCACCCCCTTAGCTTTGAATATGCCCAAAACATGTGGATGTATTTCGCAGGCCCCCCCGCGCACTGCCCACACCTATCCTCTAGCCCCTCAAAAAACCTTCTCATCTGTGCTACCGACATATGTGCTCTATGGACTACTTTAAACTGAATGAGGCTTAACCTCACACACGACAACGACGATTCACCCTCCACAGGGCCTCAGCCCACGTCCCGGCCTCCACCTCCCCTCCCAGCTCCTTCTCCCACTTACGCTTTACGTCCCCCACCCAGTCCATCAACCTCGGTTATAGAACTCGAACACCTTCCTTCCCCTACCTCATCCTTCAACAGTACCTTATCCTGCAATCCCAAGGGTGGCAGCCCAGGAAAGGACGGCACCTCTCTCTTTACAAAATCCCAGATGTACAGGTACCTGAAACCATTCCCCCTGGGCAACTCATTCTCTTCCTCCAGGTCCTCCAACTTCGCAAATTTGCCCCCTATGAACAGATCGCCAAATCGCTCAATCCTTGCCTGCTGCCAATCCCGAATACCTCTCATCCAATCCTCCTGGCGCAAATCTATGGTTGTCGCAGATCGGTGCCCACATCGAGGCACCCTCCAGTCCCAAATGTTGCCTCCACTGCCTCCACACTCGAAAGGCCAACACCACCACTGGGCTCATGGAGTGTCTGGCCTGCCTGGCCAGCGAGAACCTTTCCCCAGCCTTTAAATCCATTCCCCTCCATGGTGCTGCCTCCATCCGACCGCTCCCCCACAACCCATTTCCTATCCATGGCAATGTTCGCCACCCAGTAGTAGTTCATCATGTTCAGCAGCAACAGCTCACGCCCACTCCAGGAGAGCCCTCCTGTCCCGCAAGATCTCCCGAACCACACAAACACAAAGATCAGTGCATTAATGTTTTTCAAGAATATCTTCAGGACGAAGACTGGGTGGTTCTGAAATACGAACAGAAATCTTGGCAGCACCGTCATTTTTACTGTCTGCACCCATCCCGCCAGCGGCAGCACATCCACCTCTTAAAGTCCCCGTTCATCTGCTCTACCAACCGAGTCAAGTTCAGCTTGTGGAGCTGCGCCCAGCCCCGTGTCACCTGGTTGCCCAAGTATCTAAAACTCGCCCCCAATACCTTGAGAGGCAGCTCCCCATATCTCCTCTCCTGCCCTCTAGTCTCAATCGGGAGCACCTCGCCCTTTCCCATATTCCACTTGTACCTGGAGAACTGGCCGAATTCCTCCAGAATTCCATGATGTTCCCAATACTGCCCAGTGGGTTTGAAATGTATAGCAGCAGGTTGTCCACATACAGTGAGATCCTACCCTCGATGCCACCTCCGCACAATTCCTCTCCGCCCCCCCGACGCCCTAAGTGCCATTGCCAGCGGCTCTATCACCAAAGCAAAGAGCAACGGGGAGAGCGGACACCCCTGCCTCGTCCCCTGATGCAACCAAAAATATCCCTAACTCACTTGGTTCGTCATCACGCTTGCGACCGGTGCCTTGTATAGCAGCCGGAAGCAATCCACAAAACCCTGTCTGAACCCAAACCGCCACAGCACCTCCCACAGATATTCCCACTCTTCCCGATCAAACACCTTCTCCGTGTCCATGGCCACCACCACCTCCTGCCCTTCCGAAGGCATCATAATTACATTGAGCAGCATCCTCACATTCACCAACAACTGCCTCCCATTTCACAAAACCCGTTTGGTCTTCGCCTATCACCCCAGGACGCAGTCTTTGATTTGCTAGGCCAACACCTTTGCAACAGCTTGGCATCTCTGTTCAGTAACGGTACCGGGCGTTATAACCCACACTGCTCTGGATCCTTGCCCTTTTTCAGTATCAGGGAGATGGAAGCCTGCGACAGTATGGGGGTGCTCCCCTCTCTCCCTTGCCTCATTAAATGCCCTCACCAGCAGTGACCCACATGTCCACCCAAAACCTTGAATAAAACTCCACCAGGAACCTGTCCAGGCAGGACCTTCCCTGCCTGCATCGTACCCATGCTCTCCATCATCTCCCTCAACTCAATTGGGGACTTCGATCCCTGAACCAGCTGCTCCTCTACCTTGGGAAGCTCCAGCACGTCCAAAAACCACTGTATTCCCCCCTGCAGGAGGCTACGACTTGTATAACCTCTCAAAAAATGTCTCAAACACTCCATTCACCCCCTCCGAGTTCAACACCACCCTAGTGTTATCGACCTTTACTCTGCAAGTTTCCCTTGCCACTTCTTGCTACCTCAGCTGGTGGGCCACCATTCTGCTCGCCTTCTTACCGTACTCGTATACTGCCCCTCTGGCACTCCAAAATTGCCCCACCGCCTGACCTGTGGACACTAACCCAAACTCCAGCTGGAGCCTCTGCCCTGCCTCCTGGGCTTCTGGATACCTCCTATCCACCCTCAGGATCTCATCTACCAGCCTTGCCATCTCCCTATATGCCCGAATTGAGATAAACTCACCCCTAACCACCTCCTTAAGCGCCTCCCACAGCGTGGCAGCCGTGACCTCCCCCATACCCCCAACCGGTGAGTCTAAATCAGGAATCTTCCCCAGCACCCGCTTAATGAAATGTACATCATCCCAATTTGGGGGAGAAATGTTTACCAGGGCCACTCGCAACTCACCGCCCCCCCACCCACCCCCAAGTCTGCCACAATATTCCCCACCTCGAACATCACCCGCTTATTCACGAACGCCGCCTCGTCGTCATATCCAGTCCCAGCCTTTCCTCAACCTTGTCTGGCCCCCTATCTTTAAGTGCGTCTCCTGCAGGAAGGCCACGACCGCCTTCAGACTCCTCAGGCGTGCAAACACGCGTCTGTGTGACCAGCCCATTCAGCCCCTTCACATTCCACGCGACCAGCATAGTCGGGGGGTTCCCCACCCCCCTCACCAGCCTCTTCTCCACTCTCTCAATCTCTGACTTAATCATTTCCACCACCTTGACCAGATCTTCCGGGCCTCCTTCCTCTGCTGGCAAAACTTTGCATGCAGAAACTCTTCCGTTGGTCACTGGGCAGGCAGGGCAGCTCTCTTGCCCTCCACCATCATATCCTGTAGTGCACCACGAAGACTCTCCTGTTCCAGCAGCTCTTTTCTTCATGCCCCATTCCTAATTTGTGGATCCATCCACCAGCCACATCACAGCAGTCAAACCTTCCACAGGCACTCCTGCTCCTCTTGCCGTCAAATACACCACCCTTCGGATGGGGAAAAAAACAAAAAATATCGCCTTGAGCGGGTGTGCGACCTCTCACTCCATAGCCGCCACCGGAAGTCCCACACTGAGAATTATTTTCGTCACTATGGAGCTGAATGTGCTGGCCAGACCGTCGTCTCTGAGATTGGGCTGCCACTTTGAAATAGTTCACAGATCTCCAAGTGAGCTTGTGGGTCCACCACACCCCCCACATGTATGGACATTATCCCCCCCCCCCACCCTCCTTTCATGGGCATGGCCCCTTCAGGCCCTGACCCTTGGCATTACCACCCAGACGCCCTTGCACTGGCAACCTGGCAGTGCTCCTCCTGGCTTTTCAGTGCTACCTGGGTGCCTTGGCAGTGCCAAGTGCCAGCCTGTCAGTGCCACGGTGCCTACATGCCAGAGGGAAGGCCAGGTTGCCACCCTGCACTGTCCTTGACCTCCCAGCAGTTTCCAATGGCCCGGGAGAGCCCCGGATGCTGTGCCACCCGGTCCATGTTTGTGTCAAGCAGTACTGAACGGCGCTCGGCTAGGGCCTCCCTGGGGAGGCCGGTAGATCCTGGGTGAGTTCGCTTAAGTAAGTTTAAAACCTACTTGAGTGAGTGTGGCTTGGTCACACCCTTTGTGGGTGGGATCCTGATCTCGCGATCTAGGTAGGTCTCACGAGGTGTACTGGTTGCAGAGAAGACCGCGGGAGGCTTCACCCGGCATCTACCGGCCGCGCCTCATTCCCAATAGATCGTGCCCAATGTTTCAGATCTGAATAATCCTTCTAGTCAATCTTCAGATTGTCCTTTTTGAATATCTCCACCATCTCTCCTGAAGGCATTGCTGTGTATATGGTATCGATGTCAACAACTTTTTAGTGCTTCATCGAAGTATCATCCTTACTATGTGACTTTGAGGAAGAGTTGCAGCAGCTCATTTGAACAAGGTGTGAAACTGATGTGCCTCATTGCTGCTTGTCCTCTATATCTGAACTTTCCAGCAGTCAGTGGATAGTTCCAGGAGGTAATCACCCCCAAAGGCAACAGGAGTTCAAGATAGTAGATAGCACGAGAGAAAGAGGCAGGAAGTACAGGAGTTTTCTTGGTATAAGCACTATCGAACCAATGCTGAGCACTGGAGACTGTTGGGAGTGAGATACCTTGAAGGTGTACACAACTGACAGTGGAATCCACAAGAGGGATATAGCAAAGAATAGAAATGCAGCCATTAGGAGTTTCCACAGTTGGGGACAGAAGCATTGATGTCATTATCATCTTGATCCCACGTGGCCTGGAGCTAGATTAAAGGATATCACGGAGAGGGCGCAGATTATTCTGCCGGGAGAAAGGAGTGAGCCTTAGGTTTTGGTACAAATCAATGGTGCCAATGATGTAGACAGACCAGGTACTGCAGTCCAAGAGTCATATTCTCATGAGCTAGGGAGGAGTTTTAAAAAGTAGGATCTTGAAGGTAGTAATCTCTGGATTACTCTGTCACATGCTAGCAAGGGTAGAAATTGGAAGATTGGGAGGATCAATGCATGACTTGGGTCATAGTGCAGGAGGGGCAACGACAGATTCTAAAGACATTGCCTCATGCCATGGAACTTGTCCGATCTATTCAATAAGGATTGGATTGCACCTTCACAGGACTGGGGCTAATGTGCTTAAGGCAAGGTTCAGTAGTGTGGTTGGGTTGTATTTAAACTCCACTGACAGAGGGATGGGAGCCAACATATAGAAGCAGAAAAGAAGTATAAGCAGGGGTGGCATGTGGCCCAGTGGTTAGCAGTGGGACTGCTGCGCTGCGGACCCGGGTTCAGATCCCGGCCCTGGGTCACTGTCCGTGTGGCGTTTGCACATTCTCCCCATGTCTGCGTGGATTTCACCCCCACAAAACAAAGATGTTCTGGTTAGGTGGATTGGCCATGTTAAATTGCCCCTTAATTGGAAAAAAATAAATAATTGACTACTCTAAATTTATAAAAAAAGGAAAAGAAGAATAAGTAGATAAAGGAGTGAGAGTTTTGGCTAACACTAGAGAAAGCAGTAGTACCATATTAGATCGGAGGAGACCAAGAAGGAAACAAAGATTTACAACGTAAAACATGTTATTGTACGTAAACATACAAAATGTGGTAAATAAGGTTGATGAGCTACAGACACCAATAGCTGTGTGAAAATTTGATTTAGTGCCAATGACAGAAAAGTGGTTTAAAGTAGGTTCAGAGGAGGCATAAAATATTCAAGGATACAAAGTGTTCAGAAAAGATAGGGAAGGAATAAAGGGATTACTGATGAGAGAAGACATTCCCATATTGGAAAGAGAGGATGTCCTGGAGAGGACAAAGACAGAATCCATTTGGTTAAAGTTGAGAAGCAAAAGGCGGATGATCATGCTACTGGTGTATTCTATAGACCTCCAAATAGTGAGTGAGAGTGTTTCCAGGGAGATAGAACAAGTAGAAATGAATTCAATGATGAGATGAGCAATAAGATAAGTGTAATTAGAATATACTTTTTAAAAAATAAATTCAGAGTACTCACTTATTTTTTTTCCAATTAAGGGACAATTTAGCATGGCCAGTCCACCTAACCTGCACATCTTTAGGTTGTGGGGGTGAAACCTGCGCAGACACGGGGAGAATGTGCAAACTCCACACAGACAGTGACCCGGGGCCGGGATCGAACCCGGGTCCTCGACGCCGTAGGCAGCCATGCGAACCACTGTGCCACCAGGCCGCCCGTGTACTTAGAATATACTGAACAAAGTCAAAGTTAGTAAATCCCCTGGTCCATATGCATTGAATTTGACTAACTTTAAAAGTATGAAGGGAAGAAAAAGCAGAAACATTACTACTCTCTTCTTCAAGACTTTTGGAGTTTTCAATTTTTACACAAGTCGCATCGAGCAAAACAAAAAAGAATAACCATAAGTAACGACAAAACAGGTACAGGCACAACAATAGTCAATGCAAGAATGAGCACAAATAAGACTGATGAATGAGGGACAAAATTCCCAACATGTTCCCTTCACGTTACAGAACCCATCTATACCAGAACAGGATACCAATAACATCACAGACCTCTACTGTGCCCATAGCTAGAAAACAATATCCCGAGAACCTCAAAGCTTAAGGGGATACCGATTAACATTCACAGTGCAAATTATACTCTTCTCCAAGTCCAGGCTAGAACAGGCAGACATGGTATAACTACAGGATGATGAGAGGAGGACTGGGCATCACCAAGCCCCAACTCTTAACCCAGAGTCTCCCACAGTTTAAAAAAAAAAGGAATCACCCATCCACGGAGCAGCAGGATACTGATCACTGATCCCGGAGTCGAATGTGGCCTGACCTGGCACTGTCACCAAATAAAAATTCAGAACTAAGCTCAAGGATTCGCAACATACCCAGCAGTCAAAGAGGGAGACCCATATCAGGAGAAAGGACTGACTTATCCCTAAAGAGGAGCCACATAAGTCCCAGTCCTCAACAGGATAACACCGTCAGCCTGGGCTTGAACATGGAACGGTGCTAAACCAAAAATAAGAGACCTTCCTCAAAAATAATGAGGACAAAACTAATCATACCAATCTCTCCCCTCCAGCCTCATCCCACACTGGCTCTGCTCATCCTCCCACCAAGGATACTTTAGGATAGAGTCTGTGCACAAATCCCAAACTCAACATTCAGCATAACATGATATAAACATATTAAATCAGGAATGCAGGACATCGCACCCAAATTATTTACTTCCCTGCAAGCAAATATATTGACAACATCAACAGACAACGCATAATTATCAGCGAGCAAAGTCCAGGATAACAACTGAGATGCGAGGCTGTTATCAGGATGAAGACTTCTCTACCGGCACACAAAGAAAATAGAATCAAGAATAAAGCAGGATCAAAAGTAGTGAGCAAATTTCAGTATCTTCCACAGATTCCAATGATCGAAGCATGAAATCTCATTGCTTCCCAGATGCTGTCTCACACGAACCGAGGTGGCTCGCAACCGAGGCTTCAGTGGAGGAGGGGGGGAGGAGGAGAGGGGTGGGGTTGGGGGGGCGGGGGGGGGGGGTTACCTGGCTGGCTCAGCCATCTCAAGCACCTCTTGACTGACATCAGGAACAGGACAACCAGGGGTCGGGAGGCCAGTTCCCACCCCCAGCTTTGAAGACTGGATTAAATGTGCACCATCGACAGTGCTCTCTCTGCAGCAAGAACCTTCTTGTGCACCTTCAACACCTCCATAAAAATACCTCTCTTGAAATTGAGCTTTGACAACCCGTACCGCAGAGCCAAGACATTCAGATGGATTAATATCACTGTAAGCAGCCATCATTCATCAGTATACACCACACCGTCAGGGTGGAGACCTCCCAAAACTAGCTGCGCCACTGAAGAATAGGCCCCACCCCAACCCCTTCAATCCGCCATGGATCAATGAGAATTTAAGCAATTTTCTAGACTTAATAATGCCAAAACACTGACCAACAAATATCGGAACAAAATAAACGCTATGTAAATCAAGAAAAGACATAAAAGAAATGTGCACATGGATTTAAAAAAAACTTCATTGAATTCTTTGAGGATGTGACGAGACACATTGATGAAGGGCAGTGGATGTGGTGTATATGGATTTCACTAGGCATTTGATAAGGTTCCCCATGGTACGCTCATTCAGAAAGTTAGGGGGTATGGAATGCAGGGAAATTTGGCTGACTGGATACAGAATTGGCTGGCCGAAAGGAGACAGTGAGTGGTAGTGGATGGAAAGTATTCCGCCTGCAGGTTGGTGACCAATGGTGTCCCGCGGGGATCTGTTCCGAGACCTCTTCTCTTTGACGTTTTTATACATGGCTTGGATGAGGAAGTGGAAGGGTGGGTTAGTAAGTTTGCTGATGACACAAAGGTTGGTGGAGTTGTAGATAGTATCGAGCGCTGTTGCAGGTTACAACAGGACATTGACAGGATGCAGAGCTGGGCTGAGAAGTGGCAGATGGAGTTCAACCTAGATAAATGTGAAGTGATTCATTTTGGAAAGTCGAACTTGAATGCTGAATACAGGGTTAAAAGCAGGATTCTTAGAAGTGTGGAGGAACAGAGGGATTTGGGGATCCACGTACATAGATCCCTCAAAGTTGCCACTCAGGTTGATAGGGTTGTTAAGAAGGCGTATGGTGTGTTGGCTTTCATTGACGGGGGGATTGAGTTTAAGAGCCGTGAGATTTTGCTGCAGCTATATAAAACCCTGGCTAGACCACACTTGGAATATCATGTCCAGTTCTGGTCGCCTCATTATAGGAAAGATGTGGATACTTTGGAGAGAGTGCAGAGGAGATTTACCAGGATGCTGTCTGGTCTGGAGGGCATGTCTTAAGAAGAAAGGTTGAGGGAGCTAGGGCTTTTCTCACTGGCGCAAAGAAGGAAGAGTGGTGACTTGATGGAGGTGGACAAGGTGATGAGAGGCATGGATCTAGTGGATATCTAGAAACTTTTCCCCAGGGTGGATATGGCTAGCACGAGGGGACATAATTTTAAGGTGATTGGAGGAAGGTATAGAGGAGATGTCAGGGATCGGTTCTTTACACAGAGGGTGGTGGGTGCATGGAATGCACTGCCAGCAGTGGTGGTGGAGTCAGAGTCATGAGGGACATTTAAGCGACTCTTGAACAGGCGTATGGACAGCAGTAAATTAAAGGGGTGTAGGTTAGGTTGATCTTAGATTAGGATAAATGGTCGGCACAGCATCGTGGGTCGACGGAACTGTACTGTGCTGTTCTGTTCTGTGTTGTATGAGCAGAGCCGGAGCTTGCGAAATGCAGCAGCTCCTGTGCTCACCTCACTACTCGTATTTAATAATTCATGAGCAAAAGGCAAATTGCCAAAGGACTGGCTGATAGGTAATGTAATTTCTGTATTTAAGAAAGGGGGGCAAGACATGTCCAGGGAGTTATAGACCAGTCGCTCAATATCATTGGTAGGGCAAGTAATGGAGTCCCTACAAAAGGATAGAACAGAAAAATTGTAGAAATGCAACATATAATAATGTATAATCAGCATGGATTCAAAAAGGAAAAGCCTTGCTTGACCAACCTTATTGAATTTTTTGTGGGGGCAACGGACAGATCAGACCGTGGTAATGGAGCAAATATAATTTTTCTGGTCTTCGATAAGGTGCCCCTTAATAGAGAATGTTGAGTCCGGAGCAAAGTGCAACATGAATAGTCAACAGGATTTGAAAAGGAAAAATCTTGCTTGACCAATCTAATTTCTGTTCACAATTTGCATGAACAATGTGGGACTGTGGATTCAAAAATACAACTCCGATTTGGCAGGTGACAACAAGTTGGATGGCGATAATCATTACCTAGGAGGACTGCAACAAATTGCAGAAGGGCATTAATAAAATTGCAGATTGTTAAATAAATGACATACGAAGTTCAGCACAAATAAATGTGAGTTCGTGCATTTTAGTAGAAAGAATAGGGAGATCACTTATTATTTGGAAGGCCCAAGCCTTGGTGGGGTAGAAGAATGAAGGGATCTCCATGCAAGCACATAAATCATAAAATTGTGCCGCAGGTTATTAAAGCCATAAAGAAAACCAATCTTTATTTCCAGAGGGATAGAAGTTATGCTAAACTTGTACTGAATCTTGGTGGTGGTGTTACAATTGACTCATGGAATCCAAATTGGTGTGGCAGCATGCATTTTACTATGGATAGTGATGGTAGAGGCTCCAACTCTCTTTCCATCATAAGGCTGACTGGGAATTTCTCTGCTGTTGGTGCCTGTTGGCATGCAGTGGCAGGATTTACAGGTTGATCATAGACCTGCTTGACCACTTTATGAACACACTTTCCTTGGCTGACAAGTCTTGGAATGGGACTCAAACCCAAGCTCCGAGATAGACGTGCCACGCACAGCAGAATTAGGGAGAATGTTTGAGGCCACCTATATAAGATGATCACCAAAACACCCAATAGATGTCATGGATCTGCTGAGTAACAGCAGTAAAACAAATTTAATATGGCATGATAGGATGCAATCTGCCCAGCACAGTAGAAATCTGCCTAACGACAGCAATAGCCAGCATTCAAAGGGCATGATGAGGTGCAACTTTCCCAATAACTAGATTAGCAGACATCTAGACAGAAACCGGTGTTAATAGAAACAGTTTACACAGACAACCGAGAAATCAGTGGAGGTATACACATGCTAATTCCTAGAGTCAAGGAATTTGAGAGAGGCAGACAGACAGATACACAAAATGAAGCATCAAAGGGAAACAATGGTATTGCCAGCACCCTCTGAAACAGAAAGGCCAGTATTTGTATCCATCAGCCTGAGAGGCCAGTCCACAACCTACAGCCGGAAGGCTAGGCCCGCATCTAAGTCTTGGAGCCAAGGCCGTACAGAAACCTTCAGTTTAGCGGTGGTATATAATGTGACCTACCTCGGGGATTCGCAGCCTAGTCTCCTGGGAGCAGATTCGGAGGGCAGAGCATCGGAGCAGTGAGTATACAAAGTAACTTACCTCGGCGATTCGTAGCCTAGTCTCCTGGGAGCAGATTCGGAGAACAGAGCATCGGAGATTCCACTGAAGATGAAACAAACAGAAAAACTGACGTCACAGGAAAGCTGTGACCTGATTGGCTGGTAGGGTATCTGTGTTAAATTTGAAAAACAAAATCACTCCAAAACTGATTAATTAACTAAGTTGAGATGGCTGGACAGACAATGTGCTGTAATATGCCTGATATGGGAGCTGGCAGATCTCGTTGGGAGCTGCAGTGACCACATCTGCGGCAAGTGTTTGTTGCTCAAGGAATTTCAGAATTGATGAGCTGCAGATACTGCGGCACATTCGAGAGGGAGAGAGAGATAGAGCAGCTAAACACGTGGCTAAACAGTTGGTGTAGGAGGGAGGGTTTCCATTACCTGGACCACTGGGAGCTCTTCCGGGGCAGGTGTGACCTATATAAAAAGAACGGGTTGCATCTAAACTGGAGAGGCATAAATATCCTGGCCGCGAGGTTTGCTAGTGTCACACGGGAGGGTTTAAACTAGTATGGCAGGAGGGTGGGCATGGGAGCAATAGGTCAGAAGGTGAGAGCATTGAGGGAGAACTAGGGAATAGGGACAGTGTGGCTCTGAGGCAGAGCAGACAGGGAGAAGTTGCTGAACACAGCGGGTCTGGTGGCCTGAAGTGCATATGTTCTTTAAAAAATATATTTTATTAAGTTTTTCAAACAAAAACTTTTCCCCGTTTTTATTATACATTAACTAGTAAATAACATTATTTAAATAATATAGTGAACTAACAACAAAAAACAAATAGAAAAAAAACACACAAAATAGTGCTCCCCCCCCCGGGGTTGCTGCTGCTGTCTTTCTCTCTTTCCATTTTCGTTCTGCGAGATAGTCAGGGAACGGTTGCAACCGCCAGGAGAACCCCTGAGCCAATCCTCTCAGCGCAAATTTTATTCGTTCCAGCCTTATGAACCCTGCCATGTCATTTATCCAGGCCTCCATGCCTGGGGGTTTCGCTTCCTTCCACATGAGTAGAATCCTACACCGGGCTACTAGGGACGCAAAGGCCAAAATATCGGCCTCTTTTGCCTCCTGCACTCCCGGCCCAAATATAGCTAACCCCCAGCCTGGCTTGACCCGGACCTTCGCCACCTTTGAAATTACCCTTGCCACGCCCCCCCCAGAACTCATTCAGTGCCGGACACGACCAGAACATGTGTGTGTGGTTAGCCGAGCTTCCCGAGCACCTCCCACACCTGTCCTCCACCCCGAAAAACCTGCTCAGCCTTGCTCCCGTCATATCTGCTCTATGTAGAACCTTAAATTGAATCAGGCTAAGCCTGGCACACGAAGACGAGGAATTTACCCTGCTTAGGGCATCAGCCCATAGCCCCTCCTCAATCTCTTCCCCCAGCTCTTCCCATTTTCCCTTCAGCTCCTCTCTCATCTCCCGATATATTTCGGACACTTTCCCCTCCCCGACCCATGCCCCAGAAATCACTCTATCTTGGATCCCCTGCGTCGGGAGCTGCGGAAATTCCCTCACCTGTTGCCTCGCATACGCCCTCACTTGCATATACCGGAAGATGTTCCCCGGGGGCAACTCATATTTTTCTTCTAGCGCTCCCAGACTTGCAAACGTCCCGTCTATAAACAGGTCCCTCAGCTTCCTAATTCCCGCTCGTTGCCAACACTGGAACCCCCCATCCATCCTCCCTGGGACAAACCTGTGGTTATTCCTAATCGGGGACCACACCGAGGCACCCGTCACCCCCCTGTGTCGCCTCAACTGCCCCAGATCCTCAAGGTTGCCACCACCACTGGGTTTGTGGTGTACCTTTTCGGGGAGAACGGCAGCGGCGCCGTCACCAGCGTTTTTGGCTCGTTCCCTTACAGGACGCCATCTCCAGCCTCTTCCGCACTGCTCACTCTCCCTCCCTCATCCACTTACAGACCATCGACACATTGGCGGCCCAGTAGTAGTCGCTCAAGCTCGGCAGCGCCAGTCCCCCTCTATCCCTACTGCGCTGCAGGAACCCCCTCTTTACCCGCGGGGTCTTTCCTGCCCACACAAAGCTCATAATGCTCCTGTCTATTTTTTTTAAAAAGGCCTTTGTGATCAGAATTGGGAGGCACTGAAACACGAAAAGAAACCTCGGGAGGACCATCATTTTAACTGCCTGCACTCTGCCCGCCAGCGATAGCGGCAACATATCCCACCTCTTGAAGTCCTCCTCCATCTGCTGCACCAGTCGCGTCAGGTTAAGTCTATGCAGGGTTCCCCAGTTCCTGGCTAACTGGATCCCCAGATATCGGAAGTTCCTTTCCACTCTCCTTAACGGCAAAGCATCTATTCCCCTTCCCTGTTCCCCAGGGTGCATTACAAAAAGCTCGCTCTTCCCCATATTTAGTCTGTATCCCGAGAACTCTCCAAACTCCCCAAGTATCTGCATACCCTCTGGCATCCCTTCTACCGGGTCCGCAACGTATAGCAGTAGGTCATCAGCGTAGAGCGACACTCGATGCTCCTCTCCCCCTCTAACCACCCCCCTCCACTTCTTAGAGTCCCTCAGCGCTATGGCCAGTGGTTCAATTGCCAACGTGAACAGTAACGGGGACAGGGGGCACCCTTGTCTTGTACCCCTGTGTAGCCGAAAATACCCCGATCTTTGCCGGTTTGTGACTACACTTGCCACTGGGGCCCCATACAAGAGTCTGACCCATCTAATAAACCCCTCCCCGAACCCAAACCTCTTCAGCACCTCCCACAGATAGTCCCACTCCACCCTATCGAATGCCTTCTCCGCATCCATCGCCGCCACTATCTCTGCTTCCCCCTCCGGTAGGGGCGTCATCATCACCCCCACCAGCCTTCGCACGTTAACATTCAGTTGTCGCCCATTTACAAACCCTGTCTGGTCGTCATGCACCACCCCTGGGACGCAATCCTCTATCCTTGTCGCCAGCAGTTTGGCATCTACATTTAGGAGTGAGATAGGCCTGTATGACCCGCATTGCAGCGGATCTTTATCCCGCTTCAGAATTAACGATATCGCCGCCTCTGACATTGTCGGGGGTAGCATCCCCCTTTCCCTAGCCTCATTAAAGGTTCTCGCCAACAGCGGGGCCAACAGGTCCACATACTTCCTGCAGAATTCCACCGGAAACCCGTCTGGTCCCGGGGCCTTTCCTGCCTGCATGTTCCCCAGTCCTTTAATCACCTCCTCCACCTCGATTGGCGCCCCCAGACCTGCCACCTCCTGCACCTCCACCCTCGGGAACCTTAGCTGGTCCAGAAAGTGTAGCATTCCTTCTTTTCCCCCCGGGGGTTGGGACTTATATAGCCTCTCATAAAAGGTCTTGAACACCTCATTTACTTTCCCTGCTCTCTGCTCCATAGTTCCCGTTTCGTCCCTAACTCCCCCAATCTCTCTCACCGCTATCCTCTTACGAAGTTGGTGGGCCAACAGCCGGCTCGCTTGAGGGTAGAACCCTCAAGAGTATTGAAAGTCAGAGAGATCTAGGAGTACAGGTCCACCGTTCACTGAAAGGGGCAACACAGGTGGAGAAGGTAGTTAAGAAGGGAAACGGCATGCTTGCCTTCATTGGCCGGGGCATTGAGTATAAGAATTGGCAAGTCATGTTGCAGCTGTATAGAACCTTAGTTAGGCCACACTTGGAGTATAGTGTTCAATTCTGGTCGCCACACTACCAGGAGGATGTGGAGGCTTTAGAGAGGGTGCAGAAGAGATTTACCAGAATGTTGCCTGGTATGGAGGGCATTAGCTATGAGGAGCGGTTGAATAAACTCGGTTTGTTCTCACTGGAACGAAGGAGTTTGAGGGGCGACCTGATAGAGGTCTACAAAATTATGAGGGGCATAGACAGAGTGGATAGTCAGAGGCTTTTCCCCGGGGTAGAGGGGTCAATTACTAGGGGGCATAGGTTTAAGGTGCGAGGGGCAAGGTTTAGAGTAGATGTACGAGGCAAGTTTTTTACGCAGAGGGTAGTGGGTGCTTGGAACTCGCTACCGGAGGAGGTGGTGGAAGCAGGGACGATAGTGACATTTAAGGGGCATCTTGACAAATACATGAATAGGATGGGAATAGAGGGATACGGACCCAGGAAGTGTAGAAGATTGTAGTTTAGTCGGGCAGCATGGTCGGCGCAGGCTTGGAGGGCCGAAGGGCCTGTTCCTGTGCTGTACATTTCTTTGTTATTTGAGAGTTACCTAGATGTTTTGTTTCCGGAGGCGGTCACACTCCATAGATTTAAGTACCTCAAATTCGGCCAGTCGTCAGGGACAGCAGTGTGTGACTGCGAGGCAGGTAGAGGGATCCTGAACTCAGAAACGGAGGAGTCCCTGCTCTTGACCTTGTCCAACAGGTATGAAGTACTTGCTCCTGTGTGGATGAAGAAAAGGACTGTAAGGAGGATGAGTAGCGAACCACTGCACTGTGGTACAGGAGACCATTCAAGTGGGAGGAGCAAAAAGACAAGTGGTAGTTATAGGGGATTCTATAATCAGGGGAAATGATAGCATCCTTTGCAAGCAGGACTGCGAATCCTGGTTTGTTGCCTAGCCAAGATGAGGGACATCTCTAACCGTGAAAATATATTGGAGTTGGAGGGGAAGATCCAGTTGTTGTGGTCCACATTGGGACAAACAACATATACAAGACTAGGAAAGAGGACCTGTTTGGGGATTATCAGGAACTTGGAACAAAATTAAAGAACAGGTCCTCGAGGGTTATATTCTCTGGAGCACTAACTGAGCCACGTGCAAATTGGCATAGGGATGAGAAAATTGGAGACGTAAACATGTACGGGAAATAGGGGTTCCATTTCATGGGCGTTGACATCAATATTGGGACAGAAGGGATCTGTACCACTGAGACGGTCTCCACCTGAACCGACCTGGGACCAGTGTTCTAGCAGAAAGGATAAATAGGGTGGTGACAAGGATTTTAAAGTAGCAAATGGTGGTGTGGGGGCGGGGGGTAAAATTACAAGAAGTATAATGGT
Source organism: Scyliorhinus torazame (assembly GCF_047496885.1). NCBI lineage: Eukaryota > Metazoa > Chordata > Chondrichthyes > Carcharhiniformes > Scyliorhinidae > Scyliorhinus > Scyliorhinus torazame. Next base: position 190,485,633 of record NC_092717.1, read on the forward strand.
TAATGGGAACCAGAGCAGCCAGTCAGCATGTGAGGAGAAGGTAGAGGTTAATAGGATGAACAGGTAGGGCCAGTCAAATGGCTGCGGAGTAGAAAGGAAACATAAAAAATCTAAATATAAGGTAACTGTGGGAGTGAAAGTTGGGGATGAGGCTGAGTGTTATAAGAGATTAAAGGAGGTCAGAATGTGTGAAAAGCGTAGTGCACAAGAAAACCCTGCAAGGGAATGACCAATCAGTACAACATATTTCAAAATCGCACCTAAATGCACCCAGTATCGGAATAAGGCTATTTTAAATTTAGTATTATGTAATGAAGAAGGGTTGATAATAGTCTTGTCGTTCAGGATCCTTTTGGAAAGAGTGATCACAGCATGCTAAAGTTTTGAATGCTGATTGAACTAGAGAAGACAAAGAGTGCCATACTATTTAGGTAATTATACAGGCCTGAAGAAAGAGTTGGCCCAAGTAGACTGGACACAGATAATTGAGGGTAGGACAGTTGAGGACCTGTGTGGTGGGGAGGTTGCTGGAATCAATCATTAAGGAGGAGATGACTGAACATTTGGAAAGACTAAGCTCAATTCAGCATTGTCAGCATGGTTTTATGAAGGGTAAGTCATGCTTGACAAACTTGCTTGAGTTCTTTGAGGAAATAACCAGCGAGGTGGATAATGGGGAACACGTGGATGTGGTACATCTAGATTTCCAGGAGGTTTTTGACAAGGTGTTACCTGTGAGATCACAGGGGATTGGGGGTATAGTCCTAGATTGGATTGAGATTATTAAAATGCTCCATCGGATCAAAGTTATAGTATAGATGTGAAAGTTGAAATATAAGCAATACAATGAAAGATAAATTAAGGCAACAGCGATGTAACTTCTGAGAGGTGATGTAAATGCAACCAATGAGGAAATTTTGAGGGAAACAGACATGCAAGAACTTTTACAAATGAATAACAAGAGACAACTACATTTCTTTGGGTATGCACTTAAGAAAAGAGAAACTAGAACATCTGGTAGTGACTGGAAAATTGAGGATACCAGAGCAAAAGGGAGACAAAGGAGGAAATATACTGATTGCTTAAGAAGCAGAGCAGGTAAAAGATTTGAGAGCAACACCAAAATATCAAGGACCGTGAAAGTTGGAGAGCCATGATCACTGATGTTGAAGAAGACTCTAGTGCCATCCACCTTGCATATTTTGCCCTCATCAAGGCAGGTAGCAAGAACCTTGTAGCTGTTTAAAGTCAGAAGAAGTCCCTTCCTGAACCTTAAGGCTCCCTTACCTGCTTGACTTGCTGTCAGACCCTCCTCTCCCTGACCACCAACCAGATCTGTACCATTTCTTCACCTAAGAAATTTGATTGCTTCTGAATCAAAGCAGCCAGAGTATTTGTTTCCCCTTCATGATGCCAATGTCCACACCTTAGACTCACTCAACTCTGAGCTGAATTTCTTTGACATGAAGGTTTGTGCTGCAGATGAGGTTGTCCAGTATCATTGCAATGCTCTCAATGAACTGATGCAGTTGTGACACATCGCTCACACGGCCTTTCCTCTCTAACTTTGTTTTATTATTCAATTAACTAATATTTGTGCATTTAATAAAATTACTTGATATCATTAAAGTGAAAGGAAGATTAAATTTAAATATTTACCTGTGACACAAACCATTCCAAGAATTGAAGGTATAAGGTCCTAATTTCCTGCTACGAATTTCCTTTCTGCTAAGAATTTCCTTCCTGCTAAGGACTGAATTCTCACTTTCACCAAATTCCCAACATCTACACTCCATTCACGCCCTTTTTGTGCAACTGTCCATCATCAGCTCTGTTATCACCAGTCTCTTGAAACTTTGTTTTATCTTTATACACTTCAATTCTATAAGTCTATTTAAGACCCAGATTAGTTTGAAGACCCAGATTACTCTGCTCCTTGCGAACCTTTTCCAGGAAATGAACTCGACCCAAATCTCTCCATAATCCTCCGCTTTAAGCCCCAGAAGATGTATTTGGAATTGTACTTTGTATTGAATAGCAAAAATTTTTAAATAGGCACGTGTTGGTCATTTTATGTACAGCAATATTTGTATTGTTTGAAGTTCAGCATTGATCCAATTAGTTCTCAAAAGGAAATGATCATTTCTGTCTTGTTTTTCCTTTCTAGTATATCGGATCTCCGGTTGCATATATCCAACAGATATTTGTAAAAGCTATTGTATCCCCTTGGAACAAAAACTTAATTGCCGTGGATGTATTTCGTGCCCCCCTATCAAGAGTCTTTCAGCTGGTGGAAGAAGTAAGAAATCACGTCTTTCAAGACAGGTAGAAGTGATTTAATCATTCATACTGTCACAAGGCAGAATTTCAAAGCTCATGGCTCATATTTCTATTGCACATTTGTTTAGAGAAATTCAACTAAAATCTTAATTTCAAATGTGACCCATATTAGTTTTACTTTTATCTTTAAGCTTTCTGAGCTTTTCGATTCCTGCAGGAAAAAAGGAAAATAACAAAATGAGCAAGAAAATTAAATGCAGCCAACTGATGAGTGATCAGTTTTTATCAGTTTATAGATAGTTTTATTTCTGTTTCACTAATTTTCTGCACAAGCCATTGACCCAACTCACTCAGTGTGTGGACATTGGCTGCATTCTCGCATTACGCACACATGGTGTCGACTTCAACTGCAGAGGGCATTACAATAACGTCCTGTCATGTCCCCACCAGATGCATAAACACACAATCCATGGTTGCTATTGGTTAGTGATCAAGAGCAGGATCTCTAGCTATATTTTCCCAAGAGTCCTGAGACCAGTTGTAACACCCCTTTTTTTTAAAATAATTTTTTTTATTCTCCTTTTTCACATTTTCTCCCACATTTACATCCATCAACAATAAACAATAATCAGCAAGATATGTCAATCCCCATAATAACAACGATCCCACCGACCCCCAAACCTCAACCCGCATGTTTACATAAACAAATGACAAAAAGGAATCAGGGATTACCCGTAGTACACAGCCCCCCCCCCCCCCCCCCCCCCCCCACACACACTCAAAGTCTCCAGCTCCTCCCGTCCACTGCCTCTTGTAAAACTCCTCCTCCCAACCTCGGTTCCTTCCCCCCAACTTTCCACCCCGGCTAGACCACTCGGACCCTGTTCTGCCAGGCTCCGATGGCCGCAGCCCCTCCCCCCACCTCACTCCCGTTCGCCTGGGTCCCTTTCCCCCTTGCCCGGCCCTAGGAAAGCCCAAAGATCCCCTTTTAGCACACAAACCCCGCATATCCACCTACACCCCAAAGAGCCCTAATTTCCAGCGACAGTCCCGTCCCTTCCCTTGTCCAAATATATACAACATTGGCTCCTTTAGCCTCTACACCTGCGCGCAGTGATACAAAAAAGAAGAAAATACAGTCATGAGGTTACATCGGCACATGGCCATTCCTCAATTTGTCAGTTCTGCCACAGTCCTTCTGCTTTCGCAAACTGCTCCGCTGCTTCCGCCGTTCCAAAATAAAAGTCCCTGAGCTTGTAAGTCGCCCTCAGCTTCGCTGGATATACAATGCCGCACCGCACCTTGCTAATTTACAGTGCCCTCTTCACCAGGTTGAAGGCAGCCCGCCTCCTCGCCAGCTCCACCGTAAAGTCCTGGTATACACATATACCAGCTCCAGCCCACTGCACCACCCGCTTCTGATTTGCCCAGCTCAGGACCTTCTCCTTCACACTGTACCTACGGAAGCACAGAGTCACTACCCTTGGCGGCTCACTCGCCTTTGGTACAGGCCTCCACGACCAATGAGCCCGATCCAGTTCATATCGGGAGGGATCCTCCCCCTTCCCCCAATAGTTTGGCCAGCATCGCGGCAAAATACTCAGTCGGCATTTGGTCTTTCAACTCCTTCGGGCAGCCCCACAATCCTCAAATTCTGTCGCCTGGATCTGTTTTCCAGGTCTTCCATTTTTCCTCGCAGATCCTTGTTAGTGTCCATCACCTTCCGCATCTCCTTCCCCATCGAGGCAAGTTGATCACCGTGCTGCAATAACGTCTCCTCCACTTCCTTCAGCGCCTCCCCTTGCTCTCGCACCTCCGCCACTGCACTCGCCGTCTCCATCCTCACCGGGGAAACCGCCTCCTCCACCAGCACACTCAAAACCTTCCTCACTGTCTCCATGCATTTCGCAATCTGCGCCAACTGCTTTTCGAATTCCGCAGCCATCACCTTAGTTATTTCTTCAGCCATAAGCAATGCGGCCTCCCCTGGTGCTCCAGCCTCCATTTTCCTTGGTGACCCCGCGGTGACCTTTCCACTCCCCGACGGGCCTTCAGCTGTTTTTGTTACGGCCGTTTTTTTGCTCACCCTCGACATTTTTCTTTTTTTTTTCCTGTGCCTTCACTGTGCCACCTCCGTGCCTTCTCCCTGCTTCTGACGCCTCCGTGGACCCTGGGACTGGGCTTAAAGCCCCGAAAATGCCGTTCCCGAACGGGAGCCCTCCATTGTGCGGCCGCCTCCCGCCCGCCGTCACTGGAAGTCTCCAGTTGTAACACCCCTAACGCCATCACAGCTGAAATCGGGTAATACAGGTGAACTGATCAAATCAAAGTCCTTCCAAGTCAGTTGGGCTGAACTCAACTATCCTTTGTGGAAGAAAATGTGTTCAGCTATCTGGGGAACAATAGTGCAGATTTTTTTAAACATGTACCCAAGCTGCTCAGCCTTGATGTGAGCTTTGTTTTAGTGGTTGCACTCTGTCTGGCCTCTAAGACAGAAAGTTGTCGGCTGAAACTGCGCTTGAGGATTCAAGTAACCTAATTAGGCTGACCCTTCAAGTCTGTAACTGAGAGTGCTTTCCTGTAAGAGGTGGCCACTTTCAATGAAATGTCATGCTGTTCCAACTGGGCTATCAGGTCAACATAAACATTTCATGCCACTATTTTAAAAATCTCAATTCTATCTCAACATTTGTGGGAAGTTGACTGATGATATTCTGTATAAAACCTGATGGTGTGACATTACTTTTGAGATAAATCTAATTTATTTAGTGTGCCTAAAATGAATAATATGAATCTGCAATTGGGTCATGCTCTAGGTTTGTGATTTTTAAGTCTCAATCAATTGCTGATGTAATATTGTAGAGTCGAGATTGTGTTACTATTTTTCATTAACATATTCACAATTTAATTGCCTTTTTTAGATCATCGTTGCCTTTTTGTAGGCAATCTTAAATTACTGATGGAATTATTTGTTAAAATTATTGTAAATTGAGAGAAGGTTTGAAAATGTTGTTGTGCATGCACACTTTCAAAAGGTGTTTTAAGTACCATGTAAAGGCTTGCTAACAAAACTGAAGTCAAAGGGATAAAATGGCCTGAAGTAGTATAGATACAAAATTGGCTATGGGATAGAAAACAGGAAGTTGTGCTGAATGTTTTTCCAACTGGAGGGAGATGTGCAGTCCTCCGTGACTAATGGTAACATAAGAAATAGGAGCTGGTGGAAGTAATTTGCCCACTCAAACCTGCTCTGCCAATCAATAAAATGTAAAGTGAACCTCGCAAGTTTCAGTCTTTTTCCTCAACCAAGAATTCCCACCAAGGAACTTCTACAATTTCTGATCTATTTCAAAACTTTTGCTCTCATCTTTTCCTCCCTCCCAGAATCATGATAGGGTTTCTCTTGCCCTTGTACCCCACCAGCCTCTATTCTACAGATCATCCTCCTCCATTTTCATCAGCTCCAGCGTGATGCCAAAACCACACACGTCTTCCCTTGTCTTCCACTTTCACTCTAAAGGGACCATCCTCTCTATAACTTCTTGGTTCATTTCTCATCATCCCAATGCCACTTGCCTTCCCAATGGCACCTTTCCATGCAAGTGCAGGAGATGCAACAGTGGTTCTTTCACCTCCTTTCTCACCATCCAAGGCCCCAAACACTTCTTCCAAGCGAAACAGCAATGTACTTTCAGTTTATTTTCACAATGTGGTCTCTACATTTGGGGAGATCAAACATAGACCAGTTGTCTGCTTTGGGGAACGCTTCAATTCAGCCTGCAAGCATGACCCCAAGCTTCCTGTTGCTTCCACTCAAACCTTTCTGTCCATGGCCTGCCACAGTGTCCAATGAAGCTCAAGGAACAGCACCTCCGATTTGGGCTCAGCACTCTGCAGCCTTCTGGACTTAAGATTAGTTCAACAACTTTGGAACATAACTCTGCCTCCATCTTGTTCTATGTTTTTTGGGTCTTTTTGCTGACTTGTTTCTTCAATGGATTAAGATGGCTGTCATATCGCCATTCGTGCCTCATCCTGGCACAAACTTTGTTCCTTTACTATACTCTTTTTGGCTTGTGCGTTGTGAAATTGTTAGATAACTCTCCTGTCCTCCACCCCATTACAGATACTTTATTTTATTCTTCCTGCCCCATCTTCTTTCTACTGGCTTGAAAACTCTTACATTTACATCTTTCTTCTGTTTTGGTGAAAGATCAAAAACCTGAAACGTTGTTCACTCTACAGATGTTACCTGACCTGTTGAGTAGTTCCAACATTTTTGGGTTTATTCAATAAGATGATGGCTGATTTAATTGTGGCCAGAGCACTACTTTCCAGCCAGTCCACTAAAATCTGATATTTTTGATCTACAAGTCTAACTCAGCCTTGAATATATTTAACGGTCTAGCCTCCACTGCTATCTAGTGAATTTGAAACTTTATTGACCCTGAAAGAAGAAATTTCTCCCCCTCTCCAACTTAAATGAGAAACCCTTATTTTGAAACTGTGCCCCCTCATTCCCCACAAAGTGAAATATCTCTCAGCATCTGCACTGTCAAGCCCCCTCAGAATCTTTCCATCCTATTAGCCTTCACATTCAAAGAATCATCTTCCGCCAGCTCTAGCATGATTCCACCACCAAACATATCTTCCGCTCACTCCCTCTCTCCGCATTTCGCAGGGACCGTTCCCTCCGGGATACCATGGTCCATTCACCCACCACCCCAACACCTCTCCCTCTTCCGTGGAATTTTCCCATGCAATCGCAGAACGTGTAATGCTTGCCCTTTTACCTCCTCCCTGCATACCATCTCAGACCCTAAACACCTTTCAAGTGAGGCAGCACTTCATATGCACCTTCTTCAATCTGGTCTATTGCATTCGCTGCTCCCAGTTTGGTCTACTCTTCATTGGAGAGACTAAACAAAGTTGAGTGACCACTTTACAAAAGACCACAAGTCCGTCCGTAAGCAGGACCCAGACCATCCTGTCACTTGCCATTTCAACTCTCCATCCTGCTCTCATGTCCACATGTCCGTCCTTGGCCTGCTGCAATGTTCCAGTGAAGCCCAGCGCAAACTGGAGGAAAGGCACCAAAGATGTTAAGGACAGAAGATAAAAGGAATGTAAATGGGGATGTAAATGTAAAAGGAAGATAAAAGGAATGCGCCTTCCAATTCGGCACATTGCAGCCTTCCAGACTTAACATTGAGTTCAAAAACTTCAGTCTGTGAACTCTGTCCACCACTTTTTTCCTATTTTTATTTCTATCGATTTATTTTTATTTTCATTTCTTCCACAGATCTGTTTTCCACCCCACCATTATCCACCTCCCCTCCCCCCACTCCACCTGGGCCAACTGTGTACACTGTTCACTTTTGTTCTGCCATTCACACATTTTAATCTCTTTATGTGCCACTATCAGCACCCTTCTTAGCCTTAATCACCCCATTTACATTCCTTTTATCTTCTGTCCTTAACATCTTTGTCTATCTCCACCTATCGCTGCCCCCCCCCCATTCAACCCCACCACTCTTCTCTTCCCCACCCCCCACCCCCACACCCCTGCAATGTATAAATCTGACCCCATTTCCAATTCTCTCTAGCTTTGACAAAGTCATCCAGATTTGAAGCATTAGCTCCCTTTCCTCTCCACAGATGCTGTCAGACCTGCTGAGATTGTCCAGGATTTTCTGGTTTTGTTTCAGATTCCAGCAGTAATTTGCATTTACTCCTCAGAATCTTATGTTTCAATAAGATCACTCTCTCATTCTTCTAAGTTTAGGCTCAACCTGCTGAAGTTTTTCTTCTGTGCCTCCTGTGTTGTATTGTTCCATGATTCAAGAAAAACAAAGCATTCACCAGGTGCCACAACACCTAAATATGGTATGGCCATAAGAGAAAAAAAATGTTTTTGTGTGCTGGCTAGAAACATGTTCTTTCATCATTAACAGTACAGGCACCAAAGGACTAGAAAGTGTGTGTCTCCAGGTTACTGATCTACTCCCTGGGTTAAAGAAGTTACGGCGTCTACTTCCTGAACATGGCTGCCTCCTCATCTCTCCAGCTAACTTCTGGAAGAATGACCGTGATCACTTCGACTCTGATCTAGATATCATTCGCACTATTCACCAATATGAGCCGAAGACTCTCCAAACATCTGCTTCACTCAAAGGTAGCTTCGATTTTTGAAGATCTAATGAGAGATCATTGATCTGAAACATTAACTCTGTTCTCTCTTCACAGATGTTGCCTGTCCAGTTGAGTGTCCCTCGAATTTTCTGTTTTATTTCATATTTGCAGCATCCATTGTATTTTGTTTTTGCATTTCTGTACATAGAACATAGAACATAGAACAATACAGCGCAGTACAGGCCCTTCGGCCCACGATGTTGCACCGAAACAAAAGCCATCTAACCTACACTATGCCATTATCATCCATATGTTTATCCAATAAACTTTTAAATGCCCTCAATGTTGGCGAGTTCACTACTGTAGCAGGTAGGGCATTCCACGGCCTCACTACTCTTTGTGTAAAGAACCTACCTCTGACCTCTGTCCTATATCTATTACCCCTCAGTTTAAAGTTATGTCCCCTCGTGCCAGCCATATCCATCCGCGGGAGAAGGCTCTCACTGTCCACCCTATCCAACCCCCTGATCATTTTGTATGCCTCTATTAAGTCTCCTCTTAACCTTCTTCTCTCCAACGAAAACAACCTCAAGTCCGTCAGCCTTTCCTCATAAGATTTTCCCTCCATACCAGGCAACATCCTGGTAAATCTCCTCTGCACCCGCTCCAAAGCCTCCACATCCTTCCTATAATGCGGTGACCAGAACTGTACGCAATACTCCAAATGCGGCCGGACCAGAGTTCTGTACAGCTGCAACATGACCTCCCGACTCCGGAACTCAATCCCTCTACCAATAAAGGCCAACACTCCATAGGCCTTCTTCACAACCCTATCAACCTGGGTGGCAACTTTCAGGGATCTATGTACATGGACACCTAGATCCCTCTGCTCAGCCACACTTTCAAGAACTTTACCATTAGCCAAATATTCCGCATTCCTGTTATTCCTTCCAAAGTGAATCACCTCACACTTCTCTACATTAAACTCCATTTGCCACCTCTCAGCCCAGCTCTGCAGCTTATCTATATCCCTCTGTAACCTGCTACATCCTTCCACACTATCGACAACACCACCGACTTTAGTATCGTCTGCAAATTTACTCACCCACCCTTCTGCGCCTTCCTCTAGGTCATTGATAAAAATGACAAACAGCAACGGCCCCAGAACAGATCCTTGTGGTACTCCACTTGTGACTGTACTCCATTCTGAACATTTCCCATCAACCACCACCCTCTGTCTTCTTTCAGCTAGCCAATTTCTGATCCACATCTCTAAATCACCCTCAATCCCCAGCCTCCGTATTTTTTGCAATAGCCTACCGTGGGGAACCTTATCAAACGCTTTGCTGAAATCCATATACACCACATCAACTGCTCTACCCTCGTCTACCTGTTCAGTCACCTTCTCAAAGAACTCAATAAGGTTTGTGAGGCATGACCTACCCTTCACAAAGCCATGCTGACTATCCCTGATCATATTATTCCTATCTAGATGATTATAAATCTTGTCCCTTATAATCCCCTCCAAGACTTTACCCACTACAGACGTGAGGCTCACCGGCCTATAGTTGCCGGGGTTGTCTCTGCTCCCCTTTTTGAACAAAGGGACCACATTTGCTGTCCTCCAGTCCTCTGGCACTATTCCTGTAGCCAATGATGACATAAAAATCAAAGCCAAAGGTCCAGCAATCTCTTCCCTGGCCTCCCATAGAATCCTAGGATAAATCCCATCAGGTCCCGGGGACTTATCTATTTTCAGCCTGTCCAGAATTGCCAACACCTCTTCCCTACGTACCTCAATGCCATCTATTCTATTAGCCTGGGGCTCAGCATTCTCCTCCACAACATTATCTTTTTCCTGAGTGAATACTGACGAAAAATATTCATTTAGTATCTCGCCTATCTCTTCAGACTCCACACACAATTTCCCATCCCTGTCCTTGACTGGTCCTACTCTTTCCCTAGTCATTCGCTTATTCCTGACATACCTATAGAAAGCTTTTGGGTTTTCCTTGATCCTTCCTGCCAAATACTTCTCATGTCCCCTCCTTGCTCGTCTTAGCTCTCTCTTTAGATCCTTCCTCGCTACCTTGTAACTATCCATCGCCCCAACCGAAACTTCACACTTCATCTTCACATAGGCCTTCTTCTTCCTCTTAACAAGAGATTCCACTTCCCTGGTAAACCACGGTTCCCTCGCTCGACGCCTTCCTCCCTGTCTGACCGGTCCATACTTATCAAGAACACGCAGTAGCTGATCCTTGAACAAGCCCCACTTATCCAGTGTGCCCAACACTTGCAGCCTACTTCTCCACCTTATCCCCCCCAAGTCACGTCTAATGGCATCATAATTGCCCTTCCCCCAGCTATAACTCTTGCCCTGCGGTGTATACTTATCCCTTTCCATCATTAACGTAAACGTCACCGAATTGTGGTCACTGTCCCCAAAGTGCTCTCCTACCTCCAAATCCAACACCTGGCCTGGTTCATTACCCAAAACCAAATCCAACGTGGCCTCGCCTCTTGTTGGCCTGTCAACATATTGTTTCAGGAAACCCTCCTGCACACACTGTACAAAAAACGACCCATCTATTGTACTCGAACTATATCTTTTAAAGTTAAAGTCTCCCATAATAACTACCCTGTTACTTTTGCTCATATCCAGAATCATCTTCGCCATCCTTTCCTCTACATCCCTAGAACTATTAGGAGGCCTATAAAAAACTCCCAACAGGGTGACCTCTCCTTTCCTGTTTCTAACTTCAGCCAATACTACCTCGGCAGAAGAGTCCCCATCTAGCATCCTCTCCGCCACCGTAATACTGCTCTTGACTAGCAGCGCCACACCTCCCCCTCTTTTGCCTCCTTCTCTGAGCTTACTAAAACACCTAAACCCCGGAACCTGCAACATCCATTCCTGTCCCTGCTCTATCCATGTCTCCGAAATGGCCACAACATCGAAGTCCCAGGTACCAACCCACGCTGCCAGTTCCCCTACCTTGTTTCGTATACTCCTGGCATTGAAGTAGACACACTTCAAACCACCTACCTGAACGCTGGCCCCCTCCTGCGACGTCAAATCTGTGCTCCTGACCTCTATACTCTCATTCTCCCTTACCCTAAAACTACAATCCAGGTTCCCATGCCCCTGCTGCATTAGTTTAAACCCCCCCAAAGAGCACTAACAAATCTCCCCCCCAGGATATTTGTGCCCCTCAGGTTCAGATGTAGACCATCCTGTCTGTAGAGGTCCCACCTTCCCCAGAAAGAGCCCCAGTTATCCAAAAATCTGAAACCCTCCCGCCTGCACCATCCCTGTAGCCACGTGTTTAAATGCTCTCTCTCCCTATTCCTCATCTCACTATCACGTGGCACGGGCAACAACCCAGAGATAACAACTCTGTTTGTTCTAGTTCTGAGCTTCCATCCTAGCTCCCTGAAAGCCTGCCTGACATCCTTGTCCCCTTTCCTACCTATGTCGTTGGTGCCAATGTGGACCACGACTTGGGGCTGCTCCCCCTCCCCCCTAAGGACCCGGAAAACACGATCCGAGACATCACGTACCCTTGCACCTGGGAGGCAACATACCAAACGTGAGTCTCTCACGCTCCCACAAAATCTCCTATCTGTGCCCCTGACTATAGAGTCCCCAATTACTAATGCTCTGCTCCTCTCCCCCCTTCCCTTCTGAGCAACAGGGACAGACTCCGTGCCAGAGGCCCGTACCCCATGGCTTACCCCTGGTAAGTCGTCCCCCCCACAAGTATCCAAAGCGGTATACTTGTTTCTCAGGGGAACGACCGCAGGGGATCCCTGCACTGACTGTTTTTTCCCAGTCCCTCTTACAGTTACCCACCTATCTCCAATCTTTGGTGTAACTAATTCCCTGAAGCTGCTATCTATGACCCCTTCTGCCTCCCGAATGATCCGAAGTTCTTCCAACTCCAGCTCCAGTTCCCTAACTCGGTCTTGGAGGAGCTGGAGATGGCAGCACTTCCATATGGTTGCTCATCTTCCCATCCTCTGTCTGCAATCTTGTTCAATTGCCATGTGTACCCCATCCTCTTCAAATGCTGAACATTTTTGACTCCACCCTACCAACTGAGCCACAGCCATCAGTAGCAGAACCTTCGGCCCTTATATCATTGGCACTGCTCGTCAATGCCCTTAAAATCACTACCACTTCCTGCTTAAGGTCTACCCACCACTCACACCACCAGCCCCAACCTGTACCCACACAAAGGCAACAGCTAGTTTTGTGCATATCAGGATCACGCCAAACAATGACATGCGTTTCCAGTTGATTTATTTTTTGTAGTATTGGTTAAATGAAGAATCTGGACCAGCACCTTCGGACATATTCCTGCTAATTTTTGGAAGGGTCTTTAACATCTATCTGGTCAGACTGGTAGAAGAGGGTTTGCTTTAAAGTTACAAATAGATGTGTTTTATTCAATTGTTGCAGTACACTACTCCTTTTAAAATAGTATGCTAAACATTAAGATGGGATTTTCTGGCCCCACACACCACCACCCAGTCCCGTTGAAAGTCACTGAACCTTTTGCTGGGTTGCCGAATCTTCCATAGCGTAATTTAAGAGGTATCTAGACAAATACATGAATGGGCAGGGAGCAGAGGGATACAGATCCTGAGAAAATAGGCACAGTAAGAAGTCTTACAACACCAGGTTAAAGTCCAACAGGTTTGTTTCAAACACTAGCTTTCGGAGCACTGCTCCTTCCTCAGGTGAGAGAAGAGGTATATTCCAGAAACATGTATGTAGACAAATTCAAAGATGCAAGACAATGCTTAGAATGCGAGCATTTGCAGTTAATTAAGTGTTTACATATCCAGAGATAGGGGTAACCCCAGGTTAAAGCGGTGTGAATTGTCTCAAGCCAGGACAGTTGGTAGGATTTCGCAAGCCCAGGCCAGATGGTGGGGGGTGAATGTAATGCAACATGAATCCCAGGTCCCGGTTGAGGCCACACTCGTGTGCGCAACTTGGCTATAAGTTTCTGCTCGGCGATTCTGCGTTGTCGCGTGTCCTGAAGGCCGCCTTGGAGAACGTTTACCCGGAGATCAGAGGCTGAATGCTCTTGACTGCTGAAGTGTTCCCCGACTGGAAGGGAACGTTCCTGCCTGGTGGTTGTCGCAAGATGTCCGTTCATTCGTTGTTGCAGCGTCTGCATGGTCTCGCCAATGTACCACGCTTTGGGACATCCTTTCCTGCAGCATATGAGGTAGACAACGTTGTCCGAGTCGCACGAGTATGTACCGCATAGCTGGTGGGTGGTGTTCTCACGTGTAATGGTTGTGTCCATTTCGATGATCTGGCACTTCTTGCAGAGATTGCCATGGCAGGGTTGTGTGGTGTCGTGGTCGCTGTTCCGAAGGCAGGGTAGTTTGCTGCAAACAACTGTTTGTTTGAGGTTGCGCGGTTGTTTGAAGCCAAGTAGTAGGGGTGTGGGGATGACCTTGGCAAGATGTTCATTTTCATCGATGACGTTTTGAAGACTGCGAAGAAGATGTCGTAGTTTCTCCGCTCCGGGGAAGTACTGGACGACGAAGGGTACTCTATCAGTTGTGACCCGTGTTTGTCTTCTGAGGAGGTTTGTGCGGTTTTTTGCTGTGGCGCATTGGAACTGTCGATCGATGAGTTGAGCGCAATATCCCGTTCGTACAAGGGCGTCTTTCAGTGTCTGTAGATGTCTGTTACGCTCCTCCTTGTCTGAGCAGATTCTGTGTATTCGGAGGGCTTGTCCATAGGGGATGGCTTCTTTAATGTGTTTAGGGTGGAAGCTGGAGAAGTGGAGCATCGTGAGGTTATCTGTGGGCTTGCGGTGACGCGAAGTGCTGAGGTGACCGTCCTTGATGGAGATGAGTGTGTCCAAGATTGCAACTGATTTTGGAGAGTAGCCATTGGTGAGTCTGATGGTGGGATGGAACTTATTGATGTCATCGTTTCAGTGATTCTTCGCCGTGGGTCCAAAGGAAAAAAATGTCATCGATGTATCTGTATACATCGGTTATACACCAGATACATCGATGACAACGTTGTCTACCTCATACGCTGCAGGAAAGGATGTCCCGAAGCATGGTACATTGGCAAGACCGTGCAGACGCTGCGACAACGAATGAACGGACATCGCGCGACAATCACCAGGCAGAAACGTTCCCTTCCAGTCAGGGAACACTTCAGCAGTCAAGGGCATTCAGCCTCTGATCTCCGGGTAAGCGTTCTCCAAGGCGGCCTTCAGGACGCGCGACAACGCAGAATCGCCGAGCAGAAACTTATAGCCAAGTTCCGCACACATGAGTGCGGCCTCAACCAGGACCTGGGATTCATGTCGCATTACATTCATCCCTCACCTTCTGGCCTGCAAAATCCTACCAACTGTCCTGGCTTGACACAATTCACACCTCTTTAACCTGGGGTTACCCCATCTCTGGATCTGTAAAGATTTAATCACCTGCTGATGCTCGTATTCCAAGCATTGTCTGGCAACTTTGAATCTGCCTATATATATGTTTCTGGACATACCTCTTCATCCACCTGAGGAAGGAGCAGTGCTCCGAAAGCTAGTGACATCGAAACAAACCTGTTGGACTTTAACCTGGCGTTGTAAGACTTCTTACTGTGCTCACCCCAGTCCAACGCCGGCATCTCCACATCTTGAAAAAGTTAGAGTAGAAGAAGAGATATTAAATAAATTATTAGATTAGCCGGTAGAATGGACGACCATATATTGCGCTACATAACAAATACATTAGAATGTGTTGCACTTATGAATGGCAGGCTACAGAATTAATACTCTTAATTAATGTGTATAGATTTGCTCTTTGGAATTCCTGGGAAGCACAGTGGAGTTAATCTACACAATCGCAAAAGGCTGGTATCCTATGCTGTCACCATCATCCTGCGGGAGTATCACTCGAGGTGAGTTCTTTATTTAAAGGCTGACAGAGCTTACACACGGTTCAATTTCCCAGTCCTGGCAAAATTCAGCCGAGAATGGTGCTGAGATTAGGTAAATTGGCTGAACGCACCTTTCTGTGGTCAAATTGTTGCATTTATACCTACCTTGGTTACAGGTCGGCAACCTGAAAAAGAACCGCTTATCCTCACTTGCCGTTTTCTGCCCATTAGCTAATCTATACCAATATACTACCTCCAACACCTGTGGGTTGAATGGTTGGGGGGAAGGGAAGGAGTGGAATCCGATGGGAAAATTATTTTTATGCCGGCATGAATTTACATTGGGATCTTCTACTGGTGCCTGCACTGGCAGATCAGGAAATTCGCTTGAGGCTGGTGTGAAACTCATTTGAATCCCACTATTTGTCAATAGTGGGTCAGTCACTGTTACCTGGATAGGACAGCATGAAATGAAATGAAAATCATTTATTGTGACGAGTAGGCTTCAATTAAGTTACTGTGAAAAGTCCCTCGTCGCCACATTCCGGCGCCTGTTCGGGGAGGCTGGTACGGGAATTCAACCATGCTGCTGGCCTGCCTTGATCTGCTTTAAAAGCCAGTGATTTAGCCCAGTGTGCTAAACCATATCCAGCACCATCAAGTTTGCATTGACATGGACTACAACACAAAACACCCAGTTGCATAATGCATGAGATTGGGGCTGAAGGATTTGGTGTGTTTTCTCACCGGCCCTCGCAGCGGGAAACACTCCATGGGCGGGATTCTCCGACTCCCCGACGGGTCGGAGAATCGCCGGGAAGCGGCATGGATCCCGCTTCCCGGGATCTGGCCGACGGCCGAATTCTCCGGCGCCAGGGATTTGGTAGGGGCGGGAATCATGCCGTGCCAGTTGGCGGCCGCTGTCAGCGGCCCCCCCCGCCGATTCTCTGGGCCGAGTGGCCGCCCATTGACGGCCGGTCCCGCCAGCATAAATTACAACAGGTGCTTACCGCAGGGACCTGGCTCTGCGGGCGGCCTCCGGGATCCTCGGGGGGGAGGGGGGGTCTAGCCCCGGGAAGTGCCCCCACGGTGGCCTGGCCAGCGATTGGAGCCCACCGATCCGTGGGCGAGTCTGTGCCGTGTGGGTACTCTATTCCTCCGCGCCGGCCAGTGTAACGGTCCACGATGGCCGACGTGGAGAAGAACCCCCCTGCACATGCGCTGGGATGATGCCAGCACATGCTGCCGTTCCAGCACACGCTGCCGTTCCTGCGACTTAGCATCCACGTTGAGGAGCGAGATCGGCCTGTACGACCCGCATTGCAGTCGTCCTTTTCCCGCTTCAGGATCAAAGAGATCATCGCCTCAGACATTGTCGGGGGCAGGGTCCCCCCCTCACTTGCCTCCTTGAAAGTCCTCACCAGCAACGGGGCTAACAGGTCTACGTACTTCCTATAGAACTCAACTTCCCTGCCTGCACGCTCCCCAGTCCTTTAATCAGCTCCTCCAACCTAATTGGCGCCCCCAAACCAGCCACCTCCTGCTCCTCCACCCTCTGAAACCTCAGTTGGTCCAAGAATCGTCGCATCCCCTCTTCCCCCGCTGGGGGCTGGGATCTGTGCCGCTCCTCATAGAAGGCCTTGAATGCCTCATTTACTTTCACCGCACTCCGCACCGTAGTTCCCCTTCCATCCTTGACTCCACCTATCTCCCTCGCTGCCATCCTCTTACGGAGCTGATGTGCCAGCATCCGGCTCGCCTTCTCCCCATACTCATACGTCGCCCCCTCTGCTTTCCTCCACTGTACCTCTGCCCTCCCTGTGGTCAACAGGTCGAACTCCGTCTCGAGACTTCGCCTCTCCCTGAGTAGTCCCTCTTCAGGGGCCTCTGCATGTCTCCTGTCCACTCTTAAAATCTCCTCCACTAACCTCTCCCTTTCCCTGCCCTCTCTCTTCTCCCTATGAGCCCTGATGGAGATTAACTCTCCCCTGACCACCGCCTTCAGCGCCTCCCATACTACCCCCACCTGCACCTCCCCGTTGTCGTTGGCCTCCAAATACCTTTCAATGCACCCTGCACCCTCCCGCACACCACCTCATCTGCCAGCAGTCCCACATCCAACCGCCACAATGGGCGTTGGTCCCTCTCCTCTCCCAACTCCAGTTTCACCCAGTGCGGGGCGTGGTCTGAAATGGCTATGGCCAAATACTCCGTTCCCTCCACTTTAGGGATCAGCGCCCTGCCCAGAACAAAAAAATCTATCCGGGAGTAGGCTTTGTGTACGTGGGAGAAAAAAGAAAATTCTCTGGCCAGAGGCCTGGCAAATCTCCACGGATCCACTCGCCCCATCTGGTCCATAAACCCCCTAAGCACCTTGGCCGCAGCCGGCCTCTTTCTGGTCCGAGACCTGGAGCGATCCAGTGCTGGGTCCAACATCGTGTTGAAATCCCCACCCATTATCAAGCTTCCTACCTCCAGGTCCGGAATGCGTCCCAACATACGCTTCATGAATCCAGCATCATCCCAGTTCGGGGCGTATACATTTACCAATACCACCCACGTCCCCTGCAACCTACCGCTCACCATCACGTATCAACCTCCATTGTCCGCTACTATGTTCTTGGCCTCAAACGACACCCGCTTCCCCACCAGTATTGCCACCCCTCTATTCTTAGCATCCAGCCCCGAATGGAATACCTGTCCTACCCATCACTTTCTTAACCTGACCTGGTCTGCCACCTTCAGATGTGTCTCCTGAAGCATGACCACGTCTGGCTTCAGTCCCTTTAAGTGCGCGAACACTCGGGCCCTCTTAACCGGCCCATTTAGGCCCCTCACATTCCACGTTATCAGCCGGATTGGGGGGCTTCCTCCACCCCTTCAGGGAGACCCAGAATCCGGAGATTCTTCCTCCTCAACCTGTTCTCCAGGTCCTCGAATCTTTCGGCCCACCTCTTGTGCAGCGCCTCGTGCGCCTCATAAGAACATATGAACTAGGAACAGGAGTAGGCCATCTGGCCCCTCGAGCCTGCTCCGCCATTTAATGAGATCATGGCTGATCTTTGTGGACTCAGCTCCACTCTCCGGCCGGTACACCATATCCCCGAATCCCTTTATTCTTTAGAAATGTATCTATCTTTTTCTTAAAAACGTTTAAAGAAGGAGCCTCAACTGCTTCACTGGGCAAGGAATTCCTCCACCGCCAGGCCCAAGATCTCGTCGTCGTTCTCGGTGGTTTTGACCCTCACCTCTTGGAGCTCTACCTTCTGGGTCTCCTTCAGCCCCTCGATCGCCGTCAGCAGTGGAGCCAGCACCTCCTTTTTAAGCTCCTCCACGCAGCGCCTGAGAAACTCCTGCTGATCCGGCCCCCATGCTGCTCGATCTCCGCCATCTTGTTTTTTCCCCCTCGTTTCTGCCGCTGCTCCAAAGCCACTTTTTCCCCCACTCCACTTCTGGTCCCCTCCATATACGACGGAAGGGGGCCCTTGCTCTCACCTTCCCACACGGGAATCGGTCGAAAAATTACCGTTGGGGCTCCTCTGCAGAGCTTAAAGGTCCGTTGTAGCGGGAGCCGCCGAAATGTGCGGCTTAGCTCCGCATCGCCGCAACGGGAAGTCCTCTCTTGTTAGAGTTGGTCATTGCCTGGCACTTATGTGAATGTTCCCTGCCAGAAAAGCAGCCCAAGCCTGAATATTGTCCAGCTCTTGCTGCAAGTGAGCACAAACTGCTTAAGCATCTGAGGAGTTGCAAATGGTACTGAACACACAGTAAACACCTCAATTTCTGAATGTTACAATTTTCTGCTTTTATCCATACCAGATATTGTGCTGCCTAACGTACGTCATCCGAAAACTTAGATTTACAACTCTCTACTACTTGATTTTAGTCACTTATAGATAAAATGAACATATGAGGTCCCAGGACAGTTCTCTGAGGAATACCACAAGTCACATCCTGACAATTTGAGTACCTATGCATTATCCCGACACACGTCTCCTATTTCCTAACCAATTCCATTTCCAAAGTCACAGATTACTTGCAATTCCATACACTCTTATATTTGTTAACGGTGTCGGACCTTGTCAAATCCTTTCTGGAAGTCCATATTAATAATATTCACGGATACTTCTTTATCTACTAAGTTAGTTATCACTGCAAAAAATACAACGAAGGTTGTTGGATATAACTTGCCCGATACAAATCCATGCTGCCTCTCTGAGATCAACCAATATTTTTTCCAAATATTCAGTCATTCTGTCCCCGAAAACAAATTCTGTAATGAAGTAACATAGTTTCATCCCCAAGACATTGTTTTATAACTGACGTAGTAGATGTTACAATACATGAGATGGGTGCAAAGAGGTTGCTCTGGAACTCCAAAATATTCTCTCCATAGGACAAATCCCAGAGTAAACAACGGCCATAAAATGCTGAAGTGACCCTCACAGTAATAGCAGGGTCATCTTGATAATGGAATTTAGCTGTAGATCAATTTAAACATTGCAGAACAAATCCATCTTTGTCTGACATGAATTGGAGCCTATTTATTGATTGAGTTCTTTGGTCATATCCAGGTAAACGTGCCACTGCTTGCATATGGAAGGATAACAATGAATGGGTGAAATATTCTAGTGGTGCAGCTTCACTAGTTTGACATCTTTCAACTATTCCTGCTTTTCATTCAGAAAACACCAGTTAAAGGGAGGGGGCTGCCATGCTGAAATCCATTGAGTCACCCATGTGCACATAAAAACATGGTGGTGCCACAAACTGGCACAAATATGACCACTTATGTGCTAACAAAACAAGAAAAATAAGTTTTAAAAAATAACTTTAAAATACTCTCATATTAACAGCACAGAAGGTAGCACCCTTGACTGGCCATTTCCTATGGATTACTGGGTGACTTAATGTGAACGTTAAGAAATTCCATTTATGGTAAAATTATCATAAAGTTGATATAATTTGCAGGTTAAATCACACCAAAGTATTAAATCAAATTTTAATCAAGGAATTGATGGTGTAAATATTGTTTCCTGATGACCTCTGGTGGAAGGGACAATTCCAACTGTGATCATTTCTTAGACAAGTATTACATGAATAAGAGGAGGAGTAGAACATTCAGCTCTTCGAGCTTTGCGTTTGACATTTTACTTCAATTCCATCTTCCTTCCTGATCCCCATATTCCTTGATTGTCTTGGAGTCCAGAAATCTATTGACGTCATTTTTTGAATACACTCAACAATTGAGCATCCATAGTTTTGAAGTGAAACAATTTCTACTGAGACTGTGAACAATTATTCAACACTTCCCAACCAGGGGAAACATCCTCCAAGCATGAAGCACAATCAAATCCTTAAAAAATTTTAGATGTTTCAATGAAGTCACCTCTCATTCTTCTAGACTCTGGATTGTATGCCTATTCCACTCAATTTGTCCTTATAGCTTACTTTTCTCATCCCACAAATCGGTTTAGTGCACATTGCTGTCCTTTGATTTTTAAAATATTTTGGGGCTACAGGATCAATTTTGTGCAACTCAATAAGGATTGACAATAGTTTGCAATCAAACCTTTCCCAATTCGCATTCGGTGGCTGTCCAAGGTCATGTCTAATGTATGCTAGAATCAAGGTTGATATTTCTCCCGAGGACTGCACCTTCACCCCATACCTCAAAAGTACAGTCCCTAATGTTCTGATTGACATTTCCAATTCACATATCAACTACACTGTGCCAGATCTACTTTAATTGGAACCATTGTGCTTGTTAGGTCAAGACAGCTT
Organism: Scyliorhinus torazame; assembly: GCF_047496885.1. Classification (NCBI taxonomy): domain Eukaryota; kingdom Metazoa; phylum Chordata; class Chondrichthyes; order Carcharhiniformes; family Scyliorhinidae; genus Scyliorhinus; species Scyliorhinus torazame. The sequence goes on from NC_092717.1 coordinate 190,506,748, forward strand.
AATCTGTATTGATATGTTAGATCCTAATTAAAGTGCAGTATTCTAAATCTCTTCATTGCAAAGCTTCTGTGGTCCATGGTCTCCCCCTCAATGTTTCTCACTGATGCAATTTACGGTTTTTAAAAGATGTTGTTTGTCATTGGCTGCTACAAGCTTTAGGATAAAATCATGACTGTTCACAGTATGGTGAGTGTTGTGTACGCCATGGAAGGCGATCCAAAATTACATATATTTTGTCTTTTTTTAGATTCCTTAACAGTCTCCGATTGAGGTTGAAGCAACTTCACCCTAGTGTGAACAGCACACTAAAAGAAGATCAGATAGTCCACGTCCATTTTAAAGAAGAAATTGGCATAGCTGAGCTGATTCCTTTGGTCACGACGTACATCATACTTTTTGCATACATTTACTTCTCTACCAGTAAGTTGTAATCTGGAATCTGTAGACAGGGCCTGATTAGCTGTTTTATTCTGCACTTCCGGTCTTTAATCGTCATCATTGGAAATATATGGCACCACTCCTGTCACTAATTACAAGAATGAATTATCCACGTTAATGATTGTAATGACATCATCCCTGCAAGGGGTATTTAGTCTGCATCTCCAATAGGTGACTTGGTGTCTTGCTCAGCTATGCTTCTGCCAGCAAAACAGAGACCCAGGATTTTTGTGCACTTTGAATCCATTAAATGGAAAATGGAAAAATGATATTCAGGAAATAAATTAAGTGGGATATCATAGTGTTGTAGGGAAAAATCCCTTGTACCAGTGCAGTCAAGAGGCCGAGTCTCAAGGCAAGGTTCAAAGCGTTGTTCTTTATTGTACAATTACTGAAGCCTTCAGGGAGACCCACGCAGCCAGCTCAGAAACAGTGGCTTGGTCCACGTTGATCTCAACAATTACACATTCGCTCTGGATTTTTATAGGAATCCAAATTCGAGCGGGAACATTTGCTCATACATAATAGTTAAAGGGTAGTTTTGATTTAGATCTCTCAGACAGGTTTAAACTGAGAATATGCATCTTTGTCAATTTGCATCTGTATGGTGTGTGTCCGTGTTGATGAGATTATCTGTGCTCGCTCCGGTGTCCCTCCCTTGTCAATTTGCATCTGTATGGAGTGTGTTCGTGTTGATGAGATTATCTGTGCTTACTCCGGTGTCCTTCCCTTCTCTAATGTGTTTCCCATTATCTCCCTGATGTGTCTCCTTAACTAAATCGACCTCCGATGGCTGTGGCTGTGCTATGCTTTTGTTTCTGTGTTTGCTAGATGAGGTGTTAATGTCATCTTTGTCCTGCTGTGTGTGTGGGGGACGCTAATCTAATCTATACATTTCTTTTATTCCTTCTATTCTGGTTTCTTTGCCTGCCTTGGCCATTTTATTAATATATTATTTCATTCTTTCATAAGTCTTTGCAATACAGTTGTGCCATATATCCCACTGCCAGGGTCTTGACTCGCAGACATCCCGATCTCCTGGCCATGGGGCCGTTTTAAGATGCAGCTTCGTGCTATTGCTGGGCAGAACAAGTGTCTTCCATCAGTGCAGAAGGGGATTTAAACGAATGTCCATCCGGGTGTCCCCTTCTGCATTGTGGGCACATTATATTATAAACGGTGCCAATCAGTCCAATAAATGTTAAACTATGCCAATCAGTCCAATAAAACAGTTTCATAAATGAAGAATGTTTGATGAGATAAAAATATGGTCTTGGAAAATGGCCGACTTCAATAGTAACACCAATATAGCAACAGCACTCTCCCAAAATTTTCACATCCAGATAAAAATATCTCAAATGTTCAGGGACAACTGGTTCCTTGGCAAGAGTAGGTCAGACCAACTCCCCTGATTTTACTCTTCTCTCCATTTTGTTCAGTACGTAGGTTAGTTGAGTTGAGTAACATAGTACATTGGGGATTGTAGATAATTTGATTTTCTCCATTTCAGTGGGCTGTAGTTTTTGTGCAGTATCTGTTTCTAACTTCTATTCCAAGAACAACAAAGTCAGAATGCGAAGAGAAAGAGGTTTGGTCCACCAAGTTTGCTTCCTACAGAGTCTCTGTATGTTATGTAATCGCTTCCAGCGCCACTTTTTGACCCCTTCCTATAACTGTACTAAGTTCTTTCCCCTACCTCTGTTGAAAAACAAGACAAGCAGTTTAATAGATGGCAATTCAGATCTTTTAAAGGTGCTAGTTGATCCTGAAATCGTTTTGCAACCCCTGACTCAATTTTTTGAGCTTCACATTTATCATCTAATTCTCTGTTCATTGCAAAGTTTCATTAAGTTATCTAATATTTAAAATTTGGTAAAACCCTGCATCGAATTTCACTCCGTATTTGTCCTTTCAGCTAAAGTATATTTTGATTAATTAATGTTTTCTATTTTGATTTCTTTTAATGATGTCTTGTAACTTTGCAGGGAAGATTGACATGGTTAAATCAAAATGGGGTCTTGCACTTGCAGCAGTGGCAACTGTTCTAAGTTCCCTCCTTATGTCGGTTGGTCTGTGCACACTTTTTGGCCTTACGCCTACTTTGAATGGAGGGTAAGTGTCAATTAAGAGTGTTAAAATCTATTTACAATGGTTTAGCATTGCACTAACATGATTGACTTCTAAAATAATCTTTTGGTTGTACAAAACTTGGGTATTGTTGAAAAAAGACATTTTAATGAAGCTTTTAATCTTGCACTCATCAGGACAATTGCAAGAATACCAATGTCAGGGGAAACAACAACTTTATACTGTATGAGAAGAGAGTGCTAATTGGTTGCAAGTGGGCTCTGATTGGTCAAGGCATTGCCACGGAGAATGCACCAGTTAATGGTGACTGACAGTTCATTGCCAAGCACTGTTTGAAAATTTAAACCAGGCAACTTGACTCTAATTGATCAAGGCATTGCCCCGAGGAATAAACCAGCAAATGGCTATCACTTATTTTGTTGAGCTGAAACACGTGTAATGTATGTGCATGTTCTTTCTGTGTGCAGAGACCAGGGCCTTGTGTATTAAAGTACAGGCAATGCCTTGACCAATCGGAGTTTTGAAAAGAAAAGGGACAGTGAAGAGCAGAAACTATTTACAATGTCAGCTAGCATAAGTGCTAGAAAAGGAAGTGGTGTTATTGGTAGTTTATTATGAAGGGATTCCAGGAAAAAAGATGTGAGTTTCCTATTATAAAGGTTACTTTCCCTATTGTATGAGCACTTTTATACAAATTGAAGTAGTTCAGTATTTGGATTGAAATAGCTAAATCTGCTTGTGTTCATGAAACACAACACTGAAAAGATGCTATCACATGGTTAGTTTTTTATTTATGTACCACCCATCTAAAACATGTCCCTGACAAAGTAAAAGCTGAAAATAACTCTGACCTGGCAGCATCTATGGAGAAAGAAACCAAGGTAATGTTTCAGCTCATTTACCACTCATGAGAAATGGGAATGCTTAGAGATGTAACAGCAGGGAAAATGGTGGGGGGGGGAAGAGGAGGAGGAGGGCAGAACAAAAGGTCTGTGACAAAATGGATGGCAGGAGAGATTAAATGGCAAGAGGGATGATGGTGCAAGGTTAAACAAAATAGGAATAGTGTTCTATTCCAGAAAAGTAGCCATTGACGGATAATATTAGAGTCAATCTTTACTTTATTGACAGATTGAAACATTACAAGCATACATCTCCTAACTCAATCACATCACAGTTCCAATACATTAATGTCTCCTTAGATGTGCTCAGGTGGAACCCCAATTAATTCCCACTACCTGCCTATCATTAACCACAGCTATTATATAATTGACAAGTAAAGAAACAAAATATGTGTCGAGCGGAGGTGTAAATAGGAAAAACACAATCATCACTAAATACTGCAATCCAAAAATTTTTAAAAAGCAAGGAAGAAATTATGACCGGAAATTGTCAAACTCGAGTGTTGAATCTAGAGGCTGTAAAGTGTCTTGTCAAAAGCTGAGGTGCTATTCCTCCAGGTTGCGTTGAGCTTCATTCGACCAGTTAGGTGACTGAGGACAGAAAGAGTGGGTGCAGAATTAAAATCACAGGAGGAAGCTCGGGGTCATTCTTGCAGACCTGAACAGAGGTATTCCACAAAGCGGTCACCCAATCTGCATTTAGCTTCCCCAGCATAATTTTTAATTCCCTTGTGTTTGTTTTTTCTTTTCAAAGTGAGATCTTTCCATACTTGGTTGTGGTCATTGGTCTGGAGAATGTCCTTGTTCTCACTAAATCGGTTGTCTCCACTCCTGTAGACCTCGAAGTCAAACTACGAATAGCACAAGGTAAAAAAAAAATACATTTACGATTTAAAGTTACCTATGCTTTGTTTCATTCCTCCCCAACTGCCACTACCAGCTACATTTTCCCATTCTCGATCCATAACATTTAAGGTGGTCATTTACTACCCAATTCTTTTTTTCTCTTGTTTAGTGCAAATAAAAAAGCAAAACATGAAAGCTAGCAACACTAACAGTAATGAATGATGAAAAGAGAGATGGATTAAAGTTGGAGATGGAATCCTTTGTTAGTTGTAATTTGTCATTCCCTCTCAAAACATTAGTGTGTTGTTGAAATAAAAATAGAAAATTCTGGAAATACTCAGGTCACACAGCATCTGTGTGGAGTAGGACTGTGTTAACGTTTTAGGTCAAAGAGCAATACAGCACAGGAACAGGCCCTTCGGCACTCCAAGCCTGTACCGGTCATGATACCAACCTTTACCAAAACCCTCAGCACTTCATTGTGCTGTATATCCCTCTATAGCCATCCGAACCATGTGTTTGTCGAGATGCTTTTTGAACCGCCTTTTGAATGCTTCCACAACCTCCCCTGGCAACGCGTTCCAGGCCCTCTGCATAAAAAACCTGCCTCGCACATCTCCTCTAAACTTTGTCCCAGGGACCTGAAACTATGTCCCCTGGTGACTGACCCCACCACCCTGGGAAAGAGTGCCTGCCCGTCCACTCTATCCATGCCCCTCATAATCTTGTAGATCTCTATCAGGTCTACAAGATTAGGTCAATTATTGGTAACTTCAAAAATCTATGGACATGCATGCCCAAATCTCTCTGACTTTCTATGGTGTTTAATCAGACCTTACTCCCGACTAAGCTACTGTGTATTGCCAGCATTATCCGTGTTTCTTATTCATCCATTCTTTTCCACAACTATCACAGACAGCTGACAGCTGGATCAATGAAACCTTATTCAGTAATGTCTGTGTTGATATTTTATTCCAAAGAGCTTGATGAAATGCAACAAATGACCTATTATTAAAATAAATGTGGGAAGGTAAGCTGTGGGGAGGACACAGAGGCTGCAAAGAGATATAGACAGGTTAGGTGACCAGGCAATAAGATGGCATATGGAGTAGAATGTAGGGAATTGTGAAGTTATTCACTCTGCTTGTAAGAACAGAAAAGCTGATTTTTTAAAAAAGGTGTGAAACTTGTAAGTGTTGATATTCAGAGAGACTTGGCCATAGTTATACAAGGAACACAAAGTTAGCATGCTGGTGCAGCAAACAATTAAATGGCAAATGGCATGTTGACCTTTATTGCTGGGGGATTGGAGTACAAGAATAAAGAAGTCATGCTGCAGGTGTACTGGGTTTTGGTGAGACTACATCTGAAATACTATTTTGGTCTCCATATTTAAGACAGGAGATATTTGTATTATGGTCCCAGACTAGACCCCAACAGTGACAAGGATATTGGACTGAAACCCAATATCTTTCGTCTTCACATTCCGTAGAGCCATCTGACCATGTCCATTGGTATAGCCTAAGGAGGTGACTTGAGCTTTTGCAAATTTGCTGTTAATCAAATTTACTAATCCGGCTTCCTTTAATCGATCGAATAATTTTTTTAAATATTCCAAATGCCCCTTCCATGTTTTACTGAACACCACCAAATCGTCAATGCACAATTATCTAGACCCAAGATGACCTTGTTGGTTAATCTTTGAAATGTTGTTGGCGCATTCTCCATTCCAAATGGCATGACCGTAAATTGATACCATGTGGCGTCACAAAAGCTGAAACTTCATTTACCCTGTACTTACCATATCCTTTAAGTAAGTCAGGTTTTGTATTAAAACCTGCTTGTCCCACCTTTTCAATACCATCTTCCAAACGAGGAATAATGTACGAATCTGACTTGATAACTGCGCTAATCTTTCTATAGTCCACATGCAATAGTTGTGTTCTATCCGGTTTTGGCATGCTGCAACTCACTTCGATGATTTCATCCTTAAGCATGTTGTTGATCTTCTTTTGTATTTGTGCTAGCTTTGGTGGATTGAGCCTGGATGTTCAATGGGAATAGCATTTCCTAGATCTATATCATGCATAATTACACAGTGGTTAGCACTGTTGCTTCACAGCGCCAGGGACCCAGGCTCGACTGCCGCTTGGGTCACTGTTTGTGCGGAGTCTGCACGTTCTCCCCGTGGGTTTCCTCTGGGTGCTCCAGTTTCCTCCCACAAGTCCCGAAAGATGTGCTTGTTCGGTGAATTGGACATTCTGAATTCTCCCTCAGTGTACCCGAATAGGTGCCGGAATGTGGCGACAAGGAAATAGTTTCCTTAACTTCATTGCAGTGTTAATGTAAACCTACTTGTGACACTAATAAAGATTATTATTATTATTTCCTTCTCTATCATACTATCTTTTTTTTAATAAATATTTTATTGATTGAAAATTTTTGGTCAACCAACACAGTACATTGTGCATCCTTTACACAATATTATAACAACACAAATAACAATGACCTATTTTATAAACAAAAAATGAATAAATAATAAATAACAAAAATGAAAACTAGCCCTAATTGGCAACTGCCTTGTCACAAGTAACACTCTCCAAAAATATAATTTAACAGTCCAATATATAATTATCTGCAGCAACGACCTATACATATTATACAGTATATATTAACAACCCTGAGAGTCCTTCTGGTTCCTCCCCCCCAATCCTGGGCTGCTGCTGCTGCCTTCTTTTTTCCATTCCATCTATCTTTCTGCGAGGTATTCGACGAACGGTTGCCACCGCCTGGTGAACCCTTGAGCCGACCCCCTTAGGACGAACTTAATCCGCTCTAGCTTTATAAACCCCGCCATGTCATTTATCCAGGTCTCCACCCCCGGGGGCTTGGCTTCTTTCCACATTAGCAATATCCTGCGCCGGGCTACGAGGGACGCAAAGGCCAAAACATCGGCCTCTCTCGCCTCCTGCACTCCCGGCTCTTGTGCAACCCCAAATATAGCCAACCCCCAGCTTGGTTCGACCCGGACCCCTACTACTTTTGAAAGCACCTTTGTCACCCCCATCCAAAACCCCTGTAGTGCCGGGCATGACCAAAACATATGGGTATGATTCGCTGGGCTTCTCGAGCACCTCGCACACCTATCCTCCACCCCAAAAAATTTACTGAGCCGTGCTCCAGTCATATGCACCCTGTGTAATACCTTAAACTGAATCAGGCTTAACCTGGCACACGAGGACGACGAGTTTACCCTGCTTAGGGCATCTGCCCACAGCCCCTCCTCGATCTCCTCCCCCAGCTCTTCTTCCCATTTCCCTTTTAGTTCATCTACCATAGTCTCCCCTTCGTCCCTCATTTCCCTATATATATCTGACACCTTACCATCCCCCACCCCTGTCTTTGAGATCACTCTGTCCTGCACCTCTTGTGTCGGGAGCTGCGGGAATTCCCTCACCTGTTGCCTCGCAAAAGCCCTCAGTTGCATATACCTGAATGCATTCTCTTGGGGAAACCCATATTTCTCGGTCAGCGCTCCCAGACTCGCGAACTTCCCATCCACAAACAGATCTTTCAGTTGCGTTATTCCTGCTCGTTGCCACATTCCATATCCCCCATCCATTCCCCCCGGGGCAAACCTATGGTTGTTTCTTATCGGGGACCCCCCAAGGCTCCAGTCTTTCCCCTATGCCGTCTCCACTGTCCCCAAATCTTCAGTGTAGCCACCACCACCGGGCTTGTGGTGTAGTTCCTCGGTGAGAACGGCAATGGGGCTGTCACCATAGCCTGCAGGCTAGTCCCCCTACAGGACGCCCTCTCTAATCTCTTCCACGCCGCTCCCTCCTCCTCTCCCATCCACTTACTCACCATTGAAATATTAGCGGCCCAATAATACTCACTTAGGCTCGGTAGTGCCAGCCCCCCCCCCCTATCCCTGCTACGCTGTAAGAATCCCTTCCTCACTCTCGGGGTCTTCCCGGCCCACACAAAACCCATGATGCTCTTTTCAATCCTTTTTAAAAAAGCCTTCGTGATCACCACCGGGAGGCACTGAAACACAAAGAGGAATCTCGGGAGGACCACCATCTTAACCGCCTGCACCCTCCCTGCCAGTGACAGGGATACCATATCCCATCTCTTGAAATCCTCCTCCATTTGTTCCACCAACCGCGTTAAATTTAACCTATGCAATGTGCCCCAATTCTTGGCTATCTGGATCCCCAGGTAACGGAAGTCCCTTGTTACCTTTCTCAACGGTGGGTCCTCTATTTCTCTACTCTGCTCCCCTGGATGCACCACAAACAACTCACTTTTCCCCATGTTCAATTTATACCCTGAAAAATCCCCAAACTCCCCAAGTATCCGCATTATTTCTGGCATCCCCTCCGCCGGGTCTGCCACGTATAGTAGCAAATCGTCCGCATACAAAGATACCCGGTGTTCTTCTCCTCCTCTAAGTACTCCCCTCCACTTCTTGGAATCCCTCAATCGCCAGTGCAAACAATAATGGGGACAGAGGGCATCCCTGCCTTGTCCCTCTATGGAGCCGAAAATATGCAGATCCCTGTCCATTCGTGACCACGCTCGCCACTGGGGCCCTATACAACAGCTGCACCCATCTAACATACCCCTCTCCAAACCAAATCTCCTCAACACCTCCCACAAATAATCCCACTCCACTCTATCAAATGCTTTCTCGGCATCCATCGCCACTACTATCTCCGTTTCCCCCTCTGGTGGGGCCATCATCATTACCCCTAACAGCCTCCGTATATTCGTGTTCAGCTGTCTCCCCTTCACAAACCCAGTTTGGTCCTCATGGACCACCCCCGGGACACATTCCTCTATTCTCATTGCCATTACCTTGGCCAGGATCTTGGCATCTACATTTAGGAGGGAAATAGGTCTCCCAGACCCGCATTGTAGCGGGTCCTTTTCCTTCTTTAAGAGAAGCGATATCGTTGCTTCAGACATAGTCGGGGGCAGTTGTCCCCTTTCCTTTGCCTCATTAAAGGTCCTCGTCAGTACCGGGGCGAGCAAGTCCACATATTTTCTATAGAATTCGACTGGGAATCCATCCGGTCCCGGGGCCTTTCCCGCCTGCATGCTCCTAATTCCTTTCACCACTTCTTCTACCTCGATCTGTGCTCCCAGTCCCACCTTTTCCTGCTCTTCCACCTTGGGAAATTCCAGCCGATCCAAGAAGCCCATCATTCTCTCCCTCCCATCCGGGGGTTGAGCTTCATATAATTTTTTATAAAATGTCTTGAACACTCCATTCACTCTCTCCGCTCCCCGCTCCATCTCTCCTTCCTCATCCCTCACTCCCCCTATTTCCCTCGCTGCTCCCCTTTTCCTCAATTGGTGTGCCAGCAACCTGCTCGCCTTCTCCCCATATTCGTACTGTACACCCTGTGCCTTCCTCCATTGTGCCTCTGCAGTGCCCGTAGTCAGCAAGTCAAATTCTACATGTAGCCTTTGCCTTTCCCTGTACAGTCCCTCCTCCGGTGCTTCCGCATATTGTCTGTCCACCCTCAAAAGTTCTTGCAGCAACCGCTCCCGTTCCTTACTCTCCTGCTTCCCTTTATGTGCCCTTATTGATATCAGCTCCCCTCTAACCACCACCTTCAACGCCTCCCAGACCACTCCCACCTGGACCTCCCCATTATCATTGAGTTCCAAGTACTTTTCAATGCACCCCCTCACCCTTAGACACACCCCCTCATCTGCCATTAGTCCCATGTCCATTCTCCAGGGTGGGCGCCCTCCTGTTTCCTCCCCTATCTCCAAGTCTACCCAGTGTGGAGCGTGATCCGAAATGGCTATAGCCGTATACTCCGTTCCCCTCACCTTCGGGATCAATGCCCTTCCCAGCACAAAAAAGTCTATTCGCGAGTAGACTTTATGGACATAGGAGAAAAACGAGAACTCCTTACTCTTAGGTCTGCTAAATCTCCACTGGTCTACACCTCCCATCTGCTCCATAAAATCTTTAAGTACCTTGGCTGCTGCCGGCCTCCTTCCAGTCCTGGACTTCGACCTATCCAGCCCTGGTTCCAACACCGTATTAAAATCTCCCCCCATTATCAGCTTTCCCATCTCTAGGTCCGGAATGCGTCCTAGCATCCGCCTCATAAAATTGGCATCATCCCAGTTCGGGGCATATACGTTTACCAAAACCACCGTCTCCCCCTGTAGTTTGCCACTCACTATCACGTATCTACCCCCGTTATCCGCCACCATAGTCTTTGCCTCGAACATTACCCGCTTCCCCACTAATATAGCCACCCCCCTGTTTTTCGCATCTAGCCCCGAATGGAACACCTGCCCCACCCATCCTTTGCGTAGCCTAACCTGGTCTATCAGTTTCAGGTGCGTTTCCTGTAACATAACCACATCTGCCTTAAGTTTCTTACGGTGTGCGAGTACCCGTGCCCTCTTTATCGGCCCGTTCAGCCCTCTCACGTTCCACGTGATCAGCCGGGTTGGGGGGCTTCCTACCCCCCCCCCCCCCCCCCCCCTTGTCGATTAGCCATCACCTTTTTCCAGCTCCTCACCCGGTTCCCACGCAGCTGTATCTCCCCCAGGCGGTGCCCCCCGCCCATCCTCTCCCATACCAGCTCCCCCCTCTCCCCAGCAGCAGCAACCCAGTAATTCCCCCCTCCCACCCCCCCCCCCCCCCGCTAGATCCCCCGCTAGCGTAATTACTCCCCCCATGTTGCTTCCAGAAGTCAGCAAACTCTGGCCGACCTCGGCTTCCCCCCGTGACCTCGGCTCGCACCGTGCGACGCCCCCTCCTTCCTGCTTCTCTATTCCCGCCATGATTATCATAGCGCGGGAACCAAGCCCGCGCTTCTCCCTTGGCCCCGCCCCCAATGGCCAACGCCCCATCTCCTCCACCTCCCCTCTTCCCCCCCATCACCACCTGTGGGAGAGAGAAAAGTTACCACATCGCAGGATTAGTACATAAAACTCCTCTTTCCCCCCTTTTTAACCCCCCTCTGCCCCCCACATTCACCCCACCACTTTGTTCAAACGTTCTTTTTAATAACCCGCTCATTCCAGTTTTTCTTCCACAATAAAAGTCCACGCTTCATCCGCCGTCTCAAAGTAGTGGTGCCTCCCTCGATATGTGACCCACAGTCTTGCCGGTTGCAGCATTCCAAATTTTATCTTTTTATGAAGCACCGCCTTGGCCCGATTAAAGCTCGCCCTCCTTCTCGCCACCTCCGCACTCCAGTCTTGATAAACGCGGATCACCGCGTTCTCCCATTTACTGCTCCGAGTTTTCTTTGCCCATCTAAGGACCATTTCTATATCCTTAAAACGGAGGAATCTCACCACTATGGCTCTGGGAATTTCTCCTGCTCTCGGTCCTCGCGCCATCACTCGGTAAGCTCCCTCCACCTCCAACGGACCCGCCGGGGCCTCCGCTCCCATTAACGAGTGCAGCATCGTGCTCACATATGCCCCGACGTCCGCTCCCTCCACACCTTCAGGAAGACCAAGAATCCTCAGGTTGTTCCTCCTTGCGTTGTTCTCCAGTGCCTCCAACCTTTCCACACATCGTTTCTGATGTGCCTCATGCGTCTCCGTCTTCACCACCAGGCCCTGTATGTCGTCCTCATTCTCGGCTGCCTTTGCCTTCACGACCCGAAGCTCCCGCTCCTGGGTCTTTTGTTCCTCCTTTAGCCCTTCGATCGCCTGTAGTATCGGGGCCAACAGCTCTTTCTTCATTTCCTTTTTGAGCTCTTCCACACAGCATTTCAAGAACTCTTGTTGTTCAGGGCCCCATGTTAAACTGCCACCTTCCGACGCCATCTTGGTTTTTGCTTGCCTTCCTTGCCGCTGTTCTAAAGGATCCACTGCAATCCGGCCACTTTCTCCTCCTTTTTTCATCCGTATCCAGGGGGGATTCCCTTCTGGTTTACCGCACAGTGTTTTTAGCCGGCAAAATTGCCGTTGGGGCTCCTATCAAGAGCCCAAAAGTCCGTTTCACCGGGAGCTGCCGAAACGTGCGACTCAGCTGGTCATCGCCGCACCCGGAAGTCTATCATACTATCTTTTGAGCATATTGACATGACACATGCTGTAAGTTTTCCTTCTGTATTGCATTCTTATCAAATAATTGACCTACTCAATTTCCTTTTAATTTGATAAGCCCCGTTAAATCTTGCTTTTAATGGTTCACCTACCATTGGTGACAATGCTAGTACTTTCTCCCCACCAACAAATGTTTGGTTTTTTTATCCACCTTTTTTTCATCGCGTTATGACAATTTTAAATGTTCCTAGCCAACTCGCCAGCCCTAGTTAATGTCTCCCTAAAGTGTGACACACAGTCCAATTAAGTAGTCTGCGACCACTGACTCACCAATTTCTCTTGATCAATTTAAGTGGTCCTCTCACCTCATGACCAAAAATCAATTTAAATGGACTGAATTTAGTTGATTCATTAGGTGCATCCCTAATTGCAAATAGTACAAATAGAAATTCCTTTATCCCAATCCTCTCGATAATCCTGACTATAGGCCCTCAACATGGTCTTTAGAACATAGAACATACAGTGCAGAAGGAGGCCATTCGGCCCATCAAGTCTGCACCGACCCACTTAAGCCCTCACTTCCACCCTATCCCCGTAACCCAATAATCCCTCCTAATCTTTTTTTTGGGACTCTAAGGGCAATTTAGCATGGCCAATCCACCTAACCTGCACATCTTTAGACTGTGGGAGGAAACCGGAGCACCCGGAGGAAACCCACGCAGATACAGGGAGAACGTGCAGACTCCGTACAGACAGTGACCCAGCGGGGAATCAAACCTGGGACCCTGGCGCTGTGAAGCCACAGTGCTAGCCACTTGTGCTACCGTGCTGCCCACAAATTTAGAGTTTGATGCCATCTTTCTAACGCCCCCTGTGATTCCGGATGATACGCTGTTGAGTTAAACTGTTTTATTCCTAAAATATCCATAATTTCCTTGAATAATTTTACATAAAATTAGTTCCTGGTCTGATTTAAATTTTGTTTGATAGTCCATTTCTCGTAAAATATTTCATTAACTTCTTTACAACCCTCATAGATGTAACGTTTCTTCAAGGAATTGCCTCTGAAAATCTAGTAGACGCCTCCATTATTTTTTAAAAATGTATTTATGGCATGTGGGCGTCACCGGCTAAGTCAGCATTTATTTCCCATCCCTAATTTCCCTTCAGAAGGTAGCAGTGAGCTGCCTTCTTGAACCGCTGCAGTCCCTGAGCACCCACCGTGCTGTTAGGAAGGGAGTTCCAGGACTTTGCCCCAGCAAACAGTGAAGGATGTATGTTTAAGTCAGAGTGGTGAGTGACTTGGAGGGGAACCTAAAGGTGGCCTGTTTCCCAGGTATCTGCAGCTCTTGCCCTTCTAGATGGTTGTGGGTTTGGAAGGTGCTACCTAAGGAACCTTGGCGAGTTCCTGCAGTACATCTTGGAGATGGTACACATGGCTGCCATTGTTCGTCGGTGGTGGATGTTTGTGGAAGGTGCAGTAATCAAGTGGGCTGCTTTGTCCTGGATGGTGCCGAGCTTCTTGAGTTTTGTTGGAGCAGCACTCATTTAGACACGTGGAGAGAATTCCATTATACTCCTGACTTGTGCCTTGGGGAGTCAGGAGGTGACTAACTTGCCTCAGGATTCCGAGCCTTTGACCTGCTCTGGTAGCCACAGTATTTGTGTGGCTAGGGCTAGTCTAGTTCAGTTTCTGATCAATGATTAAGCCCCCAGGATGTTGATAGTGGGGGATTCATAGGGTGATGGTTTGATTCTCACTTATTGGAGATGGAAAGAAGATCATTGATGAGGCAGTTGAATACAGTTGGGCTGAGGGCGTTTCCCTGAGGAACTTCCACAGTGATGTTTCAGAATTTGAGATGGTTGATCTCCAATCACCACTACCATGTTCCTTTCTGCCAGGTAGAACTTCAACCAGTGGAGGGGTTTCCCCCTCCAGCCCATTGACTCCAGTTTTGCTAGGGATCATTGCTACCATATTCGATAAAATGCTGCCTTGATGTCAAGAGCATCACTCTCACCTCACAGTTGGCATTCAGTTCTCTTGTTCATGTTTGAACCAAGGCTGTAATGAGGTCAGGAACTGAATGACCCTTGCAGAACCCAAACTGAATGTCCATGAATAGTGATGATGATGTATTCCCTTGTGAAGGACATAAATAGACCTGTTGTTCTTTTTCTTGACATTTCCTTGGCTTTCATCTTTATTTTTCTTCTGGTCCCAGCTAACATATTCCCAGATAAATTCAGCACATTTCCACTGCTTGTGAACTCCGAATCTCTCGCTTTCTAGTTCATTCGTGAGACAGTAGGGAAATATTAAGCAAATAGTTTATAAATATAAAAGCTAATTGATAGATATCCACCCAAAAGTATTTTAAATGTACTTAACATTTTGGTAATAAGCCTGTAATTTACACTTGTCTAGGTTTAAGCAATGAAAGTTGGTCCATTATGAAGAACATGGCTACAGAACTCGTTATCATACTGATTGGTTACTTTACCCTGGTTCCAGCTATTCAGGTAGTGCTTGTGATTTGTCTTCACGTTTAGGTGAAACTTTTGATACAGAATAAAAATACTTGAATGTCTAATATTTGAGAAATGACCTTCATTTCAAAGATAATCTTTTCGAAAAAATAAATTTAGAATACCCAATATGTTTTTTTCCCAATTAAGGGGCAATTTAGCGTGGCCAATCTACCTATATTGCGCACCTTTGGGCTGTAGGGGTGAGACCCACACAGACACCGGGAGAATGTGCAAACTCCGCACAGACAGTGACCCGGGTCTGGGATCGAACTTGCAAAAGACACTTAGTAGAATACCACCTAACAGACGTCTTCATGGGATTAAAAGGATATTGGTGACTTAAGGATGTAGCTGGATAATAATAATTGCTTATTGTCACAAGTAGGCTTCAATGAAGTTACTGTGAAAAGCCCCTAGTCGCCACATTCCGGCACCTGTTCAGGGAGGTGGGAATTGAACCCACGCTGCTGGCATTGTTCTGCATTACAAGCCAGCTGTTTTGCCCACTGAGCTAAACCAGCCCCTATAAGGATTAGTAGTTGGAGTTCAGTGGTAAGTGGATGTTTTTCAGACTGGAAACAAGTATATAGCTGGAACCCCAGGGCTCAATAGTGGGCCCTTTGCTTATCTTATTCTGAGAAATGAACTGGACTAGGAGATATGAAGGATTATTTTGAAGCTTGTGGATGGTAAAAAAAACTTTGACTTTTCAGTAATTAGTAGGCAGTATAGTGATACATTTCAGGAAGACACATACAGACTGGTAAAATTGCCAAATGTGGCAGATACAATTTTCTGCAGATAAATGTGAAGTGACATACTTTAGAGGCAACAACATGGCGAGGCAGTACAATCTCACTCCATCAGATAGGGAGTCCAAGAGCAGAGGGACTTGAGGTGCATATTCACTTGACCTACAAAGCCGAAGATCAAGAGCTGGATAGAGCTTTTTACATCTGGCACAGGCCTCTTCTGACATAACT
This sequence comes from Scyliorhinus torazame, assembly GCF_047496885.1. Lineage (NCBI taxonomy): Eukaryota > Metazoa > Chordata > Chondrichthyes > Carcharhiniformes > Scyliorhinidae > Scyliorhinus > Scyliorhinus torazame. The sequence goes on from NC_092717.1 coordinate 190,522,583, forward strand.
TCTATGAGATCTATGAAGGTGGAAGTGCAAGTTGTTGAAGTAGTTAAGGAGGTGTATTGGATACTTGGCTTTGTACATAGAGACATTGAATACAAAAGGAAGGAAGCCAAGCAAATCATTTGCAAACTGCTGGTTAGGTCTTAGCTGGAACATTGTGTGCAGTTTTTGGGCACTACTCAAGGATGTGAAGGCCTTGGAGAAGAGATTTACCAGGTTGACGGGACTTGGTTATATGGAGAGATTGGAGAAGCTGGCATGGTATTCCTTAGAGCAGAAAGAGTTACGTGATGGGTATTCAAAATTATGAGGGATTTTGATCGAGCATGTGTGGAGAAATTGTTTCCATTGCCAAAATGGGGCAGTAACCAAAGTCACAGATTTAAAATAACTGACAAAAGAACTATAGGGAAATGAGAACTTTATTCTCACAGGGGAAATCACTATCTGAAGGAGTGCTGGAGGCAGATTCCATAGGAGCCTTCAAGAGGCATTTGGACACGTACTTTAAACTAACTAATTTGTTGGGTTATAGGGGGGGAAAACAGCCTTTTAAAAATATTTTTATTAAAAGCTTTTTCAATAGAATAAAACAACACAATATAATGTAGCAGTCAACATATCCTATTCCCCCATAAACTAAAACAAAAACCTCCTTAACTAATGACGGTGACTAACTCCTTGAAAAATAAATGAATGGCCACCATCTTGGGTACCGACCCCCTAACGGTGTACTTGATCTTCTCTAAATGTAAAAATTCCATGAGGTTACACAACCAGGCCAAGGCACAAGGCGGTGTAGGGGATCTCCACTCCAGCAGAACCCACCTCCGGGCTATCAACGAGACAAACGTGAAGATATACGCCTTTGCCCCTGTCTGCAGCGCCGGCGAGTCCAATACCCTGTAAAAATGGCCACCAATGGTCTTCTGGTGGCGACCATGGAGTGAACGGTCGCACATTTGGCAGCCCCCCCTCTTAGTAGTCTTTTAATGGCTTTTAAGCTGGATTTCCGTGGGAATTTTTCAACATAAGTGGATAAAAGCCAGAGGAGAAGAAGACAACCCCTAGTTTATGGAGCTGCGCCAAGAAACAATCGTAAAAGAAGAAATCAAAAGTTGGTTGGGTGAAGTTCAGAGTTTGGTGGATGCACTGGCAGAGAAGCAAAGTTCGACCACGCCAGCTCTGTGGACGATGGATCAGTGGGCTAAATACTTGGATGAGAAATTTGCCCAGCATCGTAAGGAGTGTGCGGAGGACCTGACCCGGGCGGTGGCCTCAATTAAGCAGGTGGTCGACCGGGTGGATGGGAAAGTGACGACCCAGGGACAGGCGATCCAAAAGTTGCAGGAGCTGTCTGCGCAACAAGAGGAGCAGTCCACTGCGATGGCAATGGAAATTAATATCTTACAGGATCGGCAGAAATGGCTGTCGGAGAAGGTGGAGGACCTGGAGAATCGTTCTCGCAGGCAGAATATCCGGATCGTCGGTCTGCCAGATGGAAAGGAGGGACTTGTGCGTATGTGGGGAAGATGCTTGGGGATAATGCGTTCAACAGGCCATTAGAGATAAACCGGACTCACAGGGTGCTCACGTGTAAGCCCCAGGGTCGTGAGTCCCCGAGGGCGATGGTGGTGAGGCTGCATCGGTTCCTGGACAAGGAACGCATTATGAGGTGGGCCAGGCAGACAAAACGGTTCATGTGGGAAGAGGCTGAGATCCAGGTATATCAAAACATGGGAGCAGAACTCACAAAGAGGAGGGCGAGTTTTAATAATGTTAAGGCGGCCTGTATGCGAAGGGAATAAAATTTGGACTGCTCTACCCGGCCCGACTTCAAGTGACTTACGAGAACCGGGAACTATATTTTGGTTCGCCGGAAGAAGTGGCGGTCTTCATGAAGGACAATAATCTGGTAGAGGCATAATGACTTTAAAATCTAGACGGTAGTGGTCTGAGTTAAAAGTTTTGTGTTGCTTTATATTTAAAAAATCTCAGCCTTTCACTGAAATTTAGGTTGCGGTGATCGGGAAAAGAAGGATCTCTCGGATTGATTTGATTTTGATCCGTTGTTGTATGTACCGAGGTACAGTAAAAAAAAAAAAAATTTAAGTTGCGATGTTCTCGGGGTGGGGAGAAAGATGTTTGAGTTTTTGCATGCATAAATTTTTTTCTAATCCTGTTTGATTATTCTTCTATTGTTTGCGGTTCTGTTTGAAGGTGATGGGACTGAGAAGATGTTGTAAAGGGAGGAGGGGTGGGCCTCTGCGCCCAGACCTTGGGGGATTGTTTGTTTGCTTTCTGTGTTTGTTGCTATTGTTTTGAGAACTTCTGTTAAGAGTGGGGGGGGGAGCGGGTGAGGATCCAGCAGGTGGTAGGATGCTAGGCGCTGAGGGCTGGTAGGATGCACTAAGGATATGGGCTAAGGGCTGGCCTAGGAAAGGTCATGGCTGATCGACAGGGGAGGGGTGGGGGGGGGGGGGGGGGGGGGGGGGGGGGGGTGCAAACCCCCCCCCCCCCAACCAGACAAAAGACCAGCTTTGGGTATGAATCTTACCATTTAAATCTGATTACTGTAATCTATTGGAACATATCCTGCCTTAATTTTGCCACATAATGTTTTTGTATTCCTTCTTCTAATTCATTTAGTCTATGTCTTAACACAGCTTCCAGACAATAAAAAATATGTATTGAACTTTTCCTTCTTATTATGTTGTCCATCTTTCCCTCCCCTCCACTTCTTAACAGGAATTTTGCCTGTTTGCGGTCGTTGGACTCGTTTCCGATTTTTTTCTGCAGATGTTTTTCTTCACAACGGTGTTGTCCATTGATATCCGTCGTATGGAGGTAAGACAAAACTGTCATATTCTGATACAAATTTATTTTCAATGTAACGTTTTAGAGTGTCAACTTGCTTACTGAATGACAAGATTGTCGCTGAGACAGAAGATTGTAGCTTCCAGGGCCACTCCAGGGCTTGACCCAATAACCTATGTTGACATTCCAGAGGAGAAATGAAAGAAGTGAAGCAATGCCAAAGAGGTTCTGCCTTTTCATTCTAGAGGTTGAACTATGCATTAAGTATTGCTGACACTATTCGGTGAAAAACAGGAAATTATCCAGGGCAATATTGCTCCCTCAACAGGGGCAGCACAGTAGCATTGTGGATAGCACAATTGCTTCACAGCTCCAGGGTCCCAGGTTCGATTCCCGGCTTGGGTCACTGTCTGTGCGGAGTCTGCACATTCTCCCCGTGTGTGCGTGGGTTTCCTCCGGGTGCTCCGGTTTCCTCCCACAGTCCAAAGATGTGCAGGTTAGGTGAATTGGCCATGCTAAATTGCCCTTAGTGTCCAAAATTGCCCTTAGTGTTGGGTGGGGCAACTGGGTTATGGGGATAGGATGGAGGTGTGGACCTTGGGTAGGGTGCTCTTTCCAAGAGCCGGTGCAGACTCGATGGGCCGAATGTCCTCCTTCTGCACTGTAAATTCTATGATAACAGATAACCTGGCCATTTAGTCATTGCTCCTCCCTGTGTGCAAAATGGTTGTCATAACTACCTGTAGAACAGTCGATGCATTTCTAAGGAGCTATTTGTATTTGAAGTATTTGCAATAATTTCTGAAAGGCATCATATAGCACTGAGATTAGGAGCCTCAATTGCCTTAGAACATGAAATGAAAATGGAAATCGCTTATTGTCACAAGTAGGCTTCAAATGAAGTTACTGTGAAAAGCCCCTCGTCGCCACATTCCGGCGCCTGTTCGGGGAGGCTGGTACGGGAATTGAACCGTGCTGCTGGCCTGCCTTGGTCTGCTTTCAAAGCCAGCGATTTAGCCCTGTGCTAAACAGCCTCTTTTACATAGAACAGTACAGCACAGTAGAGGGCCTTCAGCCCACGATGTTGTGCCGACCATCTTTTCTAATCGAAGATCAACCTAACCTACACCTGTTCAATTTACTGCTGTCCATGTGCTTGTCTCAGAGTAGCTTAAATGTCAAAACTGCTTGTCTCCCGATGGTACAGTGGGTCAGGTCACGAGTGCATGTTGTAAGGATTGACAGAATACAGTTTTGGGCTTTGACACTCCCTGTATCCCTCATCTCAACTGACATCACAAAGGAATTTCCAAATGGAAGCTACCTACTCCACTCTCCTGAACAAGCAACACGGGTAGCCCTTTCAGCCACTCGGGCCTGTCCATCATTCAGTTCTATAATTTATGATCTATATCTTAACTACCTACTTTGGTCCTGTAGTCCTTAAATGTCTACGGTTTCTATCATCCTCCATTTTGAAAATTTTGGTTGCTCTAGTTTCACAGCATTTTGTGGGAGAGATTTCTGGAGTTCAATTACCTTTGTGTGAAGGAGTGCTTTCTGACATCACTTAAAGACCAAGCTCTAATTTTAGGATTATAACTGTGTGTTCTGGATGACTTCACCAGAGGAAATAGTTTCTCTTGCTTTGCCTTGTGAAATTGTTTTATTACCTTAAAGGCTTCGGTTTGAGGCAATCAATCTCTTTTTATTTATTTAACTATCTTTCTGGTGAATCTGCACCACCCCTTACCAATGCCAAAATATTGATCCTGAGATGTGGTGCCCTGAACTGAATGAAGTACTGCTGGTGGAGGCTAACCAGAGCTCTGTACAGCTGCAACAAAACTTGTATTCTATCCCTCTTGAGATAGAGGCCAACATTCCATTAATTCTTTTTAATTATTTCTTGTATCGGTCAAAACTGTATTGTTTATGTAGATGTGTTCGCGATGCATCTTTAGATGCCTGTGAGTAGGCAGTAAGATTTCAGCTGTTGTTGGTAAGGCAAGCCAGAGGAGATAAACACGGGACAAATAGAGGATTAAGTGGTGTATTTTTGCCAAGATAGCTTGGCTGGTATAATGCTAATAAAATGTCAGTAACAGTCAAGGATTTGCATAGTAAAATAAACATAAAGTATTACTTAAAATAAAGCTTAACTTGAAGCTTATGCTTGTAAGCTTGTTGCAACAGGAGGTTGACTAATGTGGAGAGATGACAGTGTAAGATATATTTTAAAAAGCTATCCATCTGCTAATTTCCAATTCGTTGTTGTAGTTTTCATGACTTCTCTGTTTCCCACCAGCTTGCTGACCTTAATAGACGTCTTCCCGCAGAGGCCGTTCAAGAAATCCCAGACCACTTGAGGCTGCCTCGGTCCAAGTCAGTTGCAAAGCAACAGAGATATGAACGTCAACCTACGATACGGCCTTCGGCTCCCTATACCATCTCCCTGCAGACTTCATCTTTTAGAAACCTACGGTTGCCAAAGAGATTGAGAGTAATATATTTTCTGGCTAGGACACGACTCGCACAGAGAATTATTATGGTAAGAAATGTAATGAGTTAGACGCATGTATGATTAACTGTACAAATATATTAGGCTTGGTAAGTAGTGGCCTAGGTCACAATTTGAATCCAATTTCTCAATTTTTTTAATTATAAAGGCACGGTGGCACAGTGGTTAGCACTGCCGCCTACGGCACTGAGGTCCCAGGTTCGATCCCGGCCCTGGGTCACCGTCTGTGTGTAGTATGCACATTCTCCCCATGTCTGCATGGGTTTCACCCCCACAACCCGAAGAAGTGCAGGGTAGGTGGATTGGCCACTCTAAATTGCCCCTTAATTGGAAAAATAATAATAATTGGTTACTATATTTTTAAAAATTAATTATAAAGGCACTACATTGTTGCTTATAATTCTTTGTGAGCTCATTCAAGGATTCTTCCAAGACCCTGCAAACACTAATGAGCATCTTTATTGAACTTATAAATCATCTGACGGAAATGATTTGAATGTGTCTTTACTCATTATATATTTCTCAACCATGATGGTGGAAATGCCAGCAATATCCAATGGGTAAGTCAGAAAAGACAGATTAACATCTTGGGTACAAAACCCTTTCTTGAGACTTAAATCTGAAAGACAATGGTTCCTTTTGTAGGGTTGAAAGAGAGCTGAAGCCAAAGGTAGTATACACCTCTCCATATTACTACAAAGCCGTCCAGAACATTGATTATCCTCCGGAACTTTGATAACAAGTTAATGTTATCTGCATTAATAAATAGATGTAGAAAATTTCCATCTGCTGTTTTGAGTTTTGTCACCTCTTTTATCTTTTGAATTGTAACTTGCTTTTTAATTACTTTGTGTTGTGATATTGCATGAACATAAATAATTCCATAGAGATTATATTAGGCTGAGTAGTTAATATTAAAATGGATTGATGAGACTTGTGGTCTTAGTCATCATTCCAATAGCGGGGTGGCAGAGGCCTGCACTCAAGCTCTTGCTAGGTGTTGTGTCAACAGATTGTGGTGACAACCATACGCCATTTTATCCACCATGTCTGTGCTCAGCTATGTGGTGGTGATTCATGGAATTATACTGCTCACGTACTCCACACAGCCCTATATTTTGCATCTGCTTCCAATATTAGTATTCAAAATTGTGATGGTTTTTGATAGAGAATGAGAAATTGTTTTTATTAACTTAAGGTTTGGTAACCAGAAGAGACAGGTGTAAGGTATTTGGAAAAAGAGCAAGATTTGAGATGAGAGGAATTTTAGCATTTTTGTATGATTTGGAAGACACTGCCTGAAAGAATAGTGCAAACAGATTCAATAACTTCCAAAATGGAATTGGATGCAAACTTAAAGGAGAGAAAATCGAAGGGCTATAGGGATGAGCAGGGCAGTGGGACTTGTTGAATAATTCTTTCGAAGAGCTGGCACTTGGTTGAGTAGCCTCTGTGCTGTTAGATTCCATGCTTCCATTCCCTTTAGAAGCTACAAGATCCTCCCTCAACCAGTCCTGTAGTTTTTAAAAAAAAAAAAAAAAAATTCTTCACATTTATAAATTCTTCTCTTTGCTTTATGGACGGCACAGTGGTCACTGCTGCCCCACAGCAGCAAGGACCCGGGTTCAATTCAGCCTTGGGTAACTATGGGGAGTTTTCACTTTCTCCCCGTGTCTGCGTGGGTTTCCTCTGGGTGCTCCGGTTTCCTCCCACAAGTCCCGAAAAACGTGCTATCAGGTAAAATCAAAGAGAAAATGCTGGAAAATCTCAGCAGGTCTGGCAGCATCTGTAGGGAGAGAAAAGAGCTAACGTTTCAAGTCCAGATTACCCTTTGTCAAAGGTTTCAGATTTCAGCATCCGCAGTAATTTGCTGCTATCCGGTGAATTGGACATTCTGATGTTTCCCTCAGAGTGTACCCAAACAGGCGCCAGAGTGTGGTGACTAGAGGATTTTCACAGTAACTCCATTGCGGTATTAATGTAAGCCTACTTGTGATAATAATAAAGATTATTTATTTATAAGTAGCCCTCAGGCCATCCCACAGATGCGGAGAAGCTGGCGCTGGAAATAAGTGGAGATTCCAGCTGTTGGAAATGGGGGCTTCCGACCCACATGCTAACAGAATAAAATAGGAGATAGCAACATGTTAACTTGATGTCAACAACAAGTGAAATATGATCATGTGCGTAATGATGAGTTCACACACTCTTAACTTGACACAACTCATTTATTTTATGGCAGAGGTCACTCCCTCTGAGGGTACACCATCACAGTACTCGTGCAGACCTTGCATTAGCTTGGATACGGTAGTCAGACATCTGTGGAGCGAGTAATGTGGTGACTCACATATCATCAGTTAATAAAGAGAAGATGGCGGAGAAAGGGACAGTGGTTAAAAAGTCCAAATCAAAAGTTGCAGGACACTATGCTGTCCTCGGGTGGATGTAGAAGCTGCACCTCGGAGACCATCGATGAGCAGGATACTTCTAGAGCAACAATAGAGAGTGCATTATTCTGGCAACAAATCAACCACACTGCATGCTTACAGTGTTTGGAGGAGTCCATTTCAAGTAAACATGGCATGATATCACAGATCTTGGTGATGATGCCTTAATTCATGGAAAGAATAGCCACCTGCATGGAGAATCAAATGAAGCAATCACATGAATGGGTGCAGGTCTTCACCAATGCTTTTAAAATTATGAATGCCAACTTAAATAAGTTATTGATATTCTAACTTTGGCTGTTCGTTACTCCACTGATCTGTAGCAAAGTGTTCGTTGCTAGTAAAGAAGTTTAACTGGGTTATGAGAGGAATGATGATGAAAAGGCACTTGGACATGGGGACTCAGTTGAAAATCCTTTCACTTATCACCTGTTTCCCTCCCCAATCAATACCCACTATTGCCTGGTGGCCCGATGGTTAAGTCTGCCTCTGCACAAGCACTGGTGGAACGGTCTTTGGTGAGGCCCTCAAGAGTTCCAAAATCCAGATAACATTGGTCAAGGGCTTCTCCGCAGTCAAGGTGGAGATCTGAGCAGCCTATGTCTAAGCCTAAGGGTTGCACCATGTATAAGTGATGGGAAAAGGAAGAGTATGCATGTTTATGTCTTGTACATTGCCTAAATGTTAAGTTTCCATTTTAGATATGGGGCACGTTAATATTATTGTTTTGCACTCACTTTTGCTCATGTTTGCTGGCTGACGAATGGCTTTTTCAGTTGTGTGATGATGAATGAGAGGAGGCCGAAGTGACACCGAGAAGTAGAAAGGCTGTCAAAAGGAAACTTGGTTTGCAGAACTGCTTTATGTTAGTGGCATTGGTAGTTGTGGGATGTGGTGTGTAAATATGTGGTGTGCAAAAGTGCTTTTTGCATGTGGTTGCTAAATGGTTCTCAATGAAACTTGCAATATTTAGGTAACCCAGAGCAGATATTATGCCATTCATGGTATGTTGACCTGATCAGCTTCTTCTTCTGTCTCTTCCTCCTTGTCTTCATCCTCCACATGGGAGTTATCTGACGAGGCTCTCAGTTCTGCACCTTTTTCCTCATGCAGGTCTAAACCTTACTGCTGTGCAGACTGCAGCACACCACATTGAAAACTTGGCTGCTGCATATTGAAGGGAGCTTCCAGACGTGCCCAGACACTCCTGGACCTCATTCTGAGAGGTGCCATTAGCCATATTTTAAGTGAGCATCACTTGTCTCCGAGCAGCCAGTTGGCCACTCTGCTTCCTAGTGTGAAGAGATCAGAGAGAATTAACTGCTGTTGCATCATGTCAGCTGCCTGAGAATCTTGCGCACAGCTACATAAACAGCTTTTTGTCAGCTGCACATTAATGATGTTCACACAATTGCCAGCCCTGGCAAACATGCAATCTGTCACCTGTCTTACACATTTGTGTGCTACATCTAGAATTTCTGGCAAATTTCTCTTCCATAGCCATGGAAGGATCCATAACCAAATAGGTGGACGGCAGTGGTATCTTTGACAGTTGACAGTTGCTGTTAAAGCATGGCCAACTAGTTTCTGTTGCCGGCAGATCTTATACCAGCAGGCTGCAAATGTCTGCATCACCCTCAGTCTCCTGTGGTGTTCCAACAGGCTAGGGACGCTTCTCCTATGTCTGTACACCCTGCATGCCTAGAAATAAACTTTTTATCCCTTCTCCACTGTGAAGCCAAGGTCTTTGATGCTGTGCAGATCCTGCTGCTGGTAATGCAGGTTCTGCTGCTCCTGCACTTCCTGGTAGTCATCTTGGATCTCATCTGAAGTCCCAAATAACAGCTCCAAAGTATGTATCAAACCTCACAGCTTCACTTCCAGTGACAGGGATGTGCTGAGCGGACGCACGATAGGTGGCTCTCCCCCTAAGAACCCGAAATTAGACTCTTTTACTCAATAGCCCACTAAAACGGAAAAAAGTATCCCCTCACCTTACCTAACAACAGCACAAGAGACAATGTCGAGCAGCAATAGCTCCAGAGACCACAAAGAAACAAGAAGTGGCAGAAGCCAGGAGAAACAAGCAGTCAAAACGGTAGGCGCACAGGGTGATGAAGTGCAAGCCACCATGAGAGGGACCGGCAAACCGCACACAGGGCTCCCCCTCACCAGAGGGTGGATGGAAGATGGGAGGGGGAGTAGGTAGAGGGGCCAACAGTAGGTTTGAGGGAGGAGAAGACTGGGGGAAACAGAATCATAAGGGAAACAATGGGACAAGGTGGGGGGGGAAGGGCTCTCGGCTGGCTACAACAGGGCACATGTGGCGATATGGAACAAAATGGCACTGCAAACAGCCACTTTGGATGATCCCCAAACAAAGGGAAACCCCGGAATGCAGGGGCTCACACACATGGTGTACAGTTGGTGGCCATGTCGGGTGGCCCCTGGACAAAGGGTAAACCCTGGAGTGCAGGGGCCTGGCCTCATGGTGAGTATGGTGACCATGGCTATGTTGGATGGCCCCCTAAGAAAGGGAAACCCCAGAGTGCAGGGATGCATCCACAAGGTAAGTATGGTTGATCCCACAGGTGGGGGGTTGGGACAAAAAAAAAACATCATGGAGTTTTTTCCTCTCCGCCAGAAGGTCACAGTCAGGGACTGTCGGGAACGTCAGGGTATTTAATGGTCCAGTGAAAAGATCCTGAGTGTTCGCCCATCAGAAAAATGAGAGCTCACATAGTTTTCCTCCAAGAGACACACCTAAGGGAGAAGGACCAGCTGTGGGTAAGAAAGAGCTCGGTGGGATAGACCTACCATTCCTGTTATAGGATGAGAGCCAGGGGGTCGGCACACTGCTAAATAAGAGGACAGCATTTACCTTGACGAACGGATTACTGACCTAGGGGGACCGTATGTCATGGTCAACGGTGTCCTGGACGGGGCACGAGTGGTCCTGGTTAATGTGTACGCGCCCAACTGGGTCGACACTGAGTTTATTAAAAAAAAAGACCATGGCGGAAATCCCCAATATAAATACCCGACTAATCATGGGAGGGGACGGGACCTTAACTGTGCACAGGACCCATGGATGGACAGATCAAGCCCTAAATCAGGGAAAATGTAAAATATGGCAAAAGAACTGAACACATGGAGCAGATGGGGGCAGTGGATCCACGGAGGTTCTCACACACCCAGGGGAGAGGGAATTCTCCTTCTCACAAGTACACCGCGTTAACTCGCGCATCGAGTCATGGAACCAGCTACGGCAGCACTTCAGCCTGACCGAAATGGCCCCCATCCCCCCATCTGCAACAATCACCAGTTCATGCCAGCCATAATAGATGGCACCTTTAAGGGGTGGAGACAGGACAGGGGGGGCATTGACAGTTGGGGACTGCTACACAGATGACAGACTAGCGACGTTAGAGGAACTGACCGAAAGGTTGCACCTGACCAATGGGAACGAACTACGGCATTTTACAAATCAAAAACTTTCTCTGCAAGGAGTCTACAACATACCCATGGACGGTGAGATGCTCGATGATCGAGGAACTGCTGGACGCGGGCGACATAGGTGGGGAGAACTGCAGGTAGATGTACGGACGACTGTTCGAAGAGGCACATTCCCCGCTGGAGAGATGGTAAAAATGGAAAGAAGAACGAGGGATAGAAATAGGGTGGGGACTCTGGAGGAAAGCACTGAACAGGTCAGGCAACGTAAATATGTACAGCGGGCCTAGTCTGTTCACAATCAGGTGTTTGAGTCTTTTTTTTTTCCTCTTTGTTACTGTTGTTAAATCTCTTTGTTTTGTGTAATGTGTAACTCTTTTGGGGTTTTCCCCCCCTTGTATAAACTAGAATCGGACCCGGATTACTTCCTGTAAAATACTACTTGCGGGTAGCACACCTGTAACTTAACGTTCAAGCTAGAAATATGTAATATAAAACAAATGAACAAATATACAATATAATGTGAAAATCCAATGAGAACATTTTTTTTTTTAAAGTTCCAGGTTGGAACACATGAATGTACACTTGTCTCATTCTGGTCGGGGGGGGGGGGGTCGCGAACCTCCTTCTCTCCCCCCCCCCCCCCCCCCCCCCCCCCCCCCCCCAAAGCCCCAGAAGAAAATATGTAAATGTACATGCTTTGAATTTGTCAGTGGTGATGGAATTATGTACCAGAAAATATGAAAATCAATAAATATATTTTTTTAAACCTCCGCTTCAAAGTGCAAGTGAAAACACTAACTTGCAAAGTTACATCCAAAGTATGTAAAGTCATCTCTCAGCACAAGTACTGTAAACAATCTCAGATAAGCAAGTAAGAAGTCACCTGTGAGTGCCAAGTTATTAGGAGTATATTTCCCTGTCATGGCTTCAGCCCCTCAATTGACACTGTCTTCTCACCTTGCTTTTACTGGAGAGTCCCATGGGGTGGAAGTTAAACTGCAAAACCCACTTTAATATCACACTAATTGAACAATTAATCTACTGAAATTGACTATTAAGTAAAAAAGTTCTCCTGTTCTGGTCAGAATTCTACATGGACCAATGGATTAATCAGCTATTCACTTCATTATTATTTGTGGGATCCTGTTGCACTTAAAATGTACCACATTTGCTTCCTTCATCACTCGATTTAATTGTATATGAGGTACTTTGTGATATACCTATGGAGTTATGCTTTTTAAATGAAAATTGTTTTTATAAGTAAATTGCTGTGAGAGATTTGACGACACCTAAATTTCTGCTTCTCTTTTTGAGGTCGGGACAGTCATATGGATTGGGATCCTGGTTTATACTGATCCCGCTGGTGTCCGGACATTTTTAACAGCACAGGTGACTGAACAGAGCCCACTAGGAGGGAGTGGCTTGGCACCCATTGCAGTTCCACCAGGTGTTTTCCAAAGGGGAGATACAGAGAGCAGTTTGCCTGGTTTTCCATCAGATGTGACCCCGCCATTGGAGAATCAGTCTCGTGGCACAGATGAGGGCAAGAATTCGAACTCTTTTGACGCCTTGCCTTTGGTCGAACCTGAAAATATAACTGATAATGACAAACAACACGCCCATAGTGAGACAAGTCTCCCAGAGAATGATTTCAAAGAAGAGATCACGTGGGGAGCTCACGATCAGGAGATGTGGCGGAAGCTATCATTCCGACATTGGCCAACTCTTTTCAGTTACTATAATAACACGTTGGCAAGGAAGTAAGTGATTTTGAAAGCCGTCTGACGTGATTTTCTATTAAAAAAATGTAACTGAAGCATTTGCAGAGAGAAAAATTGTGAAGTAGATGTTTACACTTTTAAAAAAAATCATAAACATTAGCAGCATAAGGACATTTGACCTGCCGCGAATGTGCCAGCCCCTAACGTCACTGTCACATGGGTCTCCCCAAAACCACATTGTTTCCTCTGCTCCAAATATTGATCCAATTCCCCTTAAAATATGCAACCATGGGCAGCTCGGTGGCACAGTGGGCTAGCACTGCGGCCTCACAGCGCTGAGGTCCCAGGTTCGATCCCGGCTCTGGGTCACTGTCCTTGTGGAGTTTGCACATTCTCCCCGTGTTTGCATGGGTTTCGACTCCACAACCCAAAAATGGTGCAAGCTAGGTGGATTGGCCACGCTAAATTGCCCCTTAATTGGAAAAAAATGAATTTGGTACTCTTAAAATTAAAAAAAAATATATGCAACTACACCCTGTGACAAAGTATTCTTGGAATCATACAGCACAGAAGGAGAGCAATCAGTCTATGCCAGCTCTTTGAAAGAACTATCCAATTAGTCCTATTCCCCTTCTTTCCCATCGCACCACAGATTTCTCATTTCAAATATATTTCTACTCCTTTTTAGAAGCTACTACTGAATCTTCCATCACCCTTCCAGGTTGTGAATTCCAGATCTTAACCGCCTTCCTTTTTTTAAAAAATCCTCTTCATTTAGGTTATTCATGAAGGCCCCACCTTCTCAACCTTGTCCCACGCCTGTGGTATGATGGTCCTCAGTTTAAATCAGCAACAGTCAGCTCTCCCTCAAAGGCGAAAGCAGCCATGGTCATCTGGAACTATGATGATTTTACCTTATATTTTTTACAAAGCCTCTAATGTCTGTGTCCTCTGGTTTTGAATGCTGATGGGAGCAATTATTTCCTGTCTATTTATCAAAACCCCTCAATTTTGAACACCTCTGTAAAATCTGCCCTTAACCTTCTCTGTTCTGAAGAGAACAATCTGACCTCTTCTCATCTCTCCATGTTACTGACTTCCCACTGTCATGTTACCACTCTAGTAAATTACCTCTGCTCTCTCTCCTACTTCTAACTGATAACCCATTGGCAGTAATTCCCATCCACAATATAGTTTTTCCTTATTCACTATCAAAACCCTTCATAGTTTTTAAAACCTCTTGTATGTCATCCTTGCTCTCTATCTCAAGTGGTAATGGAACCGGCATCACGATAGCCGTAGGCTGGAATTCTTCAGTCATTCGCAGGCGGCCGCCTGCAGCACACCCACACACACTGGTTTCCCGGCGGTGTGGGGTGGCTTCAATGGAAATCCCATTGACAGCAGTGGGAGCAGAGAATCCTGTCACCAGCAAATGGCGCGCCACTTCCTGCTGCCGAGAAACATTGGGCTGGGAGGCCAGAGAATCCCACTAATCATTCCTCATCTCTTAAAAAGACTGTTCACCAAAATTAAAGGTTAATGGAATAGCAGGGAAATTATTGACCTGGTTCAGAGCTTAGTGACGCAGTCGATGACAGAGACTTGGTAATAGAAGACAGAGTAGAAATAATAATATTCACATTTGGAAGGAAATGACCAGTGGTGTGCCATATGATGCTGGGGCCTCATCTGTTCAATATATCTATCAATGACTTAGATAACACAATAGAATGTCATTTATCCAAGTTTCCTGATGCTGAACACAAAGGTTGGTAATGTTGCAGTTGTTGTAGGCAGGAATATAAATGAATGGGCAAAATGTGGCAGTTGGAGTTCAGCGCAGGCAAGTGTGAAGTTATCTATTTTGAACCAAAAAGGATGCAACAAAATAGTAGTGGACATTAGCACCATGAAGGTAAAATGAGATTTAGAGGTTTAGTAGTAGTCAGTAACAAAAGGACACATGAACTCCCAGCACTTAGAATCTGGTGATTAAGTGTAGCCTCAGAAGCACCTCCAGTCGCAGCAGTGGGCACCACTCTTGGTGGTGCTGTGTAAAGTACAGGATTATTGGCCAATCAAACTTGTCATTGGCTCTCTGAATGGGCGTCTGAGTGAGGAGGGATGTCCCACCTCCAGCCACTTAACATTCCATGGAGTGTTGGTTGTCTGCACCCCTGCTGACCTTTTAATTCACAGTTCAAAAAATGTTACCCAGTATATTTTTAATTAAAATGTTCAAATTTACGATAAGCAAACTACCTACATAAATTTAGTGGAACGATATGTTTACACATAGTGCCTTTCAGGGTAGAAATTAGAGAACACTTCATCCGATGAGATGTTAGATTTATTTGAGCATCCAAATTCATCAAGCGATAAATTTTGTGATAGTTGTTGACATTTTGCCTAGTGTTCTAGTCATCACTTTGTTAGTATTGGTGGATCAAGTGCCCATTTGATTCTGTCCAGCTGCCTATGTTCGTTACCTAGAGTTTACTAATCTAATTGTTGAATGTTGTAGCTCCGAAATAACCATGTAACTAAGCAGAATGTTGAGCTGAATGTATACTTTTATTTTGTGTTTTTCTGGTATACTTCATTTAACTGGTAGTCCAGCAGAGTCTGCTTGGTGCATTGCCTCTCAGGAAGTCTTAATTAAATGAATTGTTAAGTCTCAGACATATAAAGTGATATCTAATTGATATTATAAATATGCTTTTTTTTTTATAGCTTAAATTGGCTTTTATGGAATGAACCCACATTCCTTAGACCTTTTAAAATACTACTCACTCGCACTTCATTTACCATATCATCTTATGGTTTGCTTGCTTTGTTGATATAATAGTGTATAATATGTTTTACCCTTCCTTTAGGTATTCTAATAAAATGTTTAAAGCTATAACTAAGGACAAAACCTAGGTACTACTGTTGAAAAAGACCTCAATCTGATAGCTACTTGTTTGTTTACAGATATGTTAGCATTCTTCCTATCATCCCAGTATCCTTCCATCTGAGTCTGCAAGATGCTCTGGATGCACGACACCCTCAAGATGCAAAACGATACCATTCCATGTTCTCAACAAATTACCAAGAGTCAAAAAATATTGATGGAAACGGGGCAAGGGAACATGCCTCCGCGAAACCACAAGTTCCTTTAGACATCACTCTTTACAAGTAAGGTCTTGGGGATGTAAATTAGCAAAAATATTCAAAATTAAAGCCGCTTGGTCAATTGTGATTCCTTGTCAATGGATTATCAGCACATAAAATATTATACCATCAGGATTGGCATAGCTTAGAGCAGGCATTGGCAAACTCAGGGGCGCGATCTGCGGGTGGGTGTCGGGAGGGTCACGGAGCTGTCCATCGCGGCGCTCCCGATCGCGCAAATCTGCGCGCAACAGCCGCAGCAGCCGGCTTTTAACTATGCCGGCTGCAAGCAGCCTTCAAAAAGGCCGCGACCATATAAAAAAAATTCGGCCACACTGCGCATGTGTGCCCGATCATCGGTGCTCATGCGCAAAACTATGCGCATGCGCACTGATGATCGGCACACATGCACAGTGCGGCCGCATTTTTCTTATATGGTCGCAGCCTTTTTTTTTTACAAGTTCAGGGGGCAAAAGGGACCATTGGGGGCCAAAGGAACCCAAAACCATTTCCTCCATTTTTGTCAGCAACAAACAAGGTAAGAGAAAATGGATGGTCGCGCAGGTCGGCCGTCATGGGTTGCGAAGGTCGGCCGGCATGGGTCGCGAAGATTGGCCGGTTGGTAAAAATGGGTCCCCGGAAAACAGTTTGAAAAACACTGGCTTCGAGTGCACGGTAACTGTGTTTCATGGGTTTCCACACATGCTGGTTTACTGCATTGAATGTCCATTTATGATTTAGCTATCTGCTTTAAGCCACTCCCATTACTGGCTGTGATAACAACTCCAGGGTAATATCACAAGCTGCATGATGCAGTATCCAAAAGATTTTTGCATCATGTTATTGAGCATGTTGCTATATTAACAAGGCTATTCATGAAGACTCTGCCTTCTCAACCTGAGGTGTGGTGACCCTCAGGTTGAATCACGACCAGTCAACTCTCTCTCTCAAACGGGAGAGAGCCAATGGTCCTCTGGGACTGTGGGTACATTTACATTTTTATTTTACATTTATGTCACCAACTATTTAGAATTGTTCTAATGAAATACCACATCCTGAAATATTAACTCTGTTTTTCTCCCAACAGATCTGCTGAGCATTTCTATAATTTTCTCTTATTTCAGATTTCTACCATCTGTAGTATTTGACTTTTGTTTAGAGAATTGTCTTCATTTCATAGAATCATGTAATGATACAGCATAGAGCAATGCCAGCCATTCAGCCTGTCATAGCTTTGCCAGCCCTTCAGTAGAGTTTTCCAATAAATCCAACTCCACAATGCTTATTTTCCCATAGCCCTGCTAATTTTATCCCTTCAACCATTTATCCAATTTTCTTTTGAACATAACTATTGAGACTGCTGCCACCACCTTTTAAAGCCGTGTTTCAGATCACTAACAACTTGCTATGTAAAGCACATGTTTCCCTCATGTCCCCTCAGTTCTTTGGCCAATCATCTTAAATCCGAGTCCTCTAATTACCAACCCTTCCACCGCTGGAAATAGACTTTCCTTACTTACTCTTGAAAATCATTCATGGTTTTTATGTCTATAAAATTTCCTCTTGAACTTCTCATCGGGATAGCCTCATCTTCTCCACTCTTTCCACATAACTGACGCCCTTCTTCCCAGGTACCATTCTGGCAAAGCTCTTCTGCACATTCACCAAGGTCTTTGGCATCCTTACCAAAAGTGTGGTACCCTTTTGCACAAAAGGCAGTCCATAAGGGGCTGGTTTAGCACAGTGGGCTAAACAGCTGGCTTGTAATGCAGAACAATGCCAGCAGCGCGGGTTCAATTACCGTACCAGCCTCCCCGAACAGGCCCCGGAATGTGGCGATTAGGGGCTTTTCACAGTAACTTCATTGAAGCCTACTTTTGACAAGCGATTATTATTATTATTAAAAGGTGCCACAGAACTGTGAGCAATTAGCTGGAATTGGTGCTATATATATGCTAAGTGGACTGCCCAGTAGATCCGTGATATCTATCTTTGTTGTGTCTGCTATCTAAAGTGTAATGTATTGTTCATATTGACCTCAATTTTTGGGCAAGAATGTCAGCAATTTCAACGTTCCTTCCCACTGTAACCTCGGATAGTTATAGTTAGCATTACATAACATTGTAATGCCATATTAAGGGCAAAATTTGTAGCTTTTCCACTTTTACAATTTCTTATTGTTTACAAGATTTGTATGGAGAGTGTCCATTGGTCCATTTGATCTCACTCGTTTAAAATACAATTTTGTATATCCTGGCTACATGGTATTTATGAGATGAATGTAGTGCCATGTCGGGCTTTTTATGAATAATACAAGTTGAAGGTGAGGGATAAAGTACATTGATTGGTCTCGGTTTCTGCAAGTCACGTTCAGGGTCTTTATAAAGGGTTTGCATACTGGTGTTCCTGTTGATTGGGGTCAGTTCTTCTTGTTGCCAGTGAGGAATGGTTCTGCGGTGGGGATAATTTGTGCTCAAGAACAGGTTCCAGACTGTCTAGAGAGGCAGAAGTCATGTTGGAAGATTTCCCCATCTAGTTATTTTATATTTTATTTTTTGCCGAAGTCATATGATTGCTCTTGGCCAAGAAAACTGAACAGGAAACAGTATTATTCCTCAAAATTTTTTTTTACTATTGGTCAATGAAATTGCATTTGTTTTTAATTATAGACTTTGTTCTTCTTTCCTGTAGAGTTGGAGCTCTTGGATTGGCATCAGGGGTCCTGCTCGTAATTCTGCTCTTCTGCTTGTATAAGGTGTTCTGTCCAAAAACATATGGCCAGGGTGGCCTCTCTCATGGCAGAAGGCGACGTGGGGACTTGCCCTGTGATGACTATGGCTATACTCCACCCATCAGTGAAACCTTGCCACTAATTTTGAAGGGACATTTAATGGTAAGTGAAAATTTGTCTGTTCCTTTATATTGTAAGAAGTCTTACAACACCAGGTTAAAGTCCAACAGGTTTGTTTCAAACACTAGCTTTCGGAGCACTGCTCCTTCCTTGGGTGAATCCTGAAAGGAGCAGTGCTCCAAAAGCTAGTGTTTGAAACAAACCTGTTGGACTTTAACCTGGTGTTGTAAGACTTCTTACTGTGCTCACCCCAGTCCAACGCCGGCATCTCCACATCATGGCTCCCTTTATATTGTGGCCCTGCTCACGGCCAAATATTGCAACGTTTTCTTCAAATTGGAAAGTATGATTTAAATAACAGCAGACTGGTACTACTTTGTCTGTGAAACACATTGATACATTTGGGAGCACTGCATGAATGTAAATTGGCTCTATTTTGGTAAGATGCATTATTTATATTTGTTTTGATCTGGCTAGCCTAATAACAATCTACACTGGATAACCAGGCATACCTAGCACAAAGGAAGATGGTTGTGTTTGATGGAGGTCAATCGTCTCAGTCCCAGGATACCACTGCAGGAGATCCTCAGGGTAATGTCCTAGGCCAACCATGTCCAGTTACTCATCAATGACCTTCCCTCCATCTTAAGGTCAGAAGTAGAGATGTTCACTAATGATTCCACAATGTTCAGCGCCATTCGTAACTCAGATACTGAAGTGATCTATGCCCATATGTAGCAAGATAACGTTTAGGTTTGGACTGATAAGTATCAAGTAACATTTGCGTAACACTTGCGTCACACAAGTGTTAGGCAATGACCAATTCCAACAAGAGAAAATTCAATCATCTTGCCTTGATATTTTTATTGTCATTACCATCAATCCCAATCAACATCCTGGGGGTTACCATTGACCAGAAACTGAACTGGACCAGCCATATTAATACTGTCGTTACTAGAGCAGGTCAGAGTAACTCATCTCCTGATTCTCTAAAGTCTGTTGACCACCGGCAAGGCACAAGTGTGATAGAATTATGTCTGCTTGCCTGGATGAGTGCAGCTCCAATAACATCAAGAAGTTTGACACCATCCAGGACTTATGACGCTCATGAGAGAAAACGGTCATGAGTCTTGGACGTGGTCAAGCTTCTTGACTGTTGTTGGAATTGCACTCACTTGGGCAAGTAGAAAGCCGCCTCCTTGATTGGTACTCCATCCATCTCGTTTATATCCACTCCCTCCATCCACACAATGGCAGCTGTGTGTGCCATCTACAAGATCTATTGCAGCAATTCACATGGCTCCTTCAATAGCACCTTCCAAACCCGTGACATCTACCACCCAGAAGGACAAAGGCAGCAGATGCATGGGAACCCCACCACCTACATTTCCCCTACAAGTCACAAATCAGCCTGACTTCGAACAATATCGCTGTTCCTTTGCTGTCACTGGATCAAAAACTTTGAACTCCCTTTCTAATAGCATGACTCCCTTTCTAATAGCATGGTGGCTGTTCCTACATCATATGGCCTGCAGCAGTTCAAGAAGACTTCCCACCACCTTCTCGAGGACAGTTAGGGATGACACTAAAAATGCTGGCCTAACCAGAAATGCCCATATCCCATGAAAGAATAAAAAAAGAACAGTATCATGATTTTTAAGCACTACCTTGTATTTTTTTTAAATTTAGAGTACCCACTTCTTTTTTCCCAATTTAAGGGGCAATTTAGCGTGGCCAATCCACCTACCCTGCACATCTTTTTGTGTTGTGATGAGATCCACCCAACCACGGGGTGAATGTGCAAATTCCACATGCACAGTGACCCGCAGCCGGGATCGAACCCGGGTCCTCAGTGGTGTGAGGCAGCAGTGCTAATCTCTGCGCCACCGTGCTGCCTCTCTACCTTGTATTTTTGCTTTGTTAGCGAGATTATTCTTGAGCATTGGCCTAGCAAGCAATCCAAATTAACTGGTTTATTCAATACTATTTTGTAGCATTTCCCTAAGTTACCAAATGTACATTTAATCAAGGTGTGAGTCAACTTGCTACAATTAATTTAAAATTCTCCTCTAGTTTGTCAGTACAATACAATAGCTCGAGTGCAGTAAAACAATGCCACAATCCACTCAATTACTGAAACATATGTAACTACCCTTTTGTTTCTTCCTATAATTTGGGTATACCCCCCAATGAAGTTGAAACTCACCTGTGGGGGAGAAGCATTTGCATCTTGACAAATTCCATCCATAGCTCAAGATTTTGGAACTATCAATAATGTTGTCTGTATTACAATGATTTTTAAAGAATATAGTACCATATTTAAAATATTGTGCATGAATTGCTCCAAACAAATATCTCTTATATTTGCACATTTCCTGTTTCATGGTTCACATCTCCTTCAGGCTGAATCGCAGTCAACAGTGGTAATATTGCTTCTATGCTATCCTCACTTTTTTATTTGTTCTGAATGCTCACAAGCTTAATCATATATATTTTTAAATTGGTACAAATGACTGTTGCGAGGTCACTTCAGAGAGCATTAAGAGTCAACTACGTAATATGTTCTTCTGTAGACCAGACAGTTATAGAAAATCTGCTTCTCTGAAGGACATTAATTTTTTATTTTTTTTTATTTTTCTTTTGTAAATTTAGAGTGCCCAATTCATTTTTTCCAATTAAGGGGCAATTTAGCATGGCCAATCCACCTAGTCTGCACATCTTTTGGTTTGTGGGGGTGAAACCCACGCAAACACGGGGAGAATGTGCAAACTCCACACGGACAGTGACCCAGAGCCGGGATCGAACCTGGGACCTCGGCGCCGTGAGGCTGCAAGGTTAACCCACTGTGCCACCGTGCTGCCCAACTCTGAAGGACATTAATGAACCATTGAAGTTTTTGTAACAATCTGGCAAATTGTGTGGTCACTTTTCAAATTGCAGTGCACATAAATGACCAGGTTTATTGAATTCAGTTTTACAACTTGTTCTCGTATGATCTAATTTCGTATTTTTGGAGTTGTATAGACGTGAGTGCCCTTAACCAAAACCACTGTAATGTGAATTATTTTGGGACAATTTTTATATAGGTAAATCAGCCCTTTAGTGAGGTGAGGTGTTGTGGCACTTCAATTCATTGATAATATTTTGATAAATTTCTCAGGATTTGGATTTGATTACAAATATTACCACAGCACAGTTCTGATGACTACCATTACAATTTAAGAGCTGCTTATTAATTAAAGTAAAAACAGATAATGCTGGAAATGCTCAGCAGGCTAGGCAGAATCTGTGGAGAAACAAATAGTAATGTTTCAGGTCTCCATACATTACCTAACTTGCAGAGTACTTGCAGCATTTTCTGTTTTTATTTCGGATTTCCAGGATCCACAATATTTTGCTTTTGTTTCAAAGTTGGTGTCCACTAAAGACCCTTTAAAGAAGAAAATCATTCTTGTCAATTCCTCCACACTCTACATTTCGCTGTAGTCTGCTGCACTATTTTGGGTAGGTGTGCAGTCCAGTATTGGCACGTCAAAGATTGAAGTATGAAAACATTTAGGACTTTGTGTATCCATTAATCATGTACGCATGATCATTTACATCCGCTACTGGTTACACTCTTAGTGGGATAGGTAACAAATGTTGGCTCAGCCGGCAACACCCACATTCTGTGGGGGGGGAAAATTCTTAAATGCATCTTATTAATTTTTTTTCATCTAGGATATTGAATGCTTGGCCAGTGATGGGATGTTGTTGGTCAGCTGCTGCTTGTCTGGACAGATCAGAGTGTGGGATGCACAGACTGGTGATTGTCTCACTGTCATACCAAACCCAGGGTAAAATATTCATTCATTCACTCGTTCCAGTTGTTTTATTGCATGCCTGGAACAAGATTCCCCCATTTTTCTTTTGAATCTTTCCTTCACAGATAAGCTCGGTACGATATAATGCAATTTTACTGTTCGACTTTAATTTGATCAAATTGCTTACAGCGGTGATACAAGAGGAAACAAGTTTTAAAAAATCAGGGAGTTTGTAATAGGATAAACTGATGAGGGGTTGCATGAGGCTCCTGTGGAGCATAAACATCAGAATGGGTCATTGGGCAGAATAGGCCATTTGGGCTGAGTGACCCATCTTTGCACTGTGCATTCTATGTAATGTCCAAATACGAACACATTCTGTGAAGATCACTTGATGTTGACAGGAGTTTCTTGATTTCCCTCTTAGAACTGTGGTTCAGCCACACTGTTTGCTGACCGAAAGAGCTATGAAGAACTGTTTTTATAATATTTGATGCAGCATTGAGGGATGATGACATGCTTCAAGCTGTCCTGAGATGTTCCTTCCAACTTGAACTATAGGGAAGTTCATACCAGAATATGAATAATTATAGCAAACAATTTTGAAAATAATTCACAATCCATATGATCTGCTGAAAAATACAGATTGGACTATTTAATGACTAAATCATATTTGCATCTCTTGATTTTGAAATGGATTAAAATAAGACATGAAATTTAAAGATGTATTCTGTGTTAAAACGTTGCATTCTATAGAGAAAGTTTATTCAGACATTGGAGTTCTAAAATGCAGTCATGTTAGAAAATGCTTTACAGTTTACAAGGTCTTTTCCATCCATTTTTAGGCAATGCAGGGATAGCAGCAGTTGCTATGACTGGCAGGAGAGCTGGGAGTATATTTCAGATCCAGAGAATGGAGCAGATGAATCATTTGAGAACGAACACAACTTCCAAAGGAGAATGACCCCTTCACAACCCATTCTGTTCACCGATCAGCCAGACTTATCTGGGTTAATAGACACCAACTTTGCAGAGCAGATTAAAGAGGAAGATACAGTTTCCAGACAGCGGACTGTCTCTGAACATTCGCAAGAGACTGGCTATGACTTTGGAAGAGCGTATGATAAAGTATATGAAGATCATAAAATGTTGAATGTGCAGAACCTGAGGAGCTACCCATCTCCCCCAACACTTTTGAGGTGTTCTCAAACATCTGTGAATCTCAAATCACATGGCTGGGATGGTGGCTGTAACCATAGGAGGCGGAGTTTAGGAGATGAGCCATTTTCTGTGTTTGAGAAGACCTCCCCCATTCCTATGTGGGGTGGAGACTGTGAAAGCTCTGTCTGGAGTCTAGGCATCCAGGGTAACCTGATTGTAGCAGGAAGAAGCAGTGGGCGACTTGAGGTAAAAGTTCCATTCATCTCAACTTTTTTAGAATTTTCAGTGAACCCATAAGTATGTTTGAAATTCTTAAAACAATATTAAAAGAGTGAAAACAGAGAATGGATCAACTGTTCATCAGAGCTCATCCCTTTAGTATAGTAACCATCAAGGGCAGCACGGTGGCGCAGTGGTAGCACTGCAGCCTCACGGCGCCGAGGTCCCAGGTTCGATCCCGGCTCTGGGTCACTGTCCGTGTGGAGTTTGCACATCTCCCCGTGTTTGCGTGGGTTTCACCCCCACAACCCAAAGATGAGCAGGGTAGGTGGATTGGCCATGCTAAATTGCCCCTTAATTGGAAAAAATTAATTGGGTATTCTAAATTTTTTTAAAAAGTACAGTAACCATCTGATCACAAAGGTAAGATCTCACTGAACCATCATCGATCCAGAAAGGAATATAACTCTCCCGTGCTGTACATTTCTTTGTTCTTTTAGAAGATTGTAGTTTAGTCGGGCAGTATGGTCGGCACGGGATTGGAGGGCCGAAGGGCCTGTTCCTGTGCTGTACATTTCTTTGTTCTTTGTTCTTTGTTCTCACTCCCATTGCAATTTCTTAAATTATTCCCAAGAATTGGCTCCACTATTCTATCTACAAATCCGTAATGACTTCATCTGTGAGCAGGAACTCCTTGGCATCAGCCTGATCTTGCCTTTTTTGGCAAAGTTTTTTTGAACATGCTCCTTCATTACATTTAACTGTAATTTAAAGGACTCCATTGTTTTTGTTTCATTTCAAATCTGGCAGATTATTGCAGACATTTTTATTTTTCATAAATTCAGAGCAGGAGACAAAATATAAATTATTTTGGCATACTTTAAAGTAATAAGATCAATTCCCTTTGTCAGTACCATTCAGAGAGGAAAATCAAACAAAGCAAATAACTGCTCAGTGACTTCTGCTCAATGTGCATGTGTGAATATCGGGAAGAAGAGAGGTGGTTTTGCCTGGTTCTACTGTAGGCAAATAGCTTGCTTATGCTCACTGTCTCAAATTAAAATGTGAAAATGACCAATTGGCCAGAGTGAAAGGATTTGCCAAAATCAATGGAACTCCAAATCCAACATGGGTCAGCACCGATAGGAAAACTAGAGAAAAGTAAAGAGAGCGGGGGAGGGAACTTTCTAAGGAAAGTGAAAGGACCCATTGTTTAATCCATGACCATAGTTGCTGTTTAAAATGATACTGGTTTGTTTCAGGTTTGGGATGCTGCAGATGGAACACTGCGCTGCAGTAATGAAGAAAGTTCATCTGGGATTACGGTACTGGCTTTTATCACAAACAGGTAATAAACAAAATATATGTCATGAATTTACTCTGTGATTATTTAGATAACATTAGATGTTTGTCCCAGCTGTATACTGTATAAGCAGCATGTAACTTGATCAGTTCTCCAGCACACAGATTTTGTTCCATAGGATTTTTTTTTTTAAATACATTTTTAGTACGATTTTTCTAACAATAAACACAATAAATAACAGCAAAATAGATGCAAAACTGATTTAGACAAAACAAGAGTTATTGCCAACATAAATGCAAACAAAGCAGTACAGAGTAGATTCGGAACATGTCAGTTGAGGAACCAGAACCTCTAGCTTAAATGCCACATCAATCCGACAAGATACCACAGCTATTAAGGTTCAGGAAAGTCATGTTCCTGATAGAACGAAGGATATGTATGGGAAGTTGAGGGAGCCTTGGATAATGAGGGATATTGTGAACCACATCAAAAAGAAAAAGGAGGTTTTTGTACAGTCTAGAAGGGTGGGGACAGTCAAAACCCTTGAGTATAAAGAAAGTAGGAAGGTACTTAAGCAGGAAATTAGGAGGACTCGGAGGGGTCATGAAAAGTCCTTGGTAAGTAGGATTAAGGTGAATGCCAAAGCTTTTTATTCATATGTAAAAAGCAAGAGGGTGGCCAGGGAAAGGATTGGATCACTTCAGGACAGTGGGGAGAATCTATGTGTTGAGCCAGAGGAAATGGGCGAGGTACTAAATGAGTACTTTGCATCAGTGTTCACCAAAGAAAAGGACTTGGTGGAAGATGATTCTTGGGTCGGGTGTGTGGATAGTCTGGGTCATGTTGATATCAAAAAGGAGGTATTGGGTGTTTTCTAAGGCATTAAGGTAGACAGGTCTCCTGGGCTGGATGAGATTTACCCCAGAATACTGAGGGAAGCAAGGGAGGAAATTTCTGAGGCCTTGACTGACATCTTTGTATCCTCATTGGCTACAGGCGAGGTCCCAGAGGACTGGAGAATAGCTAAAGTGGTACTGCTGTTTCAGAAAGGTAGCAGGGATAATCCAGGAAACTATAGGCCGGTGAGTCTCACCTCTGTAGTAGGTAAATTATTGGAGCGAATTCTCTTCTCAGGGACAGGATTTATATCCAACAAATGGACTCATTAGAGATAGACAGCATGGTTTTATGAAAGGGAGGTTGTGTCTCACTAACTTGATCATGTTTTTTGAGGAGGTGACAAAGATGATTGATATGGGGAGGGAGGGCGGTGGATGTTGTTTACATGGACGTCAGTAAAGCCTTTGACACGGTGCCTCATGGCAGACTGGTACAAAAGGTGAAGTCACACGGGATCAGAGGTGAGGTGGTAAGATGGATACAGAACTGGCTCGGTCTCCGAAGGCAGAGGGTAGCAGTAGAAGGGTGTTTTTCTGAATGGAAGGTTGTGACAAGTGGTGTTCCACAGGGATCGGTGCTGGGGCCTCTGTAGTATACATAAACAATTTGGAGGAAAATATAGCTGGTCTGATTAGTAAGTTCGTGGATGACACCAAGGTTGGTGGAGTGGCGGATTGTCAGAGGATACAGCAGGACATAGATAGGTTGGGGACTTGGGCAGAGAAATAGCAAATGGAGTATAATCCGGATAAATGTGAGGTAATGCATCTTGGTAGGTCTAACATAGAGGGGAAATATACAGCAAATGGCAAAACTCTTAGGAATATAGAAAGTCAGAGAGATCTGGGTGTACAGGTCCACAGATCTTTGAAAGTGGCAACACAAGTGGACAAGGTAATCAGGAAAGCATATGGAATGCTTGCCTTCTTTGGACGGGGCATCGAATATAAAAATTGGCAAGTCATGCTACAGTTGTATAGAACCTTGGCACAGCCGCACTTAGAATATTGCCACAATTCTGGTTGCCACACTACCAGAAGGATGTGGAGGCTTTGGAGAGGGTGCAGAGGAGGTTTACCAGGATGTTGCCTGGTCTGGATGGTGTTCGCTATGCGGAGCGGCTGAATAGACTCGGACTGTTTTCATTAGAACAACGGAGGTTGAGGGGCAATCTAATAGTGATCTACAAGATTATGAGAGCATGGATAGAGTGGATGGGCAGGCACTCTTTCCCAGGGTGGAGGGGTCAGTCACAAGGGGGCATAGGTTTTAGGTCCGTGGGGCAAAGTTTAGAGGAGATGTGCAAGACAGGTTTTTTATACAGAGGGTGATGAATGCTTGGGTGACTATCTTTGTGGAGTTTGTACATTCCCCCCCATATCTTCGTGGGTTTTTCCGGGTGCTCTGGTTTCCTCCCACAGTCCAAAGATGTGCAGGTTAGGTGGATTGGCCATTCTAAATTGTCCCTTAGTGTCCAACGATTAGGTGGTGTTATGGGGATAAGACAGAAGAATGGGCTTAGTTAGGGTACTCTTTCAGAGGATCGGAGTAGACTCGATGGGCCGAATGGCCTGCTGCACTGTAGGGATTCTATGTTACTATGATTGGTATGGATTGAGAATTGGTTTACAGCCTGGAAACCGAGAGTAGGAATAAATGGGTCTTTTTTGAAGTGGCACGCAGCGACTAGAGGGATCCTGCAGGTATTAGTGCTTGCACTATTCACAATGTACATCCATTATTTGGATGAGGAAACCAAATGTGATATTTCCAAGTTTGCTGACGACATAAAACGTGTTGGGAATGTGAGTGATGAGGAAGATTTTAATAGGCTTCAAGGTGGTTTTGACAAGTTGAGTGAGTTGTAGCTGCAGCATAATGTGGATAATTATGAAGTTATCCACTTCGGACAGAGAAACAAAATGGCGAAGTGTTACTTAAATGGTGATAGATTGGGAAATCTTGATGTGCAAAGAGACCTCAATGGCCTAGTGCACCAGCCACTGAAAACAAGCATGCAGGTATAGTGTTATGGGCCAGGGTTTAGAAGCCCCAATATATTATGGAGTTCACTTGACCTACAACTTTTTGTTGAATTTGACTAGGATGAGCACAAGAGCTTCACTTGGTGTGATTCAACAGTCTTCCTAAACACTTTAATCAAAATAAGCTTTATTCTAAGAACTTGTTAACATTTATATAAACAAACCGCAATGATTTTTATCAATAACAAACACAAAGATACCCCACAGCCACAGTAATCTATGTATAACCCTTAATGAATTCCCGTTTAACTGTTCCAATTCAAAAACAAAATCCCATAAACGAAAAAACCCTTTTCAAGGGCGTGGCCCAGCACTCTGCATTCTCATTTGAATAAGACTGGCTTTTCCTGAGATTCTGACCCTGTCTTACCAGTAGGTTTAAACCCTTCTGGAAAGCAAACTATATCTTAAAAGCCACCACCAAGGTGATTTTTACTGGAACAGATATTTAAAATAAAACTAGAGAGAGACAGGCCAAAACACTTCTTTCTCCTGTCTGAGTCCACAGCAGACAAATCTGAAAGCGAAAGCACAAACACCTCTCAGAGCCAAAGCCCAGCTCCACCCACACAATGACATCACTGAAGCCATGTGATAAGATGAAAACCTTTCTTAAAGGGACACTCCCATGACAATAGCAAGCAGTTAGGAAGGCAAATGACATCTTGGCCTTGGTGAGAACATACCTGGTGTATTGTGTGCAGTTTTGGTCTCGTATCTAAGAAAGGATATACTTGCCATAAAGGGAATGCGGTGAAGTTTCACCAGAATGATTTCCTGGGATGGCAGGATTGTCGTATGAGGAGAGGTTGGGTTGACTGGGTCTGTATTCACTGGAATTTTGAAGAATGAGAGGGGATCTAATTGAAACGTATACTATTCTAACAGCTGAACAGACTGGATGCAGGGATGTTGTTTCTCTGGCTGGCAGAGTGTAGAACAAAGGGTCCCAGGCTCAGGATACTGGGTTGGCCACTTAGGGCTGATATGAGGAGGGTGATGAACCTAGGGAATTCTCTACCCAAAAGGCTGTGGAGTTCAAGTCACTGAATATATTTAAGAAGGAAATAGATTTCTAGACTCTGAATGTGTCCAGGGGTATGGGGAGAGCACGGAAGTATGGTGTTGAGATTAAGCATCAACCATGATCGTGTTGAATGGCTGGTAAGGCTCGAAGGGCTGAATGGCCTATTCCTGCTCCTATTTTCTATGTTTCTATGAAACTCTTCCCATTCGAGAGCATCAGGAACTAGAGGGCAAAAATAATTGGCAAAAGGAATAAAAGTGAGGTGAGGAAAGATTTTTTCATCCGGAGGATGGTTGGAATCTGGAACGAACTTCCTGGTGGAGGCAGGTTTGATCTAGATATTCAAAAGGGAATTTGATTGCTTTCTGAAAAGAGACAATGTGCAAGGTCACGGGGATAAAGCATTGGAGTAAGACTAGGTAAAATGTTCTTTCAGAGAGCCAGTGCAGAACTCGATGGCTGAAAGGCCTCCTTGTGCACTTTAAAAATTCTGTAACCAATTGCATATCCATTATTGAATATTTCCACTGATTCCTGCTTCTTGATTATCAGTAGAAGCCTTTCCAAGGGAATTGTATCAAAGGCCTTACTGAAACTAAGTGCACCACATCCATTGCCTTACCCCTATCAAGCTCCTTCAACAGTCATTGCATGTGAAGTAGTTTGTTTTTTCGCTTATGCATTTAACCACTTTGATCTCGGCTTTAACATTGATCTTCTCCTTCCAATGGTGTTCCTGCAGCCTTCCTTATAAATTCTTCAACGTGTTCTTTTTGCTCAGTTACTTCTGCTAATTTATTCTTCCATTACTTAAAATTCAACTCCCTTGATAGCTGAGGTAATATATTTAACTCCAGCCACTATGTGTTGCTCACATATCCACTGTTCAACCTTGACCTGCTGCCTTCCACAGATATTATTAGCTTTAGCATTAGCCCAATGTAACACAACTGGAATTTTATATGGCAACTAGCTGTGTTTTTTAAAACATTTAAATTGCTTACAGGTTACTTCAAAGTATTTACAAGCTTTAATCCTCATCTACCCTGTTCAACGCAGCTGTGATAGTTACATTGCACCACAGAATGAGAGGGGAAATAAGTGGTATGATGTAGCATATAATCAGAGGAGCCAGCATGCAGCCATTTACCTGATTTTACTGCACCAGAACATGGTAATTACTATGTGTATATACATACATAAGATATTTGTTGTGTTCAATAATGTAATTTGGCTTTCTCTCTTGCAGAATTGTTGCTGCAAGATTGAATGGCTCCTTAGATTTCTACTGTCTAGACACCAACAAAACCTTTAACCAGCTGCAGTACCGAGGTAGGTCAAAGATAGTTATTTGGAATCGGTATATCTCTCCTGTTTCTGCTTCACTTCTCTTGAAGTCAGTATGGCTCTGTACCTTTTCCAATATACTATTTTCCAGTGTTGATTGAGTGCACAGCTAATCCTGAGCATGTTGCCATCAGGTAAAGCATAAAACTAGGAGATTCCTAGCTGGTGATTAGAAGCGAATTAATAAAATGGACCAATTATTCCATTTTTTTACTAAATGCTGCCAACTCATTGACCTGCAACACACTTTCAAAATCGCATTCCTTAAATTCATGGTCTTCTCCGCATTCCTTAAGTCCATGTTGTGAATTACTATCAAAACAAAATTTGCATATTAAAATATATACGGTTGATCAGAAATTAAATGAAAACTCTAAAAAAAAAAGTTAAAAACCCAATGTGCACTGATTTCCTTGAAATCTCCCCCAACTCTGTATCCCACTGCAACTCTCTTTTACAAGCTGTATGTCCTTCCTACCTCCAGTTCTGTGAACGGTAGCAGAGACACCAATCATTATGTTTGAGAGTAAATACACCTGTTTCATAGAATCCATATCATAGAATCCAGAGTCCCTACAGTGCAGAAGGAGGCCATCAAGTATGCACCAACCCTCTGAAAGAACACCCTACCTAGGCTCACTCTCCGGCCCTAGCCCATAACCCCATCTAACCTGAGCACCCTGAGAAAATCCACGCAGACACTGGGCGAACATGCAAACTCCACATGGCAGACCTACTTTTCAAATGTGCCTTTGGCCACTTCATCCAATCTTATGGTTAAACTGCTGCTTGATGTCGAAAATCTTTGTCCAACTGGTTTGAAAAGAAATTTGGTACATGTTTCGATATATTTGCAAGTTGTTAAACACATTGTTCCATACTTGGAACACTAACTCTGTAGTCTGACTTCATGTTCAGGAACACCCAACAGGTCCACCATCCCATCATCACCAGTCTTCAACAGTGAGGATATCATAGTTTGTCAGCTAATCCACATGGTTCCTTGTGCACACCAAAAACCTATCACAGTACTGAAAGCAGCTGCTGGCAGAGTGGTCACAGGAAGCCAGGACCACACACTCAAAGTGAGTAAAATTTAATTACATTTAAAGAATGGTATTGTTAGCTTAGTGGCACTCATATTTTGGTGGAAGGTTCTATTTGCAGGACTGGAGCACATCATTTGGGCTGACACCCTTCTAGAACACTAAGGAAGTACTGTGTTGTGGGACATCTCATGCTATGTTATGGTTAAACCCTTGTCTTCCTGTTCAGATCGACATCAAAAGCCACAATATGGAGATGGCCAGCATTTAATCACTGTGTTTTAAGGTGCGCAGGAACACCCAGTGGGGATTTCAAGTCTGCTATTTAAATATCAAACATATTTAAAAGGCTCTTGAAAGCACATTTAACGTGGCATTCTGGCTTTGAAAGCCAGTGCATGTGTTTCTCGAGCTATCTGAAACTTGCCGAGATCAACAAGGCAAGAACGCAATGGGGATTGAATGCTCTGTGAATATGGTGGGTTACAACACCTTTAAATACAGAAACAGGACAACAGCTCCCTTGTCAAGGAGAAAGGCTTTTGCTCACAGGATTTGTTTTAGTGTGCTTACACACTTTTAGTTTTGGAGGTCATTTCTGCAATCTTGGACTTAACCTAATCAGTACGTTTGTACTGTAACCTTTCCTTGCTGCATGGGAGTAGCTTGTGCAGCTTTGTCTTGGAGCTCTGATGAGGAACAGGAGAAGCAGCATCAGTACCATCACCTGAAGTAGCAACAACTGCCTTCTTAGCTGCTGCCACTCCTTAGGGTAGTGGGGGTGACCACTGAGCTCCAGCTTGAATGATAGTTAACACCAGCACAGGTTATACAGCCAGAGAGTAATCTCTCTTGGCTTTGACAGCAGGTTGTTGTTGGCAGCTGCAGCCTTCTGGAACCAAGACCTCATTTCAAGTAGACCAGTTTGTTAGGCATTGCCAGTGTCTGTCAAAAGGGCCACCAGCCTGGATATCTTTACCTTCGGCTCCTTCCAGGATTTTGCTGATGCCATCTCCAGGATTTCATAAGTACATCTCCCAGATAACTGATGCTATCGTTGCCAGGGCAACCAATTGCAATCACTTTTCTACTGATAAGTCCAGTCAGAATGAGAGGGCCCTCAAATTTGCTGTGGTGGCTTGATTCCCACAAACCCATGGAGTCATAGACTGCATACATGTGGCAATCAAGGCGCCTTCAGATCAGCCATCCGTCGTCGATGACAGTTGTCTCTCTTCAAGGATAATGCCTACTCAGCATTGCAAGTTTCTTCCATGGATTTTCATGTGTCTGAATAGGCCAATTCTCAACCCACAGATCTTTGAATGCATGGGTCAGGATGTCCCACCAGGTGGTTGAATGTGGAGTGCAGGATTTGCTACCTTTCCTTCTCTGTCGCTGCTGAGCCCTATCATTAAAACGTAACTCAAAGCATCGTGCACCTAATTAGACAAGCTGTCACCATTTTGAACAATCAATCGCAAGCATCTCCCAGCCATTACTGTCAATGCTTCAGGGAAACTTCAGTGATTTTGAAATGTTTATTTTTCTTCCTTCCTTGGAAGGCTGGCTATTTGAGAGTTGGGAAAACAATACCTGGGCGGGGGGATGCTTTTCAGCTATTCAGATAGTGTCCAGTCAATTGAAGTTGATTTTGCAGGAGATTTGCTTGAATGCTTGTGGAACTGACTTCAGGAAAGACATTTGTGCCAAGTTATGGAAAGTGCTCGATGGATTCCAGAGTCTCTCCTTCAACATATATGTTAGGTGGAATATTTAGCTGACAAGGTATAGGCCGATATGTGGGGGATAGCCTCGAGAGTATCAGCTGCCCCTGTGGATTCACGGTTGAGAGGTTGTTGAAAATGCTGTTTGACGAATAGTATTGTCATCCTTAAGAGGAGAAATCCAATTTGTGAGCAAAGAAGATTTTGTTCATTTGACCTTGATCTGTTGATGGCCTTGGTGGCTTCACAAAAACTTTGTATGTGATGGTTAACCTATTGTTGGATCACTTGGACTTTCTCTTCCGACCATATGTCCTTTATCTTCTGGGTTTGTCTTTGGGTTACAGCCTTGAGCTTTGAATGCTGCCTCCTTGACTTGCGACTTTGGGTTGTTCTGCCATGCAATGCAGGCTGCATGTTTTTGTTCTAAAAAGTCACATATTTCAGCATTGCTTTCAGCGAACCAATCCTGGTGACATCAGTGATCAAACTCAAAAGTCTGAACACTTGGAATCCTTCTGTTCGGTCTGGCTGCTCATGGACCTTTGGATCTTGCAATATCTTGGATGTTCATCAGCGTCAAACAAGTCATGACCTGTCCAGTAGTTATCAGTACCCCACGTGAATTGAGTGGCACTTAGATCTTTGACCAAAACAATGACATAATACAAGTGATGCCAGTGCTTCGTCTAGAATGCCTCTGTGTAGTTTTGTATTTGTCAATCTGGCAGAAGAAAGTGTTTATTATAATGACACCAGACTGAGTGCACTTTGTCAGCAGAAGGACACCATTTGCATTGGTTTTCCCTGCCCTGTTTTTCCCATGGTTCGTCTCCAGAAATCTGAGTCATGGCCAAAAAGGGATTTAAGCCCCCCAGATTCTTATTGTGGGGTGTCAGCAAGGACCTCAAGGTCAGAATAGCATTTTACTTTACAGCTTCCTTGAAGTCCAGGGTCAGGGCATAAGCACTGATGACAGTGACATATTGGTTACAGCTGAGCTGTAGCTGAAATGTCATGAATCTCTAATTTATGCAATTGTGAAGTTCTGGCAGTTCCAGATGACAAAACCAATTCCATGAGCATGAGAGTTGCTGTCAGCCTTTCCTTTCTGGGTCAAATGTATGAAGGTTTAAACTAAGCTTGAAGCTTTAACTGCCTTTGGCTAGAAAGAAGGATCTCCGATTTGTCCCTCACCAGGAAATCTGGGTCATGGAGTAGAACTTAACTGGCTTGAAAATGAAAAAGGAGCTGAGAATAACTTTGGACTAATTCTGAATGAATAGTGTGTCTTTAAGGGACAGAGTAATGTATAACTGTGAAGGGAGAGTTTTGGTTGTTTTAAGTGTTAAACGGTGGATCTTTTCTGCAATTTAGATAATACTTTGCCTATTGAAATAGTGTTTTAATTTATTACTGTAAAAGAACATGCAATCTTGTCAAGTGACCCTTTCAGTCATTAATGAATGGACTTGCTGCAAGTTTGGACACAGGCAGCAGAGTTTTTTAAAAAATGTTTTTATTCTCCATTTTCACATTTTCCTTCAAAATTTACACCCCACCCACAAACAGTAAACGGTAACAAATACAAAATCAGTCCCCTTAACAATACCAACGATCCCATACTCCCACCACCCCAAACAATGGCCCACCTGTCACTATATGCATCCAATAAAATAAACCCTCCCACGGTAGCAACAAAAAAACAAAGGAGAAAAAGAAAAAGGAGTCCAGGACTGCCCACGGTCACCATTGACCTCTCGAGTCCACTCCCCCTCCTCCCCTTACACTCAACGCCCTCCAACCTCTGAAGGAGTACCGTACATGATACCCAAGAGTTGTAAACCCCCCCCCCCCAGTCTCCAATTCCTCCCGTCCACTGCCTCTTGTAAAACTCCTCCCCCCAACCTCGGTTCCTTCTCCCCCCCCAACTTTCCACCCCGGCTAGACCACTCGGACCCTGTTCTGCCAGACTCCGATGGCCGCAGCCCCTCCCCCCCACCTCACTCCCGTTCACTGGCCGGCTTAAACCGGCCAGCGTGGAGGCCCCCTTTCCCCCTTGCCTGGCCCTAGGTAAGCCCAGAAATCCCCTTTTAGCACACATACCCCGCATATCCACCTACACCCCAAAGAGCCCTCATTTCGAGTGAAAGTCCCATCACTTCCCTTGTTCAAATATATACAACATTGGCTCCTCTAGCCCATACACCCGCACGCAGCGAAACAAAAAAGAAGAAAATTCAGTCATGAGGTTACATCGGCACATGGCCATTTCTCAATTTCTCCGCTCTGCCACAGTCCTTCTGCCTTCGCAAACTCCTCCGCTACTTCCGCCGTTCCAAAATAAAAGTCCCTGAGCTTGTAAGTCACCCTCAGCTTCGCTGGATATACAATGCCACACTGCACCTTGCTAATGTACAGTGCCCTCTTCATCCGGTTGAAGGCAGCCCGCCTCCTTGCCAGCTCCACCGTAAAGTCCTGGTATACACGTATACCAGTTCCAGCCCACTGCACCACCCGCTTCTGCTTGGCCCAGCTCAGGACCTTCTCCTTCACACTGTACCTACGGAAGCACAGAGTCACTACCCTTGGCGGCTCACTCGCCTTTGGTACAGGCCTCCACGACTGATGAGCCCGATCCAGTTCATGTCGGGAGGGATCCTCCCCCTCCCGATATGAACTGGATCGGGCTCATCAGTCCATCACCTTCCGCATCTCCTTCCCCATCGAGGCAAGTTGATCGCCGTGCTGCAATAATGTCTCCTCCACTTCCTTCAGCACCTCCCCTTGCTCTCGCACCTCCACCACTGCGCTCGCCACCGCAGTCATCACCGGGGAAATCGCCTCCTCCACCAGCGCATTCAAAACCTCTCTCATCTCCTTCCTCATTGTCTCCATGTATTTTGCAAACTGCCTTTCGAATTCCGCAGCCATCACCTTAGTTATTTCTTCAGCTGTAAGCAATGCGGCCTCCCCTGGTGCTCCAGCCTCCATTTTCCTTGGTGACCCCGCGGTGACCTTTCCACTCCCCGACAGACCTTCAGCTGTTTTCCTTACAGACGTTCTTTTGCTCACCCTCAACATCTTTCTTCACTGTGCCTTCACTCTGCCGCCTCTGTGCCTTCTCCCTGCTTTTGCCGCCTCCATGGACCCTGGGACCGGGCTTAAAGCGGCGAAAATGCCGTTCCCGAACGGGAGCCCTCCATTGTGTGGCCGCCTCCCGCCCGCCGTCACCGGAAGTCCCCTCAGGCAGCAGAGTTTGGGATGACCTCCGTTTATAAAGGATGAAATATGGGAAAGGAGGCAGGAATTATTGGAATAAACAAACCTAGAAATAATAAAGGCATGGATGAGGATTTCAACAGCAGATGAGCTGAGGCAGAGGGAAAATCATATGATGCTGAGGAGATGTAATAGGCCGACTTAATGATATGAATACATGGTCGGAAGTTAATTTGGGGGTCAAATATGACACCAGGGCTGCGACCTGTAAGATTCCGTTTCAGACTTGCGAGAGAGAGAGAGAGAGAGGGCTGGACCGAATTTCATGCGAGCACCAGATAATGGCTGAGGTCCTCACAATAGTCAGAAAATTTCTGCTCCTCCAGTACTGGATATTGGACATGGAATCTTGACAATTTAGGGACAATGAAAGGGTCGAGAGCAGAGGTGTTCCAGTAGAGCTTGGTGTCAGCAGCATATGTGCAGAAGCTGATGCTGCATTTTCACATAGTGTCATAAGATGAGATAAGAGTAGGAGAGGCCATATCGTCTCTTGAGCCTATTTCACCGTTCAAAATGATTATTTAGTGTCACCGAGGAACAGCATGTAGATTGGAAGAAATATGATTTAAACTAAGTAAAATTGGAAGCAAAAACAAAATTCAGCAAATGCAGCAAATCTGAAATAAAAGCAGAAAATGCTGGAAGTCCTCAAGAGATCTAGCACATCTGTTGAAAGAGAAACAGTTAACATTTCATCAGAAATGGGGTGGATTGATTGTACTTCATTACAGTACATTGCTTACTAAGCTTTTGTTCCTTTTGCAGATATTTCGGCTTGAGGACTCCTGTTGCCTTTATACGCTACAGGGTCACACAGGAGGGATCACAGCAGTTTATATAGACCAGGTACTGTCATATGTAACCAAATTACTTTGCTGAAGTCAGCAGTAACATTAGAGATCCAGATAGTGCCTAGTATCAATTCAGATTACATTGTATAAAGTTGATAACTGATATGATAGGATTGCAAGCCCTATACTGTTTGTACATACACATTTCTGGCATTATTGCAAATATCTTTATGGCAGAGAATGAATTCAGAAATTGATAAATCAATAGAATTTCCTTGCCTAATCTGCTTCCTGAACATTGTCACTGACTCAGAAAACCTGGGTTCAATACTACACAATCTAAGCTACCACATCAGTGTTGAGGGAATTCAGCAATGTCCATTGTGTCACTTTACAAAGAGATGTTAAATCAAGGAACCATCTGATCTCATTGTGAATGTAAAAGATCCCATAGCATGATTCAGAGAAGCGTTCTCCTTGTATCCTGAGAAATATTACTTAAGCTTGTTTTGTGCAAACTGGCTCTTATGTTTTCCAAAACAAGTGGGGGGACCTGCTGGAATTCTTAACGCTTGAAAAGGTCAAATTTGAACTGAGGGGAAGGGTGGACTGGTTCTACAATTCATGGGTGTTATTCATTATGCACTTTTGAGAATTGGACCACATCGAACATTAGGGGAGTTGGGGGCTGGGAGGGTTGGGGGGAGGGGGATTGTATGTGTTAATGGTGACTATGGGTGATTCCTAATTCCTTTTTGTCATTTGTTTATGTTAACATGCGGGCCAATGTCTGAGGTTTGGTGGGAGAATGGGATCGTTGTTATTGATATGGGGATTGAAATTACATTTGTTCCTGATTATTGTTTATTGTTGGGTGTAAATCTGAGAGAAAATGTGAAAAAGGAGAATTTAAAAAAAAAAAATTTTTTAATATGTTTGCCAAAACAATAATGACTGCACTTCAAAAGTAACTATTCGGTTGAAAGTAATGTACATCCTGGGGAAGTAATAAATCGAATTTAACAGCAAGTTCTTCCTTTCAGTGTGTACGTACTTTTACTTGGGGAACAGCATATGCATGTAGCAAATTGAAAAATGTATTAAAATACAGACGAGGTAGGGATGGCTGAAGTGCCATTTTTTTAAAAGCCTCATGCTCCTGCTAGGTTATGCTCCTGAGTCCTTTCTCAGTACACTCATGAACTGGAATCCAGGTGAACAATAAGAGGCCGAGTATTGACTCCCCATCTTATCAGTCAAATTCTGATTTACCATACCGGCACAACATGATTAAACTTTGCTCAGTGCCTGTGAGTTACAGGGTGGAGGAGAAGAAAATAAAGACTTGAATATATGTCTCAGATTATTATTGCAAGAAACATATCCATACCGTTCACATTTAGTGAATTTCTTTGAAGTGGTCCTACGCAGGCAAATGCACCAAACTATTTTGCACAAAATAAGACTTTTTAAATTATAAATTTAGAGTATCCAATGCTTTTTTCCCCTAATTAAGGGGCAATTTAGTATGGCCAATCCAACTACCCTGCACATCTTTTTAGATTGTGGGGGTGAGACCCACGCAGACATGGGGAGAATGTGCAAACTCCACACAGACAGTGACCCAGGGCTGGAATCGAACCTCGGTCCTCCGCACTGTGAGATAGCAGTGCTAACCACTGTGTCACCATGCTGCCTCTCCCCCCTGCACAAAATAAGACTTAACAGACAACAATGAGGTATGGCTAATTAATCTTTTTCTAATGGCATTGGTTATGAAAAAGATATTATCCAGGACAGCTCGCTAATTTAGTGACTTGATGGGGGCGATTCTCCGATATTGAGGCCAAGTGTTTGCGCCGCCGTGAACGCCGTCGCGTTTCACGACGGCGCAAACGGGGCCCGGACACACCACTCCAGTGCCCTTTCGCGGCGCCAAATGGGCGTCGCACCAACCCGCGCATGCGCAGCTGGGGCAGCCCAATCCTGCGCATGCGCAGTTGGGCCACGCCATCCTGCGCATGCACGGGGAACATCTTGCGCACGCCGGCCCCCACCAACATGGAGCCGGTGTTCTGGGGCCACGCGCGGAAGGAGGTAGACCCGGGTGGGGGGAAGAGGCCGGCCCGCCAATCGGTGGGCCAGACCCCATCGGAGGCCACCCCGGTGAAGGAGCCCCCCCAGCATTCCCGCAGAGTTCCCGCTGCCAGCGACCAGGGGTGGACGGCGCCGGTGGGAACCTTTCGTGTCGTAGCAGCCGCTCGGCCCATCCGGCCGGAGAATCGCCGCTCGCCGGTTCTCCGAGCGGCCCAGTGCGAATCGTGCGCCGCTGGTTTCCGGGTGGGTGGGAGAATCGCGTGCAGGGCTCGGGGCGGCGTGGCGCGATTGGTGCGGCGCCTCGGCGATTCTCCCACCCAGCGTGGAGGGGGAGAACAGTGCCCGATATTTTTAAGATTCACAAGAACAGCCAGAAAGATACAGCAGCTCTCATTCAGTACTGCAATGGAATCTCAGATTATCTGTTTTGTAGATTGTGTGAGAAAAATGCACCATCAACCTGCTCTTGTTGCATTCACATCGACAACTACCAGCGGGTTTAATACTATATGACTCCACGGACCATCTCGACATCAAAATAGGAATGATGTTAACCTACCTTCATAAGATGGTTGCCAATGTTTACAAGCTATAAAAGTTTAATGTATGCACCTGATTCACATAATGAATTTAAAATACAGATTTCTACATGTTTAATTTTTTTCTGGCCATTTGTCAACATTTATTAAAACTATTGACAACTGGTCACTTTTGTGCCATCTTATGAGAGTTAGTTATCATATTCCTCTTCTTTTCTTTCCTTGTGCCATCTCAATCATGGATTCATGTCTGGTATTCTGTGAACGAAGCATGAGCATTAACACTGCTTTAATACTTATCTTCAACTTCCAAAGAACTGATTTAAGTCCAAGAGGATCGGCATGACGTAATCGGTGCCTCTGTGATGACTATAGAAAAACAGTCAGCTTTATCAACTTAACAGTTGCTGCATAGTACTTGAAATGTCTTCTTTCTCCCTTAGACAATGGGGCTAGCCAGTGGTGGACAAGATGGTGCTATCTGCCTCTGGGATGTATTAACTGGAAGTCGAGTGAGTCACATGCATGGCCATCGTGGTGATGTTGTTTCTCTCATCTGCACCTCGAGCTGTGTGATCAGTGGCGGCCTGGATGACATGATCTGTATATGGGATCGCAGCTCAGGGATCAAACTCTATTCCATTCAACAGGTAGGTTCAGAAGCTTTTGTTCCCTCTTCTGGCCTTTTTTGTGTTGATTGGAAAGCCATTAGCCCCACTAGATGTTTTAGCTCATAAGAAACCTAAATTAAAGAGACAAAGCCTATTCAGCAAGCTAAGATACAGAAGTGTAACAGTCTGGTCCAAGACTATCAACCCAAAGGTTGAGTTGAAATTTCACCATGGCAGCATGGTAGCATGGTGGTTAGCACAATTGCTTCACAGCTCCAGGGTCTCAGGTTCGATTCCGGCTTGGGTCACTGTCTGTGCGGAGTCTGCACATCCTCCCCGTGTGTGCGTGGGTTTCCTCCGGGTGCTCCGGTTTCCTCCCACAGTCCAAAGATGTGCAGGTTAGGTGGATTGGCAGTGATAAATTGCCCTTTGTGTCCAAAATTGCCCTTAGTGTTGGGTGGGGTTACTGGGTTATGGGGATAGGGTGGAGGTGTTGACCTTGGGTAGGGTGCTCTTTCCAAGAGCTGGTGCAGACTCGATGGGCCAAATGGCCTCCTTCTGCACTGTAAATTCTATGATGGCAACTTGTGAACAGGATTCAACAAATCAAAAGAAACTGTCATAAAGTTGACAGGTTGCCATAAAAACTCTGATTTACTGGGATGCTTGTCGCCTCTACCTGATCTAACCTACACGTAGCTTCAGTCCTTCTCATGCCATTGACAGTAAATGATTATGGCCGATCAATGCAGCATTCTCAATTCTGTCTATATCCTGGCAAAAAGATGGATGAGGATTTCAGCAGCATAAACTGAGGCAAAGATGGAGATGGACAATGTTGTGGAAGTGAAAAACAGTCTTAGTGATGAAGAGGACATCGGGTTGAAAGCTCAGATTAGGGTCACATGGGTTACCAAGGTTGCAACAACCGAGTTCAGCCTCAGACAGTGGCTAGTGAGAGGGATGGAGTCAGTGACTATGGAACAGAGTTTGTGGCAGGGGAAATTTTCTTAGCAGACCTCGTGGTGTTGCTCAGTGAATTAGATGCTAGCACAATGGTAGCACAAGTGGATAGCACTGTGGCTTCACAGCACCAGGGTCCCAGGTTTGATTCCCCGCTGGGTCACTGTCTGTGCGGAGTCTGCACATTCTCCCCATGTGTGCGTGATGCTCCCGGTGCTCCGGTTTCCTCCCACAGTCCAAAGACGTGCAGGTTAGGTGGATTGGCAATGAAAAATTGCCCTTTGTGACCAAAAAGGTTAGGAGGGGTTATTGGGTTACGGGGATAGGGGGGAAGTGAGGGCTTAAGTGGGTTGGTGCAGACTCGATTTGCCGAATGACCTCCTTCTGTACTGTCTGTTCTATGTTCTGTGTACACTTAAAATATGGGGCAGCATTCTCCATTGACGGGATCCTCCATTTCCCCAGCAGCGCACTCACGCCCGCAGATTTCCTGATGGCATGGGGTGCCCACAATGGGAAACTCCATCGGCCGGCTGCCAGGACGGAGAATCCCACTTCTGGCGGCGGGGGGGGGGCTGCTCCAGAAAACAGGTGCGGCAGGACGGAGAAACCCGCCCCAGATATCTGATGTGTGACCTAAGTTAAAGTGACAGGAACTAAATGACAATTACAAGAAATGCAGATGGAACAAGACTAAATATAAATTACACATGTTACTTAATTTTTGCGAAAGGAAAAACTTGAAAGTATTTTCCTTTTTCCTAAACTAATCTCACACCATCCAGAGCTAAGATGATACAGCAACTTCTCTCAAATGTAGATCAGTGTTGTTATCACAGGAAAAGATGTGGGGGGCCTTGGGAGGGTGCAGCGGGGATTTAACAGAATGGCTCTGGGGATGATGGATTTTAGCTACAAGGTCAGAGATTGGTGCTGGGGGTGTTCTCCTTGGAGCAAAGGAGGTTGAGGGGAAATTGGAGATATATATGATTATGAAAGGTTTAGATTATCAATTCCCATTTGTTGATGGTACAAGGATGAGGGGAAAAAGATCTATGGTTTTGGGCATGCGGTAGCAAAAGGATGTGAGAAAAAACTTGTTCACACAGCATGTGATAATGACCTGTTGATAGGCTAATCAACTGTGAAGCACGTCGTAACCAAGCCAACCTTTCCCCATACCATACTTGCAATTTCCAGCAATCAGCAATGTCACAGTCACTGGATAATGTTTGCAGAAACAGTTTAACATAGAGACATTTAACATCCACCACGCAGTTACCAACATTGTTCCCAGCTGCACTGAGAAAAGTAAGAAAAAGGTGTTGACTTATGATTTCTTCATGACGTTGGTTTTAGGCACAAAGTTTGTACTAGGCGGGACGGTAGCACAGTGGTTAGCACTGTTGCTTCACAGTGACAGGGACCTGAGTTCGATTCCCGGTCTGGGTCACTGTCAGTGCGGAGTCTGCAGTTCTCCCCGTGTCTGCGTGGGTTTCCTCCGGGTGCTCTTTTTTTTGGGGGGTAGTCGTGGCAGCACAGCAGCATAGTGGTTAGCACTATGTCTTCACACATTAGGGTCCCAGGTTCGATTCCCGGCTGGGGTCACTGTCTGTGCGCAGTCTGCACGTTCTCCCCGTGTCTGCGTGGGTTTCCTCCGGGTATTCCGGTTTCCTCCCACAAGTCGCGAAAGACGTGCTGTTAGGTAACTTGGACATTCTGAATTCTCTCTCCGTGGACCCGAACAGGTACCGGAATGTGGCGACTAGGGGCTTTTAACAGTAACTTCATTGCAGTGTTAATGTATGCCTACTTGTGACAATAAAGATTATTTTTAAAAACTAATAAAGATTGTTATAAAGAATAAGTTGCAAAGAAACATCATGCTGGCTGCAGTTCAACCAGCACATATCAAACCTTTGACTTTTGTTCCTCAGAATTTCAAGAGTAATATTGAAAGCAAACACCACTTCAGCTTTGACAACTGTCTACCTTAAAATCGTACATTGCCCCATTTAACCACAAATTGAGAGCACAAAGATTTATGGAGCAATGGTTTACGGAGGAGCCTCGCTGCCACATCTCAGGGCATCTAGGGACAGATAA
Source organism: Scyliorhinus torazame (assembly GCF_047496885.1). Taxonomy (NCBI): domain Eukaryota; kingdom Metazoa; phylum Chordata; class Chondrichthyes; order Carcharhiniformes; family Scyliorhinidae; genus Scyliorhinus; species Scyliorhinus torazame. Next base: position 190,566,519 of record NC_092717.1, read on the forward strand.
TAAATGTACTCTTCTTGTGTATCGTATATGCCATGAACATTTAAAAAAATAAAGTTTCACATCTTTAACTTATTTTACAATGTTGCCCTGGAGACCGATCAGGAGACTGATGGAAGAGGGAGACGTCCCCAACATCACAGATACTAGTCTTCAGCCAATTCAATTCACTCCACGTGATATCAAGAAGCGGCTGAAGGCATTGGTACTGCAAAGGCTATTGGCCTTGACAGTATTCCGGCAATAGTACTAAAATCTTGTGCTCCAGATTTTGCTGAACCCATAGCCAAGCTGTTTCATTACAACTACAGCACTGCGTCTACCTGGCAATACAGAAGATTATCCAGGTATGTCCTGTACACAAAAGCAGGACAAATCCAACCCAGCCAATTAGCGCCCTATCCGTCTACACTCTATCATCAGTAAAGTGATGGAAAGGCTCATCAACTATGCAATCAAGCAACACTTACTTAGCAATAACCTGCTCACTGCTGCTGAATTTGGGTTCTGCCAGAGCCACTCAGCTCCTGATTTCATTGCAGTCTTAGTTCAAATAATGACAAGAGATGAGATGAGAGAGATTGCCCTTGATATCAAGGCCGCATTTGACTGACTGCAGTATTAAGGAACCGTAGCAAAGCTGGAGCCAATGTGAATCGGGGGGGAAACTCTCCACTGGGTACATGTCATACCTAGAAAAAGGAAGGTGGTATTAGAGATTAGTCACCTCAACTCCAGGGTATCACTGCAGGAGTTCCTCAGAGCCCAACCATCTGCAGCTGCTTCATCAGTGACTTTCCTTCTGTCATATAGTCAGAAGTGGGGATGCCTGCTGCACAATGTTCAACACCATTCACGACTCCTCAGAAACTGAATCCGTCCATGTACAAATGCAACAAGATCTGGGCAGTATCTGGTTTTGTGCTGACAGGTGACTAGTAACATTCATGCCACACAAGTGTCAGGCAATGACCATCTTCAACAACAGAGAATCTAACTACTGTACTTGACATTCAATGGCCTTACCATCACAGAATCCCCCCACTCTCAACATTTTGGGGGTTACCATTGACCAGAAACAACTGGACCAGCCATATAAATGCTGTGGCTACAAGAGCATTATTGGGAATCCTGCGGCAAGTAACTCACCACCTGATTCTTCAAAGCTTGTACACATTCTACAAGGCATAAGTCCGGAGCATGATGGAATACTCTCCCCTTGCTTGGATCAGTGCAACTCCAATAACACTCGAACAGCTTAACATCGTTCTGGACAAAGCAGCCTGACTGATTGGCATGCCTCCCATAAATATTCTCTTCCTCCACTGACGCACAATAACAACAGTGTGTGCCATCTTGAAAATGCACTACAGGAACTCATTAAGTTCTTCTTAGACAGCATCTTCCAAACCCACGACCACTACCATCTAGAAGAACAGGCCAACAAAAAGCCTGCGAACACCACCATCTGGATGTTACCCTCCAAGCCACACACCATCCTGACTTGGGAATATATCACCATTCCTTCAGTGACACTGGGGCAAAATCCTAGAACTCCCTCCCTAACCACACTGTGCGTGCACCTACATCACATGGACTGCAGCGGTTCAAGAAGGTGGTTCATCACCACCTTGTCAGGGGCATCTAGGGATGGTCAATGAATGCTGACTTAGCAGGCGAAGCCCACATACCTTGAATACATTTTTTTAAATACCCAAATTATGCAGCTCGAATCTTGATTTGCAGTCAGTGCACATTTGCAACCGCCAATGGCATGATACGAGGCAGCACGGTGGCGCAGTGGCTAGCACTGCTGCCTCACGGTGCCGAGGACCCAGGCTCAATCCCGGACCCGGGACACTATCCATATGGAGTTTGCACATTCTCCCCATGTCTGTGTGTATCTCACCCCCACAACCCAAAAAGATGTACAGGGTAGGTGGATTGACCACGCTAAATTGCCCCTTTATTGGGAAAAAACAAATTGAGTACTCTAAATTAAAAAGAACAATGGCATGACACCACTATCAGAAATCACACTACCTTCAGACAGCACATTGTCTGAGCTCATAAAGACTGGCAGGGAGCTGGTGACCAACTTAAAATTTCTTGCATCTGTGCAAGATGTCAGTACAAATATAAAAATACTGTGTTGCTCGTGAGTTAACAGGTCAGCTGATTGAAGTACTATCCTCCTGGTGCACCCCATTTCATACATGTGCCCTGAGCTCCAGGACAGCTCCAATGTCAGGTGTTGTACAATAAAGCCCCAGATTCTGCTTCCGCTAACATTTTATAAACGATTGTTATGAATTTTATGCTCATCAAGGTAACTGACAAAGATTCACAATTCACAAAAAGGGAATGAGTGACAGCCAGACAGCCTAAGAAACCGGGCAGATAGTGTAGGATTCCCCTGGGCTCCAGTTCACAAATCGGATTTTCACTTTGGAAGCTGCTGAGGGCACCGGTTCCTCGGAGGAATGCAGTCAGAGCCATATTTGTGGCACCACAAACGGCTCAGCTGTGCAGGAGAGGAGGATGAAGAAAGGGAGAGCAAAAGTGATGGGGAATTCATTAGTTAGGGGAACAGACCGGTGTTTCTGTGTTTGTAGACCTGACTCCAGAATGATATATTGCCTACCTGGTGCCAGGGTCAAGCATGTTACAGAGATGCTGCAGGACACTCTACTGGGGAGGGGTAAACAGCCAGAGGTCATGGTCTTCTGCAACTGCATAATGGACTACCTTCAAAAATTAAATGGTTCAGGCACAGTCAAAGCATATTCCCTCAAAGGGGAAAGGTAGGGCAAAGACATCCAGAGCTCCTGGATGAAAAAGGAGATAGAAATTAAGATAAAGAATAAAAAACGTGCTGATCAGTGTCAGGTGGAAAATAATAATCTTTATTAGTGTCACATGTAGGTTTACATTAACACTGCAATGAAGTTACTGTGAAAACCCCTTAGTCGCCACATTCCGGCACCTGTTCAGGTACATGAAGGGAGAATTCAGAATGTCCAACTTTTCTAACAAGCACGTCGTTCGGGACTTGTGGGACGAAACTGGAGCACCCGGAGGAAACCCACGCAGTCACAAGGAGAACGTGCAGACTCCGCACAGACAGTGACCCAAGCCGGGAATCGAACCCGCGACCCTGGCGCTGTGAAACAACAGTGCTAACCACTGTGCTACTGTGCCGCACATACAATTGAGAACCAAGGGGATTACAGAAGGTTCAGAGGGAGGTGGAAAAAAAAAATTAGAGAAGCAAAGAAAGGTTATGAGAAAAGACTGTCAGCCAGCATAAAGAGGAATTCAAAAGCCTCGCGATGTATAAAAATAAAAAGGTGGTAAAAGGAGGAAGTGTTGGATAGACAGTTAGTACTTAAAAGTTAACAAGGCATCGGGACCCAATGAGTTGCATTCAATTATATTAAAGGAAGTGGAAATTGCAGGGGCACTGGCCAAAACATTTCTGTCTTTCCTAGACTCTGGAGAGGTGCCAGAGCACTGGAGATTTGCTGGAGATTTGCAGACACAGCGAACTTAATTTTCTCTGGCCTAAGAAACCCTGTCATGTTACTGACCCAAACCCCTGACTTTGGGGGCTCCGAGTCCCTCCATCCCAGCAAAATCCATCTCTGGGCCATTAGGGAGGCAAAGGCCAAAACGTCGGCCTCCCTCCTTCTCCCTGATCTTCCGACACTTCAAATATTGCCACCTCTGGACTCGGAGTCACCCTCCCTTCCAGGACCTCTGTCATGAAATCTGAAAATCCCTGCCAAAAACACCTCAGCCTCAGACACGCCCAAAACATATGTACATGGTTCGCAGGACTTCCCCCACACCTGTCCTCCACCTCCTCGAAAACCTAATCATCCAGGCTACAGTCATATGAGCCCTGTGGACCACCTTGAACTGGAACAGGCTAAGCCTGGCACACGACGAGGATGCATTGACTCTCCCCAGGGCCTTCTCCCATAACCCTACTTCCAACTCCCCTCCCAGCTCTTCTTCCCACTTCCTCTTCATCTCCCCAATTGGAACCCCTTCCCACTCCATCAATATATTTCCGAGACTCTCCCCTCTCCAACCCTGTTTTTGACATCACAACCCTTAGTGGGAGGCAAGGGAAGCTCGGTACTTGCCTCCGAGCAAAATCCCGTACCTGCAGGTACTGGAACCCATTCCCATCCAGAAACTCAAACTCCTCCTCTAGCTCCTCCAGGCTCAGGAAACCGTCCTCAATGAAGAGATTCCCAAATCTCTCAATCCCTGCCTGCTGCCACCTCATGAAGCTCCAACCCCCCCCCCCCAAGAGTGAACCGGTGATTATCACAGATCGGTGACCACGCTGACGCCCCCTCCAGTCTCATTTGCTGCATCCATTGCCCCACACTCTTAGGGCTGCCACTACCACTGGGCTTGTGGAGCACCGAGCTGGCGAGAACGGAAGAGGTGCCGTTAACAGAGCCTTCAGACTTGCGCCCTTACAAGATGCTCCCACACCGACCCCTCCCCCACTCTACATTTAACCTGCGTATCCCTAAACACTAAGGCATTGTCCATTCATCTACCCTGCACACCTTTGGACTGTGGGAGGAAACCGGAGCACCCGGAGGAAACCCACGCAGACACGGGGAGAACGTGCAAACTGCACACAGTTACCCAAGGTTAGAATTGAACTCGGGTCCCTGGAGCTGTGAGGCAGCAGTGCTGGCCATTGTGCCACAGTGCCTCCCTGCCTATGCAGGGCAGTTTTGTTTTCTGGTTCTATATCTACTTGGAATTGAGATTGCCAAAAAAAAATCACATTACAACCCGTACAGCAAGCAGATAGAGTCTCATCACGTCACTCTGGACTAGGTTTGAAGTTTACCAGGATGAAAGGCTATTGTCTAATTTCACAGTCTTATAGAAATCATTGATTTATGATTAATTAATCCCACTGAAATGGGAGGCACGTTTTGAGAAGGTTCTGAATTCAGTGGAATACTAGGGGGAAAAAACTATTGATTCATTAAAAATGTCTAGTGGATTTTCCAAGCCCTTTTTCTCATTACCATCTTTATTTCTTTTTGCAGGACATGGGTTGCGGAGCAAGTCTAGGGGTGATATCTGACAACCTTCTAGTGACTGGGGGTCAAGGCTGTGTCAGCCTCTGGGACATTGGCTACGGGGACTTACTTCAGACCGTCTACCTGGGCAAAAGTAATGAATTGCAGCTTGTTCGACAATTGCTGGTCCTGGACAATGCCGCCATCGTGTGTGACTTTGGCAGTGAGCTTAGCCTCGTTTACTTCCCATCAGTGCTAGAGAAGTTGGATTGAAAGAGTGGGAGGGAGGCTTATGCTAACAAGTCTCTTCCTCAAATAAGAAGAATTGAAGTAAAATTGCCATCCTGAATTTTTGTATTACTAGGGATGTGATACATTGGATGGTTAGAAGCTCAAGTGAATGGGGGAAAATCTGCTCAGGATTTTAGGGATTGATCTATTGCTATGTCAGTGAGACGAAACAAAGCTAAATTTTAATTTTATAATTTATATAACAAAGCTTTGGAACTGTGCACTGAATGGTGCAGGTACCATCTTCCCTAAAGCACCACGTTGACTTATCAAGCAGGTCAAAGGTTAGCAATCAAACCTGATTTTATTCAGTTTTGTAACATTGCTTCATGTGAAATAGAGGTAAACTGTGATGCAAAGAAGATAGTGCAGAGGTATTTTTTTAAATTAACAGATTAATTTTTTTGTAATGTTGATTTTCTTTTAAAGTACATTAAAGAAAACCAGTTTAAAGAAGAATAGTACTGTGCAAGAGAGATTAAAATGTAGCTGTAGTCTTGCAGGTGAACAATTTATCTAGGTGAAAAGGATAGGGCAGGAAATGCGAATTAAAAAGAGAAAATCTTGAAAATTCATAGGTTTGTCATATTGGTGAAGAAAAAAAGAAAAATGCTTTTTAAAATTCCATCGAAACTGGCTGACATTTTGATTGGTGCTTTTTTTTTCTAAAAAGAGAAAATGGAATGTATTAAAGAAACCTTATTCATAGCCCAAAGCTTCTGATAATGAGCTACTTGTTAAAAATTAATCAGCTGCAGCCGAAACATAACATCTTTACAGGTGCTGATGACCTGTATGTATTTAAAATATTCTCCTCTACCATACTATGTATAGTGGAATGCTGTTTATGTTAACCATGCTGCTCAGCAATCACAGGAGTTTATAACTGCTGATGAATTAACTGCTCTGACTTCCATCACCTTTGTAGTACACAGTTTCTCCTTACCGCTGCATCTCTCAGCCTCTCTTCGCCCCTATGCTTCTCCGCTTCTGTTTCTCAGCCTACCCTGTCCCTGCACTTCGCGGCCGCCCCTCACCCCTGCACTTCTCAGCCTCTCCTTACCCCTGCACTTCTCTGCCTCCCCTCAGCCTTCTCTCACCCCTGCCCCTCTCAGCCTCCCTCCCTCTCTTCACCCCTGCCTCTCTCAACCTCCCTCCCTCCCTTCACCCGTGCCTCTCTCGGCCTCCCTCCCTCAACCCTGCCCTTCTCAGCCTTCCCTCACCCTGGGTTTCTTAGCTTTTCTTATGCTCTTCTCTGCACCTCCCAGTTTCTTTTCATCCCTGTGCTGATCAACTCTTCAGGTTAGTGCTACAAACAAATGTTACAATGTTTATTTTGTTCAGTTCATTATTTTTCCTGTAAATTAGGGTTGAATGAAGTATTGCTCAGCCATTTAAATAGCTGAGTCATGCAGTGTGCAAGGCATAAACCGCAAGGTTCCACTGCCTACACAGAGCCTGGTTTGATGCAAACATGGCCAAGAAAAGTATGCAGCATTGTAGCCCCACATCTATGGCCATGCTCATGTTTAACATTCAGGAAATGAGCCTCATGATTTCCGCCATTTTGTGTCAACCTTCGTATCCTTCGCAGCTAAGACCAAACAGGAGGCCCATTAATATTATCACCTATTTGCATGTTAAATATCAAAACCAAGGCAATTGCTTTTCAATAGTTACAACTGTTTGTAAAATCTTCACCGCAAACGACCAAAACTGATAGAATCAGAATTTGACAATACAGATAGGAGCCTATTCAGTCTCTTCTACGTGTCAGCTTTCTGATAGAACTATCCACTTATGCCCATTCCCTCTTCTTTTTATTTTATTTTCAATTGTTTATCATCTATCTTTGAAAAAAAACTTATTGTAGATTCTAAATCCCCCACTTTTTCTGGGTGTGATTTGGGTGGGTCACATTCCATCTTGTGTATATTTTAAAAATCCTAACCTGTCTCTTAGTTTGTTTGATGATGATAAACCTATGTACCCTAGTTGATGATTCCATTGACCAATGCAAATAATTATTCCCCCCTCCCAATCAGATCTTCCCCAAACTTGCTCTATTCTAGTGATTGTGATATAATCACAATACTTTTAACAGTTTCTAAATTTTCAAATGGAGTGTTACTTTGGAAAACTATCTGTGATAATTATTACAGAGAACGATCACTATAAAAGGATTCCACTGTACCTGAATTGCCAGTTATTTAATTAAGGAAATTTCTAATGGTCACTAAAGTTCAATACAGAGAGGATTAATATGCATTTTATTTTTGCTGCCATATATAAAGTTGATGGGTATGTGCTATAGATTAATCTCGCTTTATTGAGATTTCAACATGTATTGTCTTTGAATGCAATGTATTAGATCAGTGTTTGAAAACAAATGTTCTAATTATGCAGCTGAAGATGATCAGACTCAGTTGAGAATGCTACTTAAAATGGAAGGTATGTGCTGACTGATTGTCCCCTTTCAGCCTCCCCTCTCCCAGTCAGCAGTTTCTCAGATGCTGCAGTTCAGAAAAACTGAAGACAGCCAAAACTGTGACAAATCCTAAATTAATCTGTGTCCTCTGTCTTTCCTGTCTAATTGTAGAAAGAGTCCAGTCCCATCATTACTTAGCTTTGTTGCACATTTAATTTCTTTGGGCAACTGTTTTATTTAATGGTTAACTTGCAAGTGTGTAAAAAAAAAAAAAAAACTGCTAAATTAGTTGAAAAGGTAGTGTTTAAATTCTGTCCTGATGAGAACTCGAACAACATTCTTTCGTCATCTACTGTGAGCTTAATTTAAAATAAATCTATTTATTGTGCATGTGTTTTTGAAGGATGTACTGTAATACGGGGTGTTGTATGGTTAAATTAATGTCACCTATTTATGGGGAGTAACTATAAAAGGTGATGCTCAATACTGGAAATTTGGCCCCATGTACACTACTGATTTGATGTTGGTCATTGTCTTTTTCAGGGGTGAGGGGACAAATATCTCTTTCCCCCACAGTTTGCCTGGGTTGCTACAACCACCTGTGACCATGAGGTGGAAGGGGCCTACTCCCAGCTGGCCACGAGGACATCTTGCTCTCCAATTATTCCTATCTGACTCACTATCTGATCTTAATAATAAAGGGTTCAGGGGTTATGGGGAGAAGGCAGGAGAATGGGGATGAGAAAATATCAGCCATGATTGAATGGCGGAGCAGACTTGATGGGCCGAGTGGCCTAGTTCTGCTCCTAGGTCTTTTGGACTGACTCTTGTGCTTCTTCTTATCCTTCATCACTTCTTTTCCCCTCCTCTTTTGCAATCTCCCCTCTGTTTGCTCTCCTGTGTTGTGCCTTTCTCTTTATATATTTCATATTTAGTTATTTATTTCTCTCACCTCTTTCTGTCTTGTGTCCTCTCTGCCCCTTTGTCTCCAGCTATCTCCCATTTCTCCTTTCTCTGGTATGTCTCTCTATATCTTCCTGTTTCTGTCCCAACTATATATCTCACTTCACCTTTCCTTCCCTTTCTACTTTGGCTCTCCAGCCTCTGCTTTGAACCTCACCACAGCAGTGCTGGTGAGATCAGGAACTCAGAGCCAAATTGGAATATTAAATCTGTGACCCCAAAATATTGCTGCGTTGAGCACGTGCTTTTTCTAAATACAGATACTTTTTATTCAGAACAGATTGTTTAATATTTAAAAACAAAATAATTGTGTGTAGAATTTTTTTAAACATGAAATGTGCTTGTTTATTGTAATTCAATTCTGGTTGGATTCTGTGCACACTGCCAGTGTTTGAAAACTTATCTGATAGGGATCTAAATAAGCTCTGGTCTCCCTTTGATTATTGACGAGATTTTTTTCAGGTTGCCGTCGTGATAGCTCTTCTGAACATAAATAAAATATCTCCCAACTTTTTTGTAATTTTTTAATAACTGTTAGCGGCTATTAGAAAAACAAAAATAGAGAAATGTACAGAACCAAAGAACATTTCTTAATCTATCATTTTTTTCCAACAAGCTTTTAATAAAAAGAAATGCAAATATTGTTTTATTTTGTTTTAATTCTAATATATGCTGTTACAATTGCAGAGCAGACCCTCAAACTTTGTTATGATCCTGGACGAAACCCCCAAATTTGGTGAAATTTGAAATGACAGATACCGACTAAGAAAATAAAGCCATGAGATTCCATGATTTTTAACAAACAGAAGAACCTCTAGTCCATAAAAGTCAGCAAGGCAAACAGTCGATATTATCGAGTAAAAGCAAAGAGCTTCGTAAGAACGGGGCAAATGAAAAGCTTCGAGTTCAGCGAGAGTAGAGCCAGTGGGAATCCCAGTGTTCAGCAAGAGCAGGGCCAGGGGAATCCCGGAGTTCAGCGAGAGCGGGGCCAGTGGGAATCCCGGGCTGGAATTCTCCGTTTGGGAGACTTATCCCACTGGAGCTCAATTACCACAAATTTGCGCTGGGAGCGAGAACCACGCTATCGGGCTGCCATTTTGAGGCAGGTGGCCTGATAGAAAGGTGCGGCGGCTGCCCATCCCGCCACCCGCAATGCAATTCCGCCCCCCCCATCCCCCACCATGGGATGTTCTGTGTCAGTAACACCGCACCTCAGTACGAGGATCCAACACCCCCACCCACCAGAGGGCCCCATAAGAAAGAGCCCCACCAGAAACCCCAAAGACTCCTATGAGAGACCCCTTCCTGGAAGCAGCTTATTAGAGACCCCTGCCAGGAAGCCAGCCCCCATTACAGAAACCCCTGCCTCGAAGACAGCCCCCATTACAGAGACCGCTGCCTCGAAACTAGAAAGCAGCCCAGACAGAGACAGTGACTTTGATTCTCCATTCCTTCACACCAGCAGTTCCCGCTGCAGTGAATGGAGATTTGGCTGAGCACCAAATTCTCTGTTCTCGCTGGCAGCGGTAGAGAGGCGGGCTCACAACAGATAATACTGCTCAGTAAAAAAAAAAAACCCTCACTACTTTAAAACTCACCTGTGCAGTACAGTTGCTGGCCCCGGCAGAGGAATCAGCACCTGTAAATTCCGAGCAAGAGAAAATCACATTGTTGGGTTTAAGCCACCTCTGATCTTTGTGCAGTGCTTTCATTCATATTAATGTGAAATTGATTTTACTAGGCTGTGATTGACAGCTGCCACACACAGCCAGCTGTTTGTTGTTTAATTTCTCTTCACAAGTGGATTTCAAGTAGTAACTGTGGAAGTAACTGCAATGTTTATAAACATCTAGCTATGATTGAAGGCTCTTGGGCCACATCAAAGACAGTTAAGTGCTTTCCCTTCCTCTTTTTCTTTGCAGAAAGCACTTAACTTCCTATTGTGTGGGGAGGGTGACCCTCCGATGGACTTTGGGGGCAACTCCCTTAAAGAGTTGCCCCTTGGCCAACCGTCAGTAGAATAAATATGGCAAATTTCGGGAACCTTGGATAACGAGAGATATTGTAGGCCTCGTCAAAAAGAAAAAGGAGGCACTTGTCAGGGCTAGAAGGCTGGGAAAAGCTGAAGCCTGTGTGGAATATAAGGAAAGTAGGAAGTAACTTCAGCAAGGAGTCACGGTGGCTAAAGGGGGTCACGAAAAGTCATTGGCAAATAGTGTTCGGGAAAATCCCAAGGCTTTTTACACGTACATAAAAAGCAAGAGGGTAGTCAGGGAACGGGTTAGCCCACTGAAGGACAGGGGAAGGAATCTATGTGTGGAGCCAGAGGAAGTGGGCGAAGTACTAAGTGAATACTTTGCATCAGTATTCACCAAAGAGAAGGAATTGGTGGGTGTTGAGTCTGGAGAAGGGTGTGTAGATAGCCTGGGTCACATTGAGATCCAAAATGGACAAGGTGTTGGGCGTCTTGAAAATTATTAAGGTGGATAAGTCCCCAGGGCCTGATGGAATCTACCCCAGAATACTGAAGGAGGCAAGAGAGGAAATTGCTGAGGCCTTGACAGAAATCTTTGTATCCTCACTGTCTTCGGGTGATGTCCCGGAGGACTGGAGAATAGCCAATGTTGTTCCTTTGTTTAAGAAGGGTAGCAAGGATAATCCAGGGAACTACAGGCCGGTGAGCCTTTCGTCAGTGGTAGGGAAATTACTGGAGAGAATTCTTCGAGACAGGATCTACTCCAATTTGGAAGCAAGTGGTCGTATTAGCGAGACGCAGCACGGTTTTGTGAAGGGGAGCTCATGTCTCACTAACTTGATAGAGTTTTTCGAGGAGGTCATAAAGATGATTGAAGCAGATAGGGCAGTGGATGTTGTCTATATGGACTTCAGTAAGGCTTTTGACAAGGTTCCTCATGGCAGGCTGGTACAAAAGGTGAAGTCACATGGGATCAGATCGCTGGCAAAATGGATACAGAACTGGCTAGGTCATAGAAAGCAGAGAGTAGCAATGGAAGGGTGCTTTTCTGATTGGAAGGCTGTGACAAGTGGTGTTCCGCAGGGATCAGTGCTGGGACCTTTGCTGTTCGCAGTATGTATGATTTGGAGGAAAATATAACTGGTCTGATTAGTAAGTTTGCGGACGACACAAAGGTTGGTGGAATTGCGGATAGTGATGAGGACTGTCAGAGGAGACAGCAGGATTTAGATCATTTGGAGACCTGGGCGTCGAGATGGCAGATGGAGTTTAATCCAGACAAATGTGAGGTGATGCATTTTGGAAGGTCTAATACAGGTAGGGAATATACAGTGAATGGTAGAACCCTCAAGAGTATTGACAGTCAGAGAGATCTTGGTGTACAGGTCCACAGGTCACTGAAAGAGGCAACACAGGTGGAGAAGGTAATCAAGAAGGCATACAGCATGCTTGCCTTCATTGGCCGAGGCATTGAGTATAAAAATTGGCAAGTCATGTTGCAGCTGTATGGAACCTTAGTTAGGCTACACTTGGAGTATAGTGTTCAATTCTGCTCGCCACACTACCAGAAGGATGCGGAGGCTTTAGAGAGGGTGTAGAAGAGAATTACCAGGGTGTTGCCTGGTATGGAGGGCATTAGCTATGAGGAGAGGTTGGACTTCCGCTTGTGACCATGGAGTGATTGGTCACATAAAGGGCTGTTCCTGTTCAAAGTCACAGAAAAGGGCTCTTTTTACCCAGATCCGGGTGGAATTTTGATGAAAAGGCGTAGGTGAATGTTATATGAGTAGTTTACCCGTGGAATGGTATGTCTTCTGATCATCGGACCCGGCAGAAAACAGTGAGAGGTTTGTCTGGAAAGTTGAAACAGTCTTGTGCTTCACAGACAGTCTCTCCCAGCAAGCAGGCGGGGAGGGGCAAGCTGTAAGGCCCCGGATACAGGAACTGATGACTTTTATCCAGGAGGAATTCCATAAACAGGAAAGGAATGTATGAGGATCATGCAAAGGCCATTGAAGAAGCTGTGGCACCCCTGAAGAGCACTTTGGAGCGGATGGAGAGGTGCAGGGGTCACAGATTCGGGAGATTGAAGGAGTGATCACGGAACACAGCGATCGTGTGGTGGCTCTGGAGACGGAGGTGGCTCCTTGGAGACCTTTGTAAAACGCGGAGGGCAAAGGTTGAGGAGCAGGAGAATACCTCAAGAAGACAATCTGCGAATAGGGTGCCTGCCTGAACGAGTGGAAGGTGTGACTGCCATGAGGTACGTCTCGAGGATGCTGGCGGGACTGGTGGCAGAAGGGGTGCTAGATAAGGCACCTGAAGTGGACCGAGCGCATAGGTCTCTGAGGCAAAAGCCTAGAGCTGGGGAGCCGCCTCGGGCGGTGATCGTGAGACTCCATAAATTTGTGGAGAAAGAGAAAATTCTACGGTGGGCCAGGGAGAAGCGTAGCTGCAACTGGAAGAGAAATAACGTCCGGATTTATCAGGACATCGGAGCCGAATTGGCAAAACAGCGGGCAGGTTGCAACAAGGACAAGGCGGTGCTGTACTGGCGGCAGATCAGGTTTGGGGTGCTCTACCAGGCAAAATAATGGGTGACGTTTGGAGACCAGGAGTATTATTTCGAGACCCCAGAAGCGGCCGAAGACTTCATTAAGGAGCATAAACTGGGGGAGAACTGAGTGGACAATGCTTGGGAACCGGGGTGCTGGCACTATGTAATGGTCGGGAGCATGTTTGAAGTGGGTGTCGGGATTGGGGGATATTTGCCTTTTTTTGTGGGGGGAGGGGTTCTGTTCAATGTTGAGATTGTAAGGAGTTGTAGGGGTGAAAAGTTTGTGGGGTTGGATGTTCCCATCCCCCCTCCTGTTTTATGGGACTGTTTGTGTTTAACATGTTTGTTTGCTTTTGGAGAAGGCTACCTCGAGTTCAGGAGAAGTCCTTGTTTGGGTGGGGGAGGGTAAAGCCAGCAGGAGGCCTTTTTTGAGCTCCGGAGTGGGGTGGGGGGGAGGTCGTTAGGATGTGCCTTTGGGCAGGGGCAGCCACGCTAGCAGGTTATGCTGGTGAATGGAAGTGAGGTGGTGGGGGAGAAGGCCAAGAGGGGTGGCCAGGGAGAGGGGGAAAGGGGAAGTTGGGGGGGAAGAAGGGTAAGGGGGAAAGCGGGGGGGGGGGGTTCTGCGATGCGGCAGGGGGTGAGAGATGACATGGTCAAGGGCGAAGAAAGGGGCCATCTGGGATGGGCTAGGAACAGAGTGGAATTAAAAGGGCAAGAGTTAAGTGGGGAAGATGATGGACAGTAGAGGGGATTGGAGGCGCAAGCCTCCGATAAGGTTGGTAATGTGGAACGTCCGGGGACTGAATGGGCCGGTTAAAAAATGTTCGCGCACCTCAGGAGCTTGAAAGCGGGGGTTGTCTTTTTGCAAGAGACACACCTCCGTGTGAAGGACCAGGTTAGGTTAAGGAAGGGGTGCATCGGGCAGGTTTTTCACAAGGGGTTTGATTTGAAATCGAGGTGTGTGGCGATTTTAATGAGCAAATAAATGGGATTTGTGAGTGCGAAGGAGGTGAGGGATCCAGGTGGGAGATATGTGATTGTGAGTGGGGTATTGGAAGGGGCACCGGTAGTGTTGGTAAATGTGTATGTCCCAAATTGGGATGATGTGGGTTTTATGAGGGGGTTGCTGGCAGCAATCCCGGATTTGGCCACGTACCAGTTGATCATGGGAGGAGATTTTAACTGTGTCCTGGAGCCGAGAGTGGATAGATCGAGCCCCAGGTCGATGGGTAGGGTACGAATGGCAAGGGAGCTGGGGGGGGGGTTTAGGAGAGGATGGGTATGGTGGATCCATGGCACTTTCAGAACCCAGGGGGAAGGAAGTATTTCTTTTCACACGTCTATGAGGTGTATTCGAGGATTGATTACTTTGTAGTGAGTCGGGAGATTTTGGTTGGGGTGGAGGGGACAGAGTATGCAGGGATAGTTATCTCGGACCATGCACCCCACTGGCTGGATATTCGGTTCCGTACGGGACGAAAGCCGAGGCCGGGGTGGAGGTTTGACTCGGGGGTTGTTGGCGGATGGAGGTTTTTGTGATAAGGTGCAGCGCAGTTGGCGATTAGGGATTTTGTAGAGTTCAATCAGAATGGGGAGATGTCGGCGGGCATTTTTTGGGAAGCACTGAAGGCAGTGGTCCGGGGAGAAATTATCTCATTTATGGTTCGTTCGAATAAGGAAAGGAGGGCGGAACATAACCGTCTAGTGAGCGAGATAGTGGAGGTGGACAGGGAATATTAGAGGGTGCCCACCGTGGAGGGATTGGCGAGGAGGAAAAAGTTGCAGGGCAATTTGACAGGCTGACAACGGGGAGGGCGGTAGGGCAACTGCGTAGGGCAAGAGGGGTGCAATACGGGTATGGGGAGAAGCATGCTGGCGCACCAGCTGCGGAGGCAGGCTGCGTCCAGGGAAATATTGAAGATCCGGACTGATGCTGGGGATGTGGTGTCAGAGCCAGGGAAGATAAATGAGGCATTTAGAGAGTATTACCAGTGACTTTATGAGGCAGACCCAGGAGGGGGGACATGGGGTGGTTTCTGGACGAGTTGGAATTTCCCCAGGTGGAGGAAGCAAAGAGGCAGGTGTTGGAAGAGCCCCTGGGCTGAGGGAGGTGCTGGGTAGTATCGGGTATGAAGTCGGGGAAGGCCCCTGGGCCGGATGGGTACCCGGCAGAATTTTATAAGGAATTTGCGGCGGACCTGGCACCACATCTGTTGGGGGCGTTTAAGAAGCACTGGGGAAGGGAGAGTTGCCGGAGACGATCAAGCAGACAGTAATCACACTAATCCCCCAAAAAGGGAAGGATCCGGTGGAATGTGGGTCGTAAAGACCCATATCACTATTGAACACGGATGTGAAAGTATTGGCGAAGATGTTGGCAGGGAGGATGGAGGGTTGTGTCCTGGGAGTGGTTGCAGAAGATCAAACATTAATCCGTCGAGAGCTTTGGTACCGGAGGTGGTGGTGTCCATGGACGCGGAGAAAGCATTTGATCGGGTGGAGTGGCGGTACTAGTTCAAAGTTTTGGGAAGGTTTGGGCTTGGGCCGAGATTTGTGGCATGGGTGCGGTTGCTGTATGTAGCGCCAAGAGCGAAGGTGAGGATGAATGATATGAGCTCACAAAGCTTTGGCTTACACGGGTGCCCGCTGTCGCCACTGCTGTTTGTGCTGGCCATAGAGCCATTGGCGATGACTCTCGGGGGGGGGGGGGGAGGGGGTCGGCAGAGTGGCAGGGGATAATGAGGGGACAGAGGGAGCATCGGGTGTCGCTCTATGCCGATGACCTCTTGCTGTATGTTTCGGATCCGTTGGAGAATATGGGAAGGATTCTGGGCCTGGTGGGGAGGTTTGGAGGGTTCTCGGGATGCAAACTGAATGTAGGGAAAAGCGAGGTATTCCCGGTGAATGAGCTGGCACAGCGGGCTAATTTAGGGGGGATGCCATTTATGGTAGCGAGGAATAGGTTTAGGTACTTGGGGATTCAGGGAGCAAAGGAATGGACGGGGTTCCATAAGTGGAACTTAAGCTGGTGGAGGAGGCCAGGGTGGATCTTAAGAGGTGGGATACTCTACACTTAACGTTGGCGGGGAGGGTCCAAGTGGTGAAAATGAATATTCTGCCGAGGTTCTTGTTTATTTTTCAGGCTCTTCCAATCTTTATACCAAAGGTCTTTTTTCGGAAAGTGGACATAATCATCTCTGACTTTGTATGGGCGGGGAAGGTGCCGAGGGTGGGGAGGACCCTGCTGCAGAGGCGGGGGGGGGGGGGGGGGGTTGGTGTTGCCAAACTTGCTTCATTATTATTGGGCGGCGAATGTGGACAAGGTGCGGCGGTGGTGGGAAGGAGAAGGGGTAGAGTGGGTTAGGATGGAGGAGGAATCTTGTAAGGGATCTAGTTTGAGGGCTATGGTGACGGCAGCATTGCCAATGGCTCCGAGTAGGTATTCAGGGAGCCCAGTGGTGCAGTCCACGGTGAAGATATGGAATCAGCTGAGGAGGCATTTTAGGGTGGAAGGGATGTCGGTGCTAACGCCGCTGTGCGAGAATCATGGAATCATTTGAGCCGGAAGGGATCGATAGTGTATACGGGGAGGTGGAGGGAAGGGGGGCTGGTCAAGGTGAGGGATTTGTATTTGGAGGAAGGGTTCGCCAGTCTGGAGGAGCTAAGGGAGAAGGTAGAGCTTGTTGCCTTTTCTTTCATTCTGTCTTTTCTGTGGCTCTGATCCAATTATGGCAATCAGTGAGTTTGCCTTTCTTTCTATGTTATCTATGTCTTAATGCTTAGAGTCGCCAGGTATCGAATGATACCACCACAAGTTTCGACCAGCTATCGATCAAAGAGCCAAACACCAGTTAGTTAGTTCAAGGCCAAAGGTACTTTATTTACACACAATTAGTCATGCAACATAAACACTACTAGTTAACTACACCTATCAGCTAAGACAACCTGTACTTAACTTCGGGCACCCGGCTTGAGTCAGAAAACAGTGGCCGCTGTTCAATTCTGATCTCTCGGATTCGAAGGAGTAACTGCTGCTCAGCTGGGCTCATCCGTCTGGTAGGGAGCGTTGAACTTGGACTCGCTTCTGGTGTTGCTGCACTTGGTGATGGCCGTGACCGGGGTACCAAGGCCAAGAGAAAGCGAACATATGGCAAACTCTTCTTCTTATACTCGGGGGGGGGGGGGGGGTCCGCGCTCTTTTGGGCGGTCCTTCGATTTGGGCCTTACTAGTTGGGTGATTCCTGATCACTCCGTTCGATTCTTTAGCCAATAAGTGGGCGGGGATCTGGATGGCTGGGCGTGTCCCAAGCGGTCACTGACCCCGTTGTTTGCGTTTCCCTTGAACAGGGAGTGGCGCCGATATGTCTGGGACTGTCCTGGTTGCTTGAGTACAAGTCCTTTGTTTTGGTGAAGATGGGCCATCAAATGCTAATCGGCCCCATTAAGATGCTAATTGGATGGAGTTTCGATACCGTCTGGACTTCTTGCTTACGAATATGCATTGCAGGCTCTGAGCCAGCCTGAGTCTTGGCTTGTCCATGTTACCCGCCAGGCTTTGTGAGTTTCTCTGTACCTAGTTGGAAGTGGCCATCCCAGATGGCTACACTCCGTCCTCTTGATCCTCAACGCGAAGCGTGAAGGATCACAATACTGGGTCTTTGTTCTCTGAAATGCCGGGTCCCCTTAACCAAGGACAGGTTCTACTCTACTCTGTCCTATGGGTCCAAAACATTTACCTAATTTTCCCTAAATAACACATGTCTAAGAATCTCTCGGGGGTCATTTAACATTCAGTAAAAGGGGAACCTCTAACTGTCTCTAACTAGACTACACTCATGCTGCTATTTAACAATCAAAGAACAGGGGCGGGGTTCTCCCCTACCCGGCGGGGCGGGGGGTCCCGGCGTAATGGAGTGGCGGGAACCACTTTGGCGTCGTGCCGCCCCAAAGGTGCAGAATTCTCCGCACGTTTAGGGGCCGAGCCCTCACCTTGAGGGGCTAGACCCGCGCCGGAGTGGTTTCCGCTCCGCCGGCTGGCGGGATAGGCCTTTGGCGCGACGGCAGCTGGCGCCGAAAGGTCTTATCCGGGCGACGCATGCGCGGGAGTGTCAGCGAACGCTCACGGCATCCCCACGCATGCGCAGGGAAGAAAAGAGTGCCCCCACGGCACAGGCCTGCCCGCAGATTGGTGGGCCCCAGTCGCAGGCCAGGCCACCGTGGGGGCACCCCCCGGGACCAGATCGCCCCTCCCCCCCCAAGGATCCCGTAGCCTGCCCGCGCCGCCTTGTCCCGCCATTCAAAAGGAGGTTTAAGCCACGCCGGCGGGCGGGGGTTGACAGCGGCAGGACTTCGGCCCATCACGGGCCGGAAAATTGCCGGGGGTGGGCCCGCCGACCGGCGTGATTCCCGCCGACCGGCGCGATTCCCGCCCCGCCGAATCTCTGGTGTCGGAGAATTTGGGACACGGCGGGGGCGAGATTCACGCCAGCCCCCGGCGATTATCCGACCCGGTGGGGGGTCGGAGAATCGCGCCCCTTATCTCACAATACAAAACAAATCTGATAGCAGCATCACATTTCTTCCTATCACTAACATTCACATACAGAGAAGTAACTTTATTAACAAAACAACAACCGTGGAATTTATTAAGGAGAAAGGTTCAGAAAGAGTGTGGGGTTTGCTGGAGTCCGAGGAAGGGGGCTCTAAATGTGTTTACTGGAGGGCGGGAGGCTCTCCTCCATTTTCGCAATCTGATTGTCTGAATGACACAGTACAATATGGCTATCACTAGAAAGGCTTCCACTGTGTAGGGCAGTGAATACCACTTGACGAGGTTCTCACACCATGTGGGGGTATCGGTGGCTGGGGGTGTGTGTGGTGTAGTGTCTGGGGGTGTTGTGTTGGGTGGTCGTGTTCGGGGCCTGTGTGGTGAGGGGGTAGAGGTGGGTAATGCGCGCAACTGGACTGTTCCAGCGACGATCATGATGCCGATCATCAGGGTTGTCTTCATTTTATTTGGGCTTTCCTTCGCCATCGAGTATCTTCGGATCTTCCTAGGGGAACAAGCACAGTATCTGTTATAATAGTGTTGTTTAACACCTCGTATGTCGGTTTCTCCTTAACGTCAATTTCGCATTAGAATCGTCACCATATGTGACTCCCTGATTTTTTTTTTAAAGCAACCATTTGCGGAGACAAGACACCCGGAAAGAAAATTCTGTGTCACAGTGCGAGCACTCTCGCAGCCTGTGGTCGATGGGATGAATGGGCGGACAACTTCTCCGTCCTCTGCAAACTTGTTTTTCCAACCAAGTGTTTCTGACATGTAAATAGCATGTGGGGGATAGCAACCGAAGGGTTGCCGGAAAGGGCAAAAGTTGTGGCAAAAAGCATTCTTTTAACCATAGGACTAGAAAAGAAAACAGAAAAAGAGTTTTGAAAACAAGTATCCGAATGGGGTGGTGGGTATGATCCGCGGCAGGGCAAGAATGGGTGGGATCCCTGGGTAGGGCGGTGACCAGTGCCGTTGCTTCACTACCCGAGCTTGGCTGATCAAATGTATAGGGGGTTCCCAGGCACGGCGGGTATAAGTGTCGTTACTCGACTGCCTGAGTGACCTTCCAAGAGCGGTAAGAATTTGTACCTATATGGGCTCCAGACAAACTTGTTTCACTAACTGCCATGTGGCGTCAGAAGAGTAATTATGACTGCATCAAGAAATTTGGTGTGAGATCGAAAGAATAAACTATCAAGAAAGTGTCCGTGAGGCTGATACACAAAATCGTACAAGAGAGAACGTACAACATTTAAAACAAACTAAACATCAAAGCGGGCAGGTTCCATCAGAGTACAGGACACCGTAAATCTCAATCTGTTCCTGACTCTCATCATCTGGACACCTCAAGATTCCATTTCAAAAAGGTTTGTGAAGGGGTTACCATGGTGGGAGTCAGACTCGGAGTTGTCACCATCTCCCGGGTGCCAAACTCGTTCATGGAGTTTGCGTGCTAACGCGGTGTGTGCCGATGTGGGGTCCATTTCATCATTCCTCGTCAGGCGACAGGAATTGTCACGGTGCCAGTGCTTCATGTTCCATAGGGAAGTTGCAAGGGGGCCATCGCTATCGTCGGGTGGCGGGTCAGGTTCCGGTGTGAGCAAATAAATTGTTTCAAAGAGGCTGAGCGTGTCGGGGTCTCTGTGCCTGTAATGCCTGGGGCCTGGTTCGAGGGATCATTGTTCGGGTCTCTCAGGGGCTTCAGTAGTGCTGTGGTTGTCGCTATCAGCCGAATCAAGCATCAGGGTGAAATTTGATTCTGGTCCTGCAAATTTAGGGGAGAGGAATGAGCTAGGGTTGTATGAGGTGATCATTACTTGCTGTCCGACTGTATACTCTGTCGGGTGTATGTTTTATCAAAGCAGGCCTTACTCTGCTTTCGTTTAACGCCTAGTCGAACAGCTGCAGCGAGCTGTGCTGCTGTAATATTCTCCACCATGTGCTGGACTGCTTTCTCATGGGTCAGGGTGGTGACTGCGGGGCTGGCCAAATCAAGTCCAAATAAGTATTCGGTACCCTTCATGGATCGTCCGTCATGAGGGTATGGGGGCAAGATCCTGTAGAGCTCGACACCGTGTTCCTAATAAACATCAGTGCGAATGGGAGCACTGTGTCCCATGTTGTGTTGTGCTGCTGCACTATGTTTCTAAATGTGGCCTTTAGTGTCTGATTCATGTGTTCCACAATGCCGCTGGACTGCGGGTGATAGGTAATGTGGAACTTTTGCCTGATACCAAATATCGTCATCACATTTTTCATGACCCTTCCCGTAAAGTGGGAACCTTGGTCCGACTCAATACTACGAGGGAGTCCCCATCTCGTAAAAATTTGCTCTGTTAAGATCTTCGCTGTGGACTTGGTTGTGTTTGTTCTCGAGGAAAACGCTTCAACCCATTTCGTAAATGTGTCCATCACCACTAACACATATTTGTATCCATTTCTGCAGGGGGGGAGGGGACCAATATAATCCAATTGAAGGTTTGTCCACGGGCCATTTACAGGGCGGGTGTGGCATAGCTGGGCTTTTTTCGCATACCTATCGGGGTTGTTTTGAGCACAAATTAAACAGTTTGAGACAGACGGAGTGAGAATTTGGTGCAGTGAGGTAACCAGGAAAGGTAAGTGGTTAATCTAATTGTGCTGTTTTTCAGTTAAAAGTGCAGTGTAGATTAGTGTCTGATTGGCTGAAGCTGCCCCCACCCTAATTGCTGAGAGACAGTTATCTGGCAGTCACCTGAGGCCTGTTAAGGGGCACAAAGCTACACATTGTATTCTTCTCTTTGAAGTTTAAGTGTGAGTCATCCTAAAGTCTGTATAAAAGACAGACAGAAAATGCACTTAGTAAGCGTTGCGCTGGTCAAGGAGACACAGCCTGAGTGAGTGAGACACAGACAGAGTGTGTTGCTCGTTTTAGCCTTAGTTTACTTTATTCTTATTCTGTCACCTTTGCTCATGAGTCGCCAGGTATCTTTCTGATACCGCCACGTGGTTCACGTCCAAGTAATGATTAATAATGCAACACACCGCTTAGTAAGAGTTAAATCAACGCTCATATTATATACAGCAATAAATACTTATACCATAATCCTACTTCTAGACTACTACCTACCACTAAAGGCCAATACTTAACTTTGGAAATGGCCCACCAGGTCAGGGAAACGAATGGTCTTTTGAATTGGTTCTGAGCCTGCGGGATTCAAAAGCTGGTACAAGTCGATAGTCAGGAGCGCCTATCTGGTAGCGATCGCTGGAGTAACACTTACAGTTTTCTTGTCGGAGGGTCTCGAAGGTTGCGAGCAGGAGAAGAAGGGTCGAGTTGAACTTGGCCCCTATTCTCATAGTCCCCAGGGGCTTCCCGCCTCTCGGTGCGGACCTCGTACCTAGTTCCAAGTGATTGGACTTGGTCCCAATCACTTGGTTCGATATGCTCCAATAATGGGGCAATTCCTTGATTGGGGGGTGGTCGTTTACCTTCCTTTGTGTTAGCCCCTGCTGGCACCGAAAGGTCTGGGTCGGCTTTCAATTGCTAATTTGTAGCAATTGTTCCCGGGGATGGCTGCTTAATATGCAGATGGCTGGGTTGTTGTGATGTTGATGGCTGCAGGTATCGGTCTGGGCTGACTTCCCCAGAGGCGAATACACTGTTTTACCTGCAGCTGTCCGTTTGCGTCGTGTTGGCTGATTTTCCCATCAGCCTCTTTCGTTCACCATTTTAAATTGGGGTTTGACCATTCTAATCGGGAATCAGCCATTTTACGTGGCTACAAGTGAGAATTTGGTAATTTGGTGCAGTGAAGTAATTCGGTGAAGAGTGGGAGAAGGTGCTTTTTCCCGACTGTTTTGTTCTCTCTCTTTCTTCGGGCCTAATTTTGGGAGCCGTTCGGAGGAGGAGGAGCAGTCTCTGTGAGTATAAAAACCTAACGGTAACTTCCTGTTTTCCAGTTTTTTTTCCAAAAGTGACGTCAGAGGGAAGCTGTGATCTGATTGGTTGATAGCAAATCTGCCCCAAATTAAAAAAAACAACACAGCTAAACTCGTAAACTTAAATTAAACTAATTAATTAATTAGTGATGGCTGGTCAGATGATGTGCTTGAGCTGCTTGATGTGGGAGCTGGCAGATCCCATTGCGAGCTGCAGCGACCACATCTGCAGTAAGTGTTGGCTGCTCGAAGAGCTCCGGCTCAGAGTTGATGAGCTGGAGTCTGAGCTTCAAACACTGAGGCACATCAGGGAGGGGGAGACTTACCTAGACACTGTGTTTCAGGAGGCAGTCACACCTGTCAGAGTAAGTAGTTTAAATCCTGCCAGTGGCCAGGGACAGCAGCGTGTGACTGCAAGTCAGGCAGGTAAAGGGAACCAGCAGTCAGGAACTCAGGAGCCTCAGCCCTTGACCCTGTCCAACAGGTATGAGGCACTTGCTCCCTGTGTGGATGGCGAACAGGGCTGCAGGAAGGATGAGTCAGCTGACCAAGGCACCATGGTTCAGCAGGCCATTCAAGGGGAGGGAGTAAATAGGCAAGTTGTAGTTATAGGGGATTCTATTATCAGGGGGATAGATAGTATCCTTTGTGAGCAGGATAAAGAGTCCCACATGGTATGTTGCCTGCCCGGTGCTGGGGTGCGGGACATCTCTGACCGGCTTCAAAGGATACTGGAGAGGGAGGGGGAGGATCCAGTTGTTGTGGTCCATGTCGGTACCAACAGCATAGGCAAGTCTAGAAAAGAGGACCTGTTTAGAGATTATAAAGAGCTAGGATTCAAATTTAAAAAACAGGTCCTCAAGGGTCATAATCTCCGGATTACTGCCCGAGCCACGTGCAAATTGGCATAGGGAGGCAAGAATAAGGGAAGTTAACACGTGGCTGAAAGAGTGGTGTGGGAAAGAGGGGTTCCTTTTCATGGGACACTGGCATCAGTTTTGGGACGGGGGGGACCTATACCGTTGGGATGATCTCCACCTGAACCGAGCTGGGACCAGTGTTCTGGCGAAAAGAGTAAATAGGGTGGTCAATAAGACTTTAAACTAGAGATTGGGGGGGGGGGGGGAAAGGGAAAGTCAGGGAACCAAGAGGTGAAGTAATCAGTGGGAAGCGTAGCTGCTTAGGAATACAAAAATGCACGAAAAGACAGAACTCAGGAGAGGTTACGATAGTCCCCTTCCCACAAAATATGACACAGTGTATGGAAAGGCTCAGTAAACCAAGGTCCACCACACTAAGAAAACAAAAAGTGATGGCCAATAGAGAATTAAAGGTGCTATATTTAAATGCGCGCAGTGTACGGAACAAGGTAGATGAGCTTGTGGCCCAGATTGTGACTGGCAGGTACGATGTGGTAGGCATCACAGAGACATGGTTGCAGGGGGTTCAGGACTGGCATTTAACCATCCAGGGATTCACAACCTATCGAAAAGACAGAGAGGTGGGCAGAGGGGGTGGGGTTGCCTTGTTAATTAGGAATTAAATTAAATCAATAGCACTAAACGACACAGGGTCAGATGATGTGGAGTCTGTGTGGGTAGAGTTGAGGAACCACAAAGGCAAAAAAAACATAAAGGAGGCATGTACATAACTCCCATTAACAGTGGTCAGGACCAGGGGCACAAAATGCACCACAAAATAGAAAGTGCATGTCAGAAAGGCAAGGTCACAGTGATCATGGGGTCTTCAATATGCAGGTGGACTGGGTAAATAATGCTGCCAGTGGACCCAAGGAAAGGAAATTCATTGAATGTTTACAGGAGGGCTTTTTGGAACAGCTTGTGATGGAGCCCACGAGGGTACAGGCCATTCTGGACTTAGTGTTATGTAATGAGCTAGACTTGATTAAAGATCTTAAAGTAAGGGAACACTTAGGGTGAGGCAGTGATCATAATATGGTAGAATTCAATCTCCAATTTGAAAGAAAGAAGGTAGAATCAGATGTAAAGGTGTTACAGTTAAATAAAAGTAACTAGAGGGGCATGAGGGAGGAACTGACGAAAATCGACTGGGAGCAGAGCTTAGTGGGAAAGACAGGAGAACAGCAATGGCAGGAGTTTCTGGGAGTAATTGAGGACACAGTACAGAGGTTCATCCCAAAGAAAAGAAAGGTTATCAGAGGGGGGATTAGGCAGCCATGGCTGACAAAGGAAGTTAGGGAATGAATCAAAGCAAAAGAGAAAGCCTAAATGAAATGAAATGTAAATCGCTTATTGTCACAAGTAGGCTTCAAATGAAGTTACTGTGAAAAGCCCCTAGTCGCCACATTCCGGCGTCTGTTTGGGGAGGCTGTTACGGGAATTGAACCATGCTGCTGGCCTGCCTTGGTCTGCTTTCAAAGCCAGCGATTTAGCCCTGTGCTAAATGTGGCAAAGAGCAGTGGGAAGTCAGAAGATTGGGAAGGCTACAAAAACAAACAGAGGATAACAAAGAGAGAAATAAGGAAAGAGAGGATCAATTATGAAGGTAGGCTAGCCAGTAACATTAGGAATGATAGTAAAAGTTTCTTTAAATACATTAAAAACAAACGGGAGGCAAAAGTAGACATTGGGCCGCTCCAAAATGACGCTGGTAATCTAGTGATGGGAGACAAGAATAATAGCTGAGGAACTAAATAAGTACTTTGCGTCAGTCTTCACAGTAGAAGACATGAGTAATATCCCAACAATTCAGGAGAGTCAGGGGGCAGAGTTGAATATGGTAGCCATCACAAAGGAGAAAGTGCTAGAGAAACTAAGAGTCTAAAAATTGATAAATCTCCGGGCCCAGATGGGCTACATCCTAGAGTTCTAAAGGAGATAGCTGAAGAAATAGTGGTGGCGTTCGTTATGATCTTTCAAAAGTCACTGGAGTCAGGGAAAGTCCCAGAGGATTGGAAAATCGCTGTTGTAAGCCTCCTGTTCAAGAAGGGAACAAGGAAAAAGATGGAAAATTATAGGCCAATTAGCCGAACCTCGGTTGTTGGCAAGATTCTAGAATCCATTGTTAAGGATGAGATTTCTAAATTCTTGGAAGTGCAGGGTCAAATTAGGGCAAGTCAGCATGGATTTAGTAAGGGGAGGTCGTGCCTGACAAACCGGTTAGAGTTCTTTGAAGAGATAACAAATAGGTTAGACCAAGGAGAGCCAATGGATGTTATCTATCTTGACTTCCAAAAGGCCTTTGATAAGGTGCCTCACGGGAGACTGCTGAGTAAAATAAGGGCCCATGGTATTCGAGGCAAGGTACTAACATGGATTGACGATTGGCTGTCAGGCAGAAGGCAGAGAGTTGGGATAAAAGATTCTTTTTCGGAATGGCAACCGGTGACGAGTGGTGTCCCGCAGGGTTCAGTGTTGGAGCCACAGCTGTTCTCTTTATATATTAACGATCTCGATGACGGGACTGGGGGCATTCTGGCTAAGTTTGCCGATGATACAAAGATAGGTGGAGGGGCAGGTAGTATGGAGGAGGTGGGGAGGCTGCAGAAAGATTTAGACAGTTTAGGAGAGTGGTCCAAGAAATGGCTGATGAAATTCAACGTGGGCAAGTGCGAGGTCTTGCACTTTGGAAAAAAGAATAGAGGCATGGACTATTTTCTAAATGGTGACAAAATTCATAATGCTGAAGTGCAAAGGGACTTGGGAGTCCTAGTCCAGGATTCTCTAAAGGTAAACTTGCAGGTTGAGTCCGTAATTAAGAAAGCAAATGCAATGTTGTCATTCATCTCAAGAGGCTTGGAATATAAAAGCAGGGATGTACTTCTGAAGCTTTATAAAGCATTAGTTAGGCCCCATTTAGAATACTGTGAGCAATTTTGGGCCCCACACCTCAGGAAGGACATACTGGAGCGGGTCCAGCGGAGATTCACACGGATGATCCCAGGAATGGTAGGCCTAATGTACGATGAACGTCTGAGGATCCTGGGATTATATTCATTGGAGTTTAGGAGGTTGAGGGGAGATCTTATAGAAACTGACAAGATAATGAATGGCTTGGATAGGGTGGATGTAGAGAAGCTGTTTCCATTAGCAGGGGAGACTAGGACCCGGGGGCACTGCCTTAGAATAAAAGGGAGTCACTTTAGAACAGAGATGAGGAGAGATTTCTTCAGCCAGAGTGGTGGGTCTGTGGAATTCATTGCCACAGAGGGCGGTGGAGGCCAGGACGTTGAGTGTCTTTAAGACAGAAGCTGATAAATTCTTGATTTCTCGAGGAATTAAGGGCTATGGAGAGAGAGCGGGTAAATGGAGTTGAAATCAGCCATGATTGAATGGTGGAGTGGGCTCAATGGGCTGAATGGCCTTACTTCCGCTCCTATGTCTTATGGTCTTACTCTAAACCTTGCCCCTGAAACCTATGCCCCCTAGAAATTGACCCCTCTACCCTGGGGAAAAGTCTCTGACTATCCACTCTGTTTATGCCCCTCATAATTTTGTAGACCTCTATCAGATTGTCCCTCCACCTCCGTCATTCCAATGAGAACAAACCGAGTTTACTCAACCGCTCCTCATAGCTAATGCCCTCCATACAAGGCAACATTCTGGTAAATCTCTTCTGCACCCTCTCTAAAGTCTCCACATCCTTCTGGTAGTGTGGCGACCAGAATTGAACACTATACTCCAAGTGTGGCCTAAATAAGGTTCTATACAGCTGCAACATGACCTGCCAATTCTTATACTCAATGCCCCGGCCAATGAAGGCAAGCATGCTGTATGCCTTCTTGACTACCTTCTCCACCTGTATTGCCCCTTTCAGTGAGCTGTGGACATGTGCACCTAGATCTCTCTGACTTTCAATACACTTGAGGGTTCTATCATTCACTGTATATTCCCTACCTGCATTAGACCTTCCAAAATGCATTACCTCACATTTGTCCGGATTAAACTCCATCTGCCATCTCTCCGCCCAAGTCTCCAAACAATCTAAATCCTGCTGTCTCCTCTGATAGTCCTCATCGCTATCCGCAATTCCACCAACCTTTGTCGTCTGCAAACTTACTAATCAGACCAGTTACATTTTCCTCCAAATCATTTATATATACTACAAAGAGCAAAGCTCCCAGCACTGATCCCTGTGGAACACCACTGGTCACAGCCCTCCAATTAGAAAAGCATCCTTCCATTGCTACTCTCTGCCTTCTGTGACCTAGCCAGTTCTGTATCCACCTTGCCAGCTCACCCCTGATCCAGTGTGACTTCACCTTTTGTACTAGTCTACCATGAGGGACCTTGTCAAAGGCCTTACTGAAGTCCAGATAGACAACATCCACTGCCCTAACTGCATCAATCATCTTTGTGACCTCCTCGAAAAACTCTATCAAGTTAGTGAGACACGACCTCCCCTTCACAAAACAATGCTGCCTCTCGCTAATATGTCCATTTGCTTCCAAATGGGAGTAGATCATGTCTCGAAGAATTCTCTCCAGTAATTTCCCTGTAGTTCCCTGGATTATCCTTGCTACCCTTCTTAAACAGAGGAACAACATTGGCTATTCTCCAGTCCTCCAGGACATCATCTGAAGACAGTGAGGGTCCAAAGATTTCTGTCAAGGCCTCAGCAATTTCCTCTCCAGCTTGGACTGTATGCACCTTTGCCTTGTCCAGTGTCCAAGTCAATACTGGGTGGTCCATCGTTTTCAATTTAGCAAATGCAAAGTCCCTAAGCGAAGCAGTTTCTTCCAGTCCTGCTGTGTTGAGTGCAGCCAGCCTCCACTCAGTCTGTGTATTGGATGTTCTTCTATGATGTGGTGCATAATTTTCTCTCTCGCTGGCACATAGGGGGCTGTCACTAGTGCCCCATCTGTGGAGGTTGGCCACTTTGCATTTTGATTGGCTGGTATAAACCAATAGGAATGTGCAGTGTTACCCATATGACAAAACAAGAAAACAGCAGGGAACTGCCCCAGCTATTGGCCTGCACTCCATTTTACGTCAGCAGTACAATAGGGGTCGTTTAAAATAAATTTCACTGATATGTTAGAACAACTAACTGTTGGCCATTTAGCTTATGAACTCTGCTCTATCTAAATTTTGATCTCTAGGTGTCAGTGTCACCACTGCAAGACTGAAGGAATGCAGTACAACCCGGAGTACGGTCGGGCAGCACATTAGCATTATTGCTTCACAACACCAGGGTCCCGGGTTCGATTCACGGCTTGGGTCACTATCTGTGCGGAGTCGGCACGTTCTCCCCGTCTCTGCGTGCATTTCCTCCGGGTACTCCGGTTTCCTCCCACAAGTCCCGAAAGACATGCCGTTAGGTGAATTGGACATTCTGAATTCTCAAGTGTATCCGAACAGGCGCCAGAGTGTGGCGACTTGGGTATTTTCACAGTAACTTCATTGCAGTGTTAATATAAACCTACTTGTGACATTAATAACGATTATCATCTTCCAGATAAGACACTAAGCAAAGACCCCCCCCCCACCCCGCCCCGCCCGTACTTCTTCAGCTGAATGTAAAAGATTGCAAGGCACTATTTTGAAGTATCCTCAAGCAACCAATTATCATTTCATTGCTGTCTGTGGCACCTCATTGTGTACAAATTGGCTGCCACATATCCATTAGTACTTCGTTGGCTGTAAAATATTTTGGTTTGTCCTGAGATCATGAGAGGAGCCATATAGAGCAGTTTCTTGATCTCAATTCTGGTCTTTCTGCCACTTTTTGAAATGTCCCATTTGGGACTGTTTGGAGATTGTATCTGGAGCCCTTGTTGGTCCACATGGCTCAGATTTACTCTTGTTACAAATGTGGTACAATGCTGAATGATTACTGCAGACATACTTTGTAAACTCTTTCTGCATATTATGATAACAGCATGGGACGACCACTTCAAAGACAGTAGAGGCTATATCAATTTAAACCCAGGGAAGACAAAGCTGTGAGACAGTCAATTCATGCTTGTAACCAAATACATCGTCCAAGTAACTTTCTAAACCTTTTCAGGTTTGATCCCTGACCCATATGGAATTGGCTGCTCTCAGTAAAGCAACATGAAGCATTGAATGACAATACAGAATTACTGCTGGAAATGACAATAGTTTAGATATCAAGACGGCAGTTAGTGCTCTCCATGACTGCTGCGATTCAAATATGAAGGAAGACAAATTACTAAATACCCAGTTCGCATTGTGTGGACACTAATCATCAACAATTTCTGTTTTGTGTGTGTGTGTTTGGGTGCACAGGTAGGTGGCTGAAATAACCAGACACATGGTGATCAAATAGTTATTTATAGCACAATTATATTACAGTGGAATGTATCATTGAAATTTAGTGTTTGTTATTGGATAATGTACACATGCAAGAGTCTCATTAAAGACGCAACTCCATCCCACCCCCCAATCACAATATGCTAAGCTAAGACAGTGAATCACTCATCACTGTGCTGATAGCAGCACAGAATTACAGATTTTAAAAAGGTAACAAACAGGATTAATGTGTATAAAAGAACGAGGATTAGAGGAAAATAGTTAAGAGCAGTAAACAAAGGAATGGAAACTCGCATTTCAGAATACTATATTTTACAAACTAAAATTAAACCAATTAATAAAGATTCCTCATATAACTGGTTGGTAATTCTGTGTGTAATGATGCAGGACGTCTTTTGCACAGAACTGAGATGGATGACTCATGATGACACAAAGTTAACAAGGTCAAAAGTTGACAGTTTGCAGTGCAGGTGCCAGTTGAAACTCGTTTAGCGTGTCAGCCTCCTTGGTCACACAACAACCACCCTAATCCAAAGTCCAAGCATTTAACTGTGCACCCAAATGACCTAAAGATTCACTGGTGTGTGCTAAATCTTCCTGAATCTGGATGTAAGCCATTGAGGTCAGCAGCTAGTTCAAATAGACTCATCCCCAAGTTTGCAGCATTTTCTCCTGCTCCAACCTTTGGAATCAGCTCCAATTCTAAATGCTTGCCAACAAAATAATGGCACATTTTAAGAAATGTAAACTCAAACCAGATTCTCAAGTTTCTGTGGGAAAAGAGGGTGATATGACAGGGGCCTCCGATTATTGTGCCCGACCTGCAGAGGCTAATTGAGGGCTAACAGGGGAGAGGAGAAGGGAGTAAATAGAATCCATTTCAGTCTGCTGTCTGGTAATCTTGCGACAGTGTGAAAGGAAAATCACTTATTGTCACAAGTAGGCTTCAAATGAAGTTACTGTGAAAAGCCCCTAGTCGCCACATTCTGGCACCTGTTCGGGGAGGCTGTTACGGGAATCGACCCGTGCTGCTGGCCTGCCTTGGTCTGCTTTCAAAGCCAGTGATTTAGCCGTGCGCTAAACAGCCCCTTCTTTACACTGTTGCAGGCAGCAGTGTAGGCTCCTTTTCCCACATCCCTCCCAGGCTATTTTAGACAGATGGAATAAACATTCGCCTTTCAGCACAAACTGCATTGGAGTAATGTTATAATCATATTGTAAAATCAGTTAGCACATATCAATTGCATTCAATATTACTGCATCAATGCCATTTTAACATAGATGTGCTTATGAATTTAAAGAAACAAGTGACAAATATACTCTCCCAGTTGCCATCAGCACAGTGAAAGACCTTCATCTAGTGCATGCCTTGAAACGAGGCATTACCGTGCCCAGACCAATTCTGATAGAAAAAATGTGACTTGAACTAAATATTAAATGCTGCACTAAAACACTTCTCGCATGATACATCAATTTGTTCCTGCCGCTACCATCAACAGACCTGCATCCATCCTACAGTTATAGTTGAAAATATTCCCTCCAGATTCAACCCAAGTTTAGACGGGCAAAATCTGTAATTGTCCGGAGGGTTTTTTCCAGTTTAAGTGGACCCAGTGGGAACATTTTCAACCCATCTCCATGTACTCTCCCCACCATTATCAGACTTCATCGCAACCCATCTGTGTATTCCAGGAGCCCTGAGACACAACAGAAATATTAAGTTGTAATTATTCACTTGCAGTTACCAAGTTCATTTCATTTCTTCATTTTCAAGTCAGTTCACCCATAGGACTGTCTCACACAGCTCCCTTACTGACTGAAACAAGGCAACAATGAAAACACATCAGGAAGATTGACTCATCTAGATTTGTGTCTGCTGCATCCCATCTAAAATCCAAATGTGGACAATCTAATAAGGTAACTTTTCCATCTTCCTTGACTTCATAGGTCATCTATTTTTCAGTCTGTTCAACAATACGTAGAGTGTACCATCTGTGAATGGTTAATTCAGTTGCCTACTTGGAAAGTCAATTTAAGACATGATCCTTTGTCCACCAAGTAGACTGACAATTATTTTTTTAAAAAGTCATAGGCACTTCTGGAAATAAAAATGACATTTTACTGAAAATCTTGGCAAACCTGGTACCTGAAATCTTTGGCTTTTATTTTTTTCCCAATCACATAGGAAGACTAACTTAGAAAAATCAAAATACGAAGTTCAGAGGGTGGGGTGAAGGGGAAGGGCAATGTACTGACCCAGAGGCCTGGGAATCTGGTCCTATAATTCTAGATCATTTAATCATTTTGCCCTTGTATGTCTGACTCATTGACTGGTTTTGTCAAGGAGGATTAGAACAAGCCATTCTTGGAGTAGGCTTACTGGCAGAAAGGCGGCGTGAATTAGAAAATCAAGGTCTGATATCATCATCCAGTTGAGATGGATAATCATGACATGGATCTAAACTTTCTGTATCCCTGAGGTTCTTGGCATGGGCCAATGCAGGCAAAGGACAAAAATCTCAAACAGCCTTGATTTATAAAGAATTGCACCTTATTTAAAATCCTCGTTTAAATCTTCACAATGACATTTCAATACAACCGTTGGGTCAAAAGATTGGCTGAAATGTATTGCACCTGCCTCAATCCCCTAATTCTCTGTAGTTAGGAGTTATTGTAGTAAGATTAAATGGAATTTATATTACGTGCAACGTGACTAATTTGTCCATCGCAATTGCAGAAATAAAAACCAAAACCCCGCAGATGTATGAAATCTGAAACTGTCAATCATCATCTGTACAGAGATCAAAGAAGTTAATATTTCAGATGTGGATACTTCTCTCCACATATGCTGGCAGACCCCCCGGAATATGTTATGCATCTTCTGTTATTGTTTTGCATGTAGTTCATTGTAGACCAAATTCTTTGGGTCTTTTTGTTTTGAGAGAAATGGTTCATAAATACGTTTTTCATTTCTAAATCAAATTCTACACAGATCTGGAGATTTGTGCACACCAATTAATCGTCAATATTTTATTTCTGTAGTTTTTTCTCCAAACCAAAAAGTGGGCTATCTACATTTAAATAGGACATCAGCCAAAGGTAAAGTACTCAAATTATTATTCATTCCTCCTCTAATTTTCACCTTTTATGAAATATTAACATACACATCCAGTTTGTGTTTCAGCATTTGCACTGCAGTTTTTGAAGTCTGGTGTACTGCGGTGTGTGTTACTGGGAACAGTGACCATAAAAACAGAAACCCACAAGATCATCAAGGTAGTGTTATAGGCAGTAAAAACGTTCCTTCACCGAGACGTGCCTTCCTGTCGGAATTGAGGGAATCCCCAAGTTAGGATGGGATGATGAATATTCCAGAAACAGAATGAGCTATACACACAAACATGTGACAGAGGTAGACATGGCACCCAAAGACTTCTCTGTATTAAGTTTGGGATTGCACGCAATGGCCCAAGGAAGAAAAAGCAAATCTAAATTGGTGTAATTCTAATTGTTCTTTAAAGGTGTTTTAATGTCCGTCAAAAAGGAGGGTGACAGCTGTGTGCTCACAGACTACCATCTGCTGGACAGCTGAAGAAATAGCAAGAGGACAGAAAGTTAACTTTACAATACCAGGAGGGTCAACCAATTCTAATGTAGCTTCCAGTCACTGTCAGAAAATGGATTTGGGCCCATTGTTAGTGGTATAATTTAGTGTAATTGATAATGGTTTTATAATGCTCCAAATACATGGATTGTGACGGGGAAAGCAGTCATGTACTAGCTCCACTGCCAATTGTTGAATAGCAATCAAGTGCCAAGTAACTATCCAAGTCATATTTCCTCATCCTACAAACCTCTTCCTCCTCACTTCTCAGCTGACAGCCAACTTACGGCCCCAGTCACGTACAAAGCAACATACCAGGTTTCGGGCAAAATATTCAGAAGGGCAAGCCATTCAAATAAATCACTGCAGACTTCCTAATGACACTCAATAGTGCATTTTAAAACTATGGCCACTAATCACACTTTAATCAACTTTGGTAGTTCACTATGCTGGAGGCTGATTTTTTTTTAAAAATAGATATAAATTTGTTTCCAATGAGCAAGAAAATTGCACTACATTTAAGCAATGTTTCATACTAATTACCAAACTCAGCAATGTAATGCATCTATCATATTTGCTGGGTTGAAAAAGAACAGAAGAGGGGCAGGAGCCATTCATCAGTCAGTGAGCCTCGTTGCAAGGGTGACAGGATTGACAAGTGCAGTAGCACCGTCAGTCAGTAAGACTCTGATTTTATTTAGTTCACATCCTGTGTGTTTAAGTGACCTCTTGATACAAGTGGAAAGTGAAACTGAAACTCAGGCTGAGGCAGTGAGAGTTGGTGCTGAAATCACTAGAGATTCTTGGCAGCAACAAACATCGCTACTAAAAGATTATCTGATGGCAGACTAATTATCCACTGGACATTGGAACAAGGCTGGAAGATTCTGCACCTTACAATGGTGTCGGAACACAGATCACTGACCCAAGGAAAGATCAGACAACCCACTCATCTGGGAGAGCTGATCTCTTAGGCCACCTACAAAACATTGAGCTGGTCAGCATGAAACATAGAGTTGGTCAGCAAAATGACTGAATTAGTAGCACAAGACAGGTATGAAACTGCAAGCCCGTAAACTGGAACACCACCCCAGCAGAAACGGTCACATTCAACTCCCTCAGTGAAGTAGAATGCAGATATTCACTGTCTGGGTTCAACACAGGAAGGATGCAGATTGGGGGAGGTACTGTCGAATGACCAGAAACCATGGGACCACACCAGAGTACGGGTCAGTGCAATCAGGAAGAGTATTTGAGAAAACAAAAGGATATTAAATGGACCAGTGTCATCTAATGAAGCCCCCAAATAAAACCAGTCGCTGAAAATCTACTGGAGAGCAGAGTCAACTGGTACTCCAGCTAAAATAACCGTTCCAAATAATAGGGAAGGCATTAAGCATGACCGTGGGGACTCAACATTTAAGATGCTTTGGGGGGGGGGGGGGGGGGGGGGGGAAATCTTAAACAACATGGACGAATTCCAGAATGGGCAAAATTGTCACAAAGTTAGGTGTCTGGATTAGGACTATAGGTCAAACAGAGGCCACACAAACAACAGGAATAAACACAGTGGTTGGAACAACTTCCCAAGGCCATAAAGGAGGACATGCAAGCCTTTCAGACTATTACATTTTGAGGATCTTTAAAATTCCTGTGCGGGATATCTGAAGCACATCCTGAGCAAGAGTCAGTCTCAACATGCCAAAGCTCCTTCTGTGTCAACAGGTAAACAAATGTTGACAGTTGGAAATAATATTTTGGCTCAATTCAGTGGGGATGGGATGGTTTAAATATACTCAAGCAAGAAAGCATGAATTTATCTACCATCTGCACCAATGCTAGGTTTGAAAGAAACGGCAATCCTAATCTTTGTACATTCAGCATTTGGTTATGATACAAGACTGGGCACTGTTCTTTCCAGTTTACATGCAACTAACTTGCAATTTTACTGTCGCCATTGTGCAGAATTCAAAATGAAGCTGATCAAACTTTGTTGTCCTGCCTTTCTTTCAAGAAATGCATCCTCCAAATCCCAAAGGCTCTGGTCCATTATCCCGGGAGAGGTTTTTCTCAGGCAATTGATCATGTTTTGTTTAGAGTCCACAGTGGATCCAGAAGGCTTAGGGGGTCTTTGCCGGTGTGAGTAGCCTGAAGGCCCTGGCCATCCTGGGGCTGCAAGAAGTTGTGTTTGCTGATTTTCTGCCTGTTCCGAGGATTGGTGTCTAGGGTGAAGGCCTCTGCAGTCAAGGAGGCCAAAAGATCCAGTGAGGTGGCCTTGCTGTCTGTGCCCATAATATGATTGGTGGTG
Organism: Scyliorhinus torazame; assembly: GCF_047496885.1. Lineage (NCBI taxonomy): Eukaryota > Metazoa > Chordata > Chondrichthyes > Carcharhiniformes > Scyliorhinidae > Scyliorhinus > Scyliorhinus torazame. Next base: position 190,602,433 of record NC_092717.1, read on the forward strand.
GCTGGTTGAGAGGTGGCTGGGTGATTCTCTAGGCTCACTTTCATTTTATCTAGCTCTTGGGTTGAATCACACGTGTCTGAGCTCGTGTAGTCTGTTTCTGCGGCCAGTGGTCGACTTGGTGTCATTTGTGATGGTGTAGTCAGTTCTGTCACGGCACTGGTAACCTCAACCACGAGGTCCTGCTGTAGGAGATTATCTGTAGGCAATGGTACGGTAGTAGTCTGAGAATCAGACCACATACCAAAACTGGGGTCAACTGAAGGTAATGAGTTCAATTTGCCATCTCCAATGGTCCCAGCAGATGTCTTAATACTGAGCTTTGCAATGGTGGCCTGGATGGAGCTAATTGGCAAATCGCCTCCAAGTATCAAGTCCTGGGACTCTTGGCGGGTATAAACCTGCAGGGCAGAAAACAAAATTGAATGAAATAAAGAGAAAACACTAAAATCAAAGGATGCTGGCAATCTCAAATGAAATCAGAAAGTACTAAACAAACTCTGAAAATTTGACAGCGTCTGTGCTGAGAGAAATTGGGTTAATGTTGAGAACATGATTCTTATATGGAGTTATAAAATCATATTGGAGGTGAAATGTTAACTATTTCCCTCTCCACAGACGCTGCCAGACCTGAAACTTCCTAGCACTTTCTGTTTTTATTATATTAGAGAGAAAACAGCTCTCTAACAAAACAAATGCACTCTTCACGTACACACAATCACAATGTTAACATCTTTCTCCCACAGAAGCCATGATCTAGTGATGGCCACTAAATTAATAGAGGGTAGGCAAATAGGGAACAGTGATACTAAATGTAGGTTTTAGAAACCTGCAGATTGAAGGAAGAAGCTTGGGTCACTGTCTGTGTGGCGTCTGCACATTTTCCCCGTGTCTGCGTGCGTTTCTTCTGGGTGCCCCGGTTTCCTCCCAGAAGTCCCAAAAGATGCGCTGTTAGGTGAATTGAACACTCTGAATTCGCGGTCAGTGTACCCGAATAGGCACCAGAGTGTGTTGACAAGGAGATTTTCACAGTAACTTCATTGCAGTGTTAATGTAAGCCTATTTGTACACTAATAAAGATTATTATTATTAAATCTGAAAAGCGAGTTCAATCAAAGGCTGCCAAAACTCATTAAAATGCTTAAGACTACCAACTACCTTATCCTTGAAGTGGACAGGGGTTCACCCAACTTGGTAGCCCTAAACTCTGAGAAGTCTAAACTCCTCTAATTCTGACCTCTTGCACATCTCTGATCTTCAGCAGTCCATGTTGCCAATGTTGTTCAGTTGTTAGGTCCTATGTTCTGAAATTTCCTCTCTACTAATATCCCTTTCCAATGCTGCTTCAAACCAAGTTCTGGTAAAGCTTTTGGCAGTTTATGCAGTTTGGTGGCAAAAACATTTTGATAACCATCCTGTGAAGCGCCTTAGGATATTTTACTACATTACCATTGGATTGGATTTGTTTATTGTCACATGTACCGAGGTACAGTGAAAAGTATTTTTCTGCGAGCAGCTCAACAGATCATTAAGTACATGGGGAGAAAAGGGAACAAAAGAAAATACATAATAGGGCAACACAACATATACAATGTAACTACATAAGCACTGGCATCGGATGAAGCATACAGGGTGTAGTGTTAATGAGGACAGTCCATAAGAGGGTCATTTAGGAGTCTGGTGACAGTATGGAAGAAGCTGTTTTTGAGTCTGTTCGTGCGTGTTCTCAAACTTCTGTATCTCCTGTCCGATGGAAGAAGTTGGAAGAGTGAGTAAGCCGGGTGAGAGGGGTCTTTGATTATACTGCCCGCTTTCCCCAGGCAGCGGGAGGTGTAGATGGAATCAATGGATGGGAGGCAGGTTGGTGTGATGGACTGGGCGGTGTTCATGACTCCCTGAAGTTTCTTGCGGTCCTGGGCCAAGCAGTTGCCATACCAGGCTGTGATGCAGCCAGATAGGATGCTTTCTATGGTGCATCTGTAAAAGTTGGTACGGGTTAGGTAAAAAGTTGGTGGCTGGTCTTTCAGTTGCCTAGGTCCTGGGCTCCGGAATTCCATCCCTACACCTGCTACTTCCCTTTCCTCTCCTTCAACAGGCTCCTCAAAACCTACCTTTTGACCAACTTCTTGGACTTCTGATCTAATATCTCCCATGTGGTTCAATGTCATTTGTTAGTTTATAATGTTCCTGGGAAGCAGCGAAGGATGTTTTTGTACATTAAAAGAGTTAAATAAATATGAATTGTTAACGGCAACATATAAATGCAAGGCATCACTGCAGTAGTTTCAATAATATCATGAAGCACTACAAATAGAAGTATGCTTGTGTACCTTTTGAGATGAACTGCTGGGTGCTTTGTTGGAAAAGTTAGTGATAACTCCATGCCTCAGTAACACCAACTCGACATGATTGAGGATGGCTTCATAGCAGAACTTCAGGTGGAGCTAAAATGATAAACCACAATGCAGATCATAAAAGCAATGATCACCTGGAACGAGGGTTAAATGGACCAGTCAAAAGGACACGCGTGTTCGCGCATCTTAAGGGATTGAAGGCGGTCATGGTAATGTTGCAGGAGATGCACCTTAGAGTTACAAGGCTGGGTCAGTCAGGTCTTTCACTCGGGACTAGATTCAAAGACTAGAGGGGTCGCGATTTTGATCAATAAGTGGGTGGTGCTTGAGGCGGGTAGAATAGTCTCAGACGTGGGAGGTCGGTACATTATGGTCAGTGGGAAGCTAGATGGGGTGCAGGTGGTATTAGTAAATGTGTATGCGCAAAATTGGGATGATGTGGAGTTTATAAAGAGGACGCTGGGGAAGATACCGGACCTGGACTCGCACAGGTTGGTCATGAGAGGGGACTTCAACAGTTATGGACTCTGGCTTGGACCGGTCAAGCTCGAAAACGGGCAGGGTGCCAGCAATGGCAAAGGAACTAAGAGGGTTCATGGAGCTGATGGGGGGGGGGGGGGGGGGAAAAGAGAGTGGCTCCATGGAGATTTGGGCAGCCGAGGGTGAAGGAGTTCTCCTTCTACTCACACGTGCATAAAGTGTATTCCGGATTAATTTCTTTATTTTGAGCATGGCCTTGCTGGCTGGGGTGGTGGACACGGGGTACTCGGCGATTACAATCTCAGACCCATGCTCCGCACTGGGATGTCCTGCAGGTTAGTAAAGACAGTAACCAGCGCCCACACTGGAGATCGGATGTGGGACTTTTGGCGGATGAAGGGGTGTGCGAGCAGCTGAGGAAATGTATTCAGAGCTACCTGCAGGTCAATGACACGGGGGAAATTTCAGCAGCGGTGGGGTGGGAAGCACTGAAGGCAGTGGTCAGGGGGAGGGGATCTCAATCCGGGCCCATAGGGAGAAGGTGGACAGGGCGGAGACGGACCGACTGGTAACGGAGTTACTACAGATTGATAGGAGGTGTGCGGAGATCCCAGAGGCAGGGCTTTTAAGGGAATGGCAGAGGTTACAGGCGGAGTTTAGCTTGCTGACCACAGGGAGGGCGTTGGAGCAGCTGAGAAAGGCGAGGGGGGGCAATCTATGAACATGAAGAGAAGGCCAGCAGAATGCTTGCACAGCAGCTTAGGAAGAGGGAGGCAGCAAGGGAGATAGGGAATGTAAAGGACAGAGATGGGAACCTGGTTGGTGATTCAGTAGGGGTTAATAAGGCGTTTAGGGATTTCTACAGCAGGCTGTATAGGTCGGAACCACCTACGGGGCCGGAGGGGATGAGGGAATCTTGGAGGGGCTGAATTTCCCAAAGGTGGACGGGGAGCGGGTAGAAAGGCTGGGGGCCCCCAATCGGGTGGAGGAGATAGTTGAGATAGGGCTTGAAGGCCATGCAGACGGGTAAGGCCCTGGGTCCGGATGGGTACCCAGTGGAGTTTTATAAAAAGTTCTCGGGGATATTGCGGCCGGTGTTGTTGAAGATGTTCAATGAGGCAAGGAAAAGAGGAGTGTTGTCCCCGATGATGTCACAGGCAACGATTTCACTGATTTTTAAGCGGGACAAGAACCCGGAGCTGTGTGGGTCCTACAGGCCGATCTCCCTGTTGAATGTAGATGCCAAGTTGCTGGCCAATATTCTGTCCTCCAGGATTGAGGATTGTGTTCCGGACGTTACTGGGGAGGACCAGACGGGGTTTGTTAAGGGCAGGCAGTTGGTGGCCAATGTAAGAAGGTTGTTAAATGTGATCATGTTGCCCCCGGAAGGTAGGGAGATGGAGGTAGTGATCGCAATGGATGCAGAAAAGGCTTTTGATCGGGTAGAATGGGACTATCTGTGGGAGATACTAAGACAGTTTGGTTTTGGGGGGGGCTTTATTGACTGGGTCAGGTTACTGTATCAGGCTCCTGTAGCAAGTGAACGGACGAATAGGACAACGTCGGATTATCCTAGACTGCACCGGGGGATGAGACAGGGATTTCCCCTCTCCCCACTGTTGTTTGCGTGGCAATCGATCTGAGAGCCTCGAGGGATTGGAGAGGAGTGGTGCGGGTGTGGGTGGAGCACAGGGTTTCGCTCTATGCGGATGACCTGCTTCTGTACGTTTTGGACCCAATAGAGGGGATGGAAGAAATCATGAGGACTCTAGGGGAATTTGGCCTGTTTTCGGGGTATTTGCTTAATACGGGAAAGAGTGAGATGTTTGTGGTCCAGGCGAGGGGACAGGAGAGGCGACTGGGAGAGCTGCCATTTAAATTAGTAAAGGGAAGCTTTAGGTACCTAGGCATCCAAGTGGCATGGGAATGGGACCGGCTGCATAAATTGAATCTGGCCCGATTGATGGACCAAATGAAGGACGATTTTTGGAAATGGGATGTGCTTCGGTTGTCTCTGGCTGGGAGGGTGCAAACGGTGAAGGTGACGGTCCTCCCGAGATTCCTATTTGTATTTGTGTCTCACCATCTTTATTCCGTGGTCCTTTTCTAAGTGGGTCAACAGAGTGATCACGGGCTTCGGCTGGGCGGGCAGGACCCCGCGAGTAAGGAAGGTAATGTTTGAGCGGAGTCAGGGAGAGGGTGGGCTGGCGCGGCCAAATTTTAGCAACTGTTATTGGGCAGGTAATTTGGCCATGATCAGGAAGTGAGTGGTGGGGGAGGGGTCGGCATGGGTGAGTATGGAGGCGGCTTAATGCAAGGGCACTAGTTGGGGGGGGGGGGGCGGATTGGTAACTGCGCCTCTGCTGTTCCCGCCGGCACGGTACTCCACCAGTCCAGTGGTGGTAGCGGCCTTGAGAGTTTGGGGCCAGTGGAGGCGGCTTGTGGGAGCATCGGTCTGGGCCCCAATCTGTGATAATCACCGGTTTGCCCCGGGGTGTATGGACGGGAGGGTTCCGGTTATGGCGGAGGGCAGGGATTGAGAGGCTGGGGGAAATGTTCATAGAGGGGAGCCTTCGTAAACAGGTGTCAACCTTCCCACTCCTACCGCTAAAGGGGATTCAGGACAGGGTATTTTCCAGAGGGTGGGTAGGAGAAGGGAGCGTCTCGGACAATTCTAAGGAGCTTATGGGGTCAGAGGAGACGCAGACCGAGGAGCTGAAGCGCAAGTGGGAGGAGGAGCTGGGAGGTGAGATAGAGGATGGGCAGGCACGTTGAGTAGAGTCAACACATCTGCAACATGTGCCAGGCTCAGCCTGATATAATTTAAGGTTGTTCACCGGGTTCACATGGCAGTGGCCCGGATGAGCAGATTCTTTGGGGTGGAGGACAGGTGTGCAAAATGTGCGGGAGGACCGGCGAACCATGTCCACGTTTTGGACATGTCCAAAGCTTAGGGGATTTTGGCATGGGTTTGCGGACGTGATGTCCACGTGTTAAAAACAAGGGTGGCACTGATCCAGAGGTGCCGATTTTCAGGGTGTCAGAAGACCCGGGAATCCAGGAGGAGAAAGAGGCAGATGTTCTGGCCTTTGCTTCCCTGGTATCCCGGAGACGGATACTATTAGCATTGTGGGACTCAAGGCCCCCGAAGTCGGAGACCTGGCTATCGGACATGGCTAGCTTTCTCTGTTTGGAGAAAATCAAGTTCGCCTTGAGAGTGCCACTGTTAGGATTCACCCGGAGGTGGCAACCTTTTGTCGACTTCTTTGCGGGAAACTAATCGTCAGCAGTCGGGGGGGGGGTGGGTGGTGGAAAGAGAGTAGTTTAGATTAGAGTAGGGGGTCAATAAGGGTGGGACCTGTACGAGAGGTAAATGGCTTTTACACTATGTTATGGTTTCATGTATTTTGTTTATATTGTTGTTGTCACTGTAACAAAAATACCTCAAGAAAATGTTTATTAAAAAAAAAATTAAAGCAATGGTCCCCAATGGTTGCATTTTAAAAAAATTGGTACTTTCAAAATATGTGGGCTTTCACCGGCTGAGCAAGCATTCATTGCCCATCCCTAATTGCCCAAGGTGGTGATGAGCTGTCTACTTGAACCGCTGCAGTCCATATGGTGTAGCTACACAGTACTGTTAGGGAATGTTCCAGGATTTTGACCTAGCAACGGTGAGAGAATGGCAATATATTTCCAAGTCAGGATGGTGAGTGGCTTGGAAGGCAATTCCAAGGTGGTGGTGTTCCCATGTATCTGCTGCCCTTGTCCTTCTAAATGGAAGCTGTCATGGATCGTGACGGTGCTGTATATTTATACATTGACATCCCTTCTGCAAACCACAGAAATAAAAAAAGAAAGTGTACTTCAACAAACCATACGGCAAATTATACGAGTACACAAGGTTTATATGGAGTACAATATTTCCCTGCATGGTTGAGGTATTCAGGCAGCTTCAAAGGAGGGGGGGGGGGGGGGGGAGAAAGAGAGCGAATGTCGACAGTGTATGTAGAAAAGCAGGTTAAAATAGTTTTAACGGGTATCACTCGAGTGACTATGGTGAGCTGGCGCAGTGAATGTATGCAGACAATTTGAGCACGTTGGGGGCCATAGCCAAACCAATCCTGCCATTGTCCAAAATCCGTTCATGTACACCTTCCAAAAATAGCTATTTGTTAGAAAATGCCAAGGGGGTAGGGTGATAAGAAAGAAGGGGTGATAATAGTACTTTAATTAAGTTGTTTATATTAAGATACACAAGTAATGGACATATACTTTGATGACATATAAATAGGGTACAGCTGGGCTATCGGGGGGGGGGGGGGGGGGGGGTGGAAGGAGGGCAAGATATTGAACAAAATCAATAAACTTTCTCAGTGAAGAAAAGCTGCCTGTCTTGGTTTTGACTTCACCAACTGATTTGGATTCTATTAAAAAAAGGAGATTTGGAGGGAATAGAAGGGAAATGAAATGAAAATCGCTTGTCACAAGTAGGCTTCAAATGAAGTTACTGTGAAAAGCCCCTAGTCGCCACATTCCAGCACCTGTTCGGGGAGGCTGTTACGGGAATCGAACCGTGCTGACTTGCCTTGGTCTGCTTTCAAAGCCAGCGATTTAGCCCTGTGCTAAACAGCCCCATCAAAATCGAACATCGATATCAACATCGAACTTAGTCCACAGTAGTAATCACTGACTGCCATGAACAGTGGCTTTCATGAATAAATAATATGAATCATCACTTTGTCAAGATTGGCATCACATTCTAAAAATTACCAACAATGTCATTTAGATGTCACAAGGTGGCTGAAGTGTTGGAAAATCAGGAAACATCTTCACAAAGAACAAAGAAATGTACAGCACACGAGCAGGCTCTTCAGCCCTCCAAGCCCGTGCCGACCATGCTGCCCGTCTAAACTAAAATCTTCTACACTTTCGGGGTCCATATACCTCTATTCCCATCCTATTCATTATTTGTCAAGATGCCCCTAAACGTCACTATCGTCCCTGCTTCCACCATCTCCTCCAGCAGCGAGTTCCAGGCACCCACTATTCTCTGTGTAAAAAGAACTTGCCTCATACATCTCCTCTAAACCTTGCCCCTCGCACCTTAAACCTATGCCCTCTAGTAATTGACCCCTCTACCCTGGGAAAAAAGTCTCTGACTATCCACTCTGTCTATGCCCCTCATAATTTTGTAGACCTCTATCAGGTTGCCCCTTAACCTCCGTCGTTCCAGTGAGAACAAACCGAGTTTATTCAACCTCTCCTCATAGCTACTGTCCTCCATATCAGGCAACATCCTGGTAAATCTCTTCTGCACCCTCTCTAAAGCCCCCACATCCTTCTGGTAGTGTGGCGACCAGAATTGAACACTATACTCCAAGTGTGGCCTAACTAAGGTTCTATAAAGCTGCAACATGACTTGCCAATTCTTATACTCAATGCCCCGGCCAATGAAGGCAAGCATTCCGTATGCCTTCTTGACTACCTTCTCCACCTGTGTTGCCCCTTCCAGTGGCCTGTGGACCTGTACACCTAGATCTCTCTGACTGTCAACGCTCTTGAGGGTTCTATCATTCACTGTAGAGACGTTTTGGGGCCTCCAGTGTGTGTACTTGTATATTTTTTAGGGCTACACCCGATTGGAAAATGGAATGCAAGTATGTTGGGATTTCGAGTCTTAGATGATGATTAGCCAGTTGCATATCTAACAAATTACCTGTCTAGGTTCCAAACTAATTACCGCACTTGCAAAATCTTAGTCAATGGTTTGGGCTCGTGAGATTGGAAAATGAAAATATGCATATGGTTTTCAGTCAGATTGTCAACCTCAATTTCCTGGCACCATTTCGGTTCTGCTGATTACACCTCCTTTTGGCTATCATCACAACAGCATTAGAATAGTTTTAGTTAGTTGCAGTAGATTTTTTCCCCCAATGGGTGCAATACTAATCCATCTGGATTAGAAGATCCCAGGCATAATCTCAGTTTTATGCTGTTAATTTGAGGATGGTATTGGTAAGGCTCACAAAGGACTGACTATTTGGCCAAGATATCAGAGGTCGATTGCAACTCACGTCATGCTCACGCAATATAGATTCATGTGAAATGGACACTATTTATCAAAATGGAGGTTGGGCACAAAGGAGTCAAGATGTCAGGTAACCTTTTTCCTTTGCTGTCAATATACAGGAACTACAAAAGGTCCTGGAAGATAGGCAGCATGTCTGAACATAATATTAAAATGCAAATAACCTTTCAGGACAGGTCACTAAGAAGGCATCAAAATGCAGAAAACCTTTCCTGTGGATTAATGGCTGTCAATATCCAAATAGTTACAGAAATTCACTCATAATGGACTTGCAGACGTCTTGGTTTTAGAGTGGAATTCCAAACAACGGGTGTGAGAAGAATCCCATTCAGCATCAAGGATACCAAAATGGGTGAAAGTCAAACACCGCCAATAGATAAGGTGTCAGAGACAGGATTTGACCACACAAACTGGAATGAAACCAGAAAAATCTGCTACTGCAAGCAGTAAGCCAATGTGAATCAGTCTTCATAAACCTGCAACCACTGTTTCGTCAGTGGACAAAAATGGGATCACAGGCTTGCAATGTTTCATGTTTTCATTTTGAGAGGAGCATGAGGTGACAGTGAATTTTGGACCTTTAAGAATTCAGTGAATGTTAACTCTTTGCAGTGACCTTGTGTGTTGCATACGTTTATGACTGTGAGCTGACGCTACAGCAAAAACACTGGGTGTTGAGTAATAAATATGGATCCTTCTTATTTAAAACCCCATTAGAAAATCTGTCATTTGCCTGTTCGTAAGAGTTAAAGCACTCAGGGGGTTAAACACTTTTCTTTTAAAACACATGTCTTTGGTCAGTTGAAAGGTGGAAAAGGGGGGACCATCCGACCATTGCTCCCCTGTCTATGACACTCAGCAAATGTCATTTCTTCAGAACGGAATGAAAAAGGAGGAAAAGATGAGGGGAAAGGCGTGGAGGCAAAATAAATACATAAAAGAGGAGAACTTTATAAAAGCACACAATCTAGATTTAGGTGTTCACTCTCCAATATGTAGCATTCTCTTTTAACTTTGGATATTCAACAGAAGGCTTTGGCATCTTGTTAGAAGAAAGATTGAAAGAATTTTGTATTCTCTTCTCAAGAAACTTGATTCACAGGAAAATGCTCCTCACTGGTTCACCTTGTCTTGAAGCATGTGTTTCCTCTGCTGCCTCATTTTCCGCACAATTTGAGATAAGTCAGGGATCCCGTTACCAGCCTCTACTTCCTGTACAGCTGCGTAGACAAGACAGAAAGCACCAGTTCTTCTAACTCCGGAGCTGAAAGAGTCAGTATCAGACAACATTTATTTTTGTTGAGTCAGGTATCTGACAAACATGGAAAGCCAGCACCACATTTAAGACATAGGAACAGGAGTAGGCCATAGAGCCCCAAGAGCCTGCTCCATCATTCAATAGGATCATGGCTGATTCAACATTCCTCATGTCCACAGAAGGAGCTAAGAAAGCTACATCCTAAGCTGCACATCCCTAGACACTAAGGGGCAATTTAGCATGGCTGAACACCTTTGGACCGTGGGAGGAAACCAAAGCACCTGGAGGAAACCCACACAACACGGGGAGAAACTGCAAACTCCATAGTCACCCAAGGCGGAATTGAACCCGGCTTCCTGACGCGATTTAGCAGTAGTGCCAACCACTTTGCCGCGTGCTGCCCCATAACCTGTGTGTGCTAATTATTTGCTGGATTGAGCTCGTAGAGTTATATAATATTGTGTGTTGTTTGGGAAGAAAACATAGGTAGTTGAAACCAAGGGGTAATTTCCTGTAATACTGTGTGTGTAAACATTAATGTACGTACGTGTTGTAGTCAATTATAGTCCTTGTAGGTTTTTTTCTTCAAGTTAACAAATATTCTTTATTAATTGTTCGCACAACGACTGGGCTATTCTCCCTCGTTCATATGTCTTCTCACAGTAAACCAAATTTAAAATTTACACCATTAAGAACCAATGTTCCAAGATGCCCTTCTGGGCTTTGGGATACTCTCACATTTAACAACAGCAGGGTTCTTAAAAGTGCCATTGCCTGGCATGGTGGGTATGAGGGGGCATGGAGAGTGGATAGAGGGGCATAGTCTGGCACGAGTATGACCTTTTAAACTTGCCTTTCAAAAGGTTCACTTATTCAGATCATGGTTCATGAAACCCCTGAGGTGCAGTGAACAATAGTCCTGTAAAAGCTGGCCTGACCCCTCAAACATTGGGGAGGCTAGGTCATGCCAATCCCCATAATGGCATTGGAGGGCAGGGTGCGGGCTCACAATCTGCACCAGCCCACACCTTTAACCCGCGGCACTTAAAATTTGGGGCATCAGGAATGGGGTCCTAGCTACCATTTTTATACCTCTATGAAAATCCAGTATACGGAGGGAATGTTGCACTGCCGGAGATGCAGTCTTTTGAAGAGATGTTAACCCAGGACCCTGCCCTCTCTGATTGTTGCAAAAGATCCCATGACACTATCTGATCCAGTGGTTGAGATAACTAGCTATAGTCCACAAAGGACCATTGGCATATTTCTCCATTAGAGACATAATTGGTTATATTTCACTTGAAAGGCAATGCTCTACAAGCGTGGCAAGCCCAGGTGCAGGCCTCCACGAACACAGCCGATATGGGGATTGAATCCACACTTTTGGGGACATCCTGCATCACTCTCGCGACCTACCCAACTAAGCTAATTGTCCCCGAGTGACAGTGATCAGGAGAGGAACTTTGAAAGGAACTTGCAGGCAGAGGTGTCCCCCTACACCTGCTACTATTGTTCTTCTAGGTGGCAGAGGTCAAGGTAGTTGTCAAAGGTGCTGTGGCAAGTTGGAGTGAAAATTATAAATAATACACATTGAAGCCACAATGGGGGTGATGGTGGGAGTTCATGTTTGAGGTGGTATCTTGAGGTGCCAATCAAGTGGTATGCTTTGTCCTAGATGGTGTTAAACTTCTAAAGTTGTTGGAGCCACATTCATCCAGGCAAGCGGAAAGTAATCCAGCACACTACTGACGAGTGCCTTGAAGATAGTGAACAGACATTGAGAGAGTCAGGAGGGGAGTTACTCTGCAGAATTCCCAGCCTCTGATCTGCTCTTGTAGTCACAGCATTTATGTGGCAGGGCCAATTCAATTTCTGGCCAATGAAATGAAATGAAAATCGCTTATTGTCACAAGTAGGCTTCAAATGAAGTTACTGTGAAAAGCAGAAGTGCATGTTGATTGTGGGGATTCAGCAATGGTAATGCCTCAGCACTACTTTGCTTCAGACTTTTCTTCCTCTTACAAAAATCCAAGTCAGCCATGTAATCGGTAGTTCTGACTAAGTTCATTCTCTTTCTTTTTTCAACTTCCTTGGGTGTCATCCCATTTTAAGAGGGCAGGGAAATGAGATTAACTGGATAGTTCTTGCAGAGAACCTGTATAGGACATACAGGTGGTATATGCTTCTTCTGTGCTGCAAATCCCCAATATTCATCAAGATTTCTCAATTCAAAAAAATTAAGTTGAGGCATTTAAATTCTTCAACACAATATTTCACACAACCATTTTTATTCTCTATGAGGTCAGAAAAAGGGCTACCTGCAGTGAACAACAATGGGTGTATGAAGTGGACGCTGATGTAGATAGTGTCCATGTACCTCCTGAATGAAACGCAGCAAGTTACTTTTACTGTCTGGCAAACCCCTACGGAGAAAATAAAAATTTCAGATTCATATTTCTACTTTTAAGTACATATTTCATACAAGTTATGGTGCATAACTACAGATGATCAGACCCTCAATAGTTAACAATGCGTGTTACAGCTCAAAATTACTGCACCAAATGGGATGCAATGCAGGTGAAGCCCGGATTCATGGATGCCAGCAGTCCTCCTACATATTATCCAAATTTCAAGACAAGTTGGTGAGCATTGATAGGCCATTGACAGACTGTAGAGGCACCAACAGAGCCAAACCTGGTATCTCCAACTGCACATTTTCCAGGACGAGGAAGAGGAATGGAGGGTGCAATAGACAAATGCAGCGAAGAAATTGCTGCTCCAGCTAAGATCAAGCAATTCACCACAGATTGGGAGTCAAACTTGGGACTTTCCCTAATCTGTGTAATTTAGTGGAGTTAGTTCATTCTAGATATTTTCAACATTAGTTTAGCGTATAGAGTATGAACGAACAAATAGTTAACTTACAGCTCAGGCCATGATGTAAACTGCAAGTGAATGATTGTTCGTTTCAGGCTCTGATCTCGATACTGCAGCCCAATCATCCGCTCCACATGAGTCTGTGTTATTTTCTGAGTTGTCAGAGTCAAGGTGATTGGTCCGTGTACTATCTGTTGGCCTCGCTCTGTTGGGAAGTAACGGATTACCTTTTGCTGTAACAGGAGGAGAATAAATAATTGATGAGAGAGAAATGTTGCCCTACTCAAAATAAATTTATTTCACAAAGTGGATCCTCCTCAGTACCATTTCTATTTTTTAAGCACTGCTAACCTGTAATTCCTGGTTGAGGGCCACAATCCAAGATGTTTTGGCCAAGAGCTTCTCTGAAAAACATCCCAAGGCACTACAGATCAGATAGTTAGATCTGGATCCAATTACTCACAGTAAGCCCCTAATTTCAATCATCCCATCATGGGTAGTTGCTGAGGAGATACCGGATAGTCAGCCAAAGAAAGAATAAAGGCTGAATATCCAAAAGCATGAGAGCGGCAGTTCTCCTGGCATGGCTGAATTAATCACTTGGACCAGTTAAGAGATGTGGAACTGAAATCACATATAGATCACACGAGCTATAGGCAGGTTTCCTTTATTCTTTAGAAATAGAAAACCAAATGGGTTTTGCAACCTTCTGATAACTTCATGGCCACTTTTAGTGATATAAACTGGTGACTTTCATACAATCTTCAAATGTTCTCAAATTTGAACGTTCACCTTGAGGGACTCAAACTGTTCTTTCAACTCTTTTTTTAAAAAAATATATTTTATTGAAAATTTTTTCTAAACAACATTTTTCCCCCTTACAAAGCGAACAAAACGAAAACAAATCAGAAAATTTTAATACACAAGTAACAAAACCCCATTATCTATTGGCCTAAACTAAACTAAACCCCCCCCCCCCCTCCCTCCTCCCCCTCCCACCCACCCCCCCCCCCCCCCTTCCCCCTGGGCTGCTGCTGCTGGTCATCCATCTCCCCTCTAACGTTCCCCTAGGTAGTCGAGAAATGGCTGCCACCGCCTGGTGAACCCTTGAGCCGATCCTCTCAGGGCAAACTTTATCTGCTCCAGTTTAATAAACCCCGCCATATCATTTACCCAGGCCTCCAGTCCGGGGGGGTTTCGCCTCCTTCCACATGAGTAGGATCCTGCGCCGGGCTACTAGGGACGCAAAGGCCACGACATCGGCCTCTTTCGCCTCCTGCACTCCCGGCTCTTCCGCAACTCCAAATAGAGCTAACCCCCAGCTTGGTTTGACCCGGGCCTTCACCACCTGCGAGATCACTCCCGTCACTCCCTTCCAATATCCTTCCAGTGCCGTGCACGCCCAAAATATATGTGCGTGGTTTGCCGGGCTCCCGCCACATCTCCCACATTTGTTCTCCACTCCAAAGAACCTGCTCAATCTTGCCCCCGTTATGTGTGCTCTATGTAGCACCTTAAATTGAATCAGGCTAAGCCTGGCGCATGAGGAAGAGGAGTTTACCCTGCTTAGGGCATCAGCCCACATACCCTCTTCTATCTCCTCCCCTAATTCTTCTTCCCACTTTCCCTTTAGTTCTCCCACTGACTCCTCCCTCTCTTCCCTCATCTCTCTGTAAATCTCTGACACCTTGCCCTCTCCGACCCACACCCCTGAAAGCACCCTGTCCTGTATCCCCTGGGTCGGGAGCAACGGAAATTCCCTCACCTGTTGTCTAGTAAACGCCCTCACCTGCATATATCTCAAGAAATTTCCCCGGGGTAACTTATACTTTTCCTCCAATGCTCCCAAGCTCGCAAAAGTACCATCTATGAATAAATCTCCCACCTTCCTAATTCCCAACTGGTACCAGCTCTGAAATACTCCATCCATTCTTCCTGGGGCGAACCTATGGTTGTTCCTGATAGGGGACCCCACCAGGGCTCCCCGCACCCCTCTCTGTCGCCTCCACTGTCCCCATATGTTCAGTGTTGCCGCCACCACCGGGTTTGTGGTATACATTTTAGGTGAGAGCGGTAGCGGTGCCGTCACCAGCGCCTCTAAACTCGTCCCTTTTTCAGGACTTTCTCTCCAGTCTTTTCCACGCCGCTCCCTCACCCTCCATCATCCATCTACGTATCATTGCCACATTGGCGGCCCAATAGTAATCTCCCAAGTTCGGTAGTGCCAGTCCTCCTCGGTCCCTACTGCGCTGAAGGAACCCCCTCCTTACTCTCGGAACTTTCCCTGCCCACACAAAGCTCGTGATGCTCCTATCTATTTTATTAAAAAAGGTCCTGGTGATTAATATAGGGAGACATTGAAATACAAATAAGAACCTCGGGAGGACCATCATCTTAATTGCTTGCACCCTGCCCGCCAGCGATAAAGGCTGCATGTCCCACCTCTTGAAGTCCTCCTCCATTTGTTCTACCAGCCGTGTCAGATTAAGTCTGTGCAAGGTTCCCCAGCTCCTAGCGATCGGAATCCCCAGGTATCGGAAGTTTCTTTCCACTTTCCTTAGCGGTAAGCCTTCTATTTCTCTACTCTGGTCCCCTGGATGTATCACAAATACTTCACTCTTCCCCATGTTTAGCCTATACCCCGAGAATTCCCCGAACCTCCTCAAAATTCGCATAACCTCTATCATCCCCCCCGCTGGGTCCGACACGTATAACAATAGGTCATCCGCGTATAACGAGACTCGGTGTTCTTCTCCCCCTCTAATCACCCCTCTCCATTTCCTGGAGTCTCTCAACGCCATGGCCAGAGGTTCAATTGCCAACGCAAACAACAATGGAGGCAGCGGGCATCCCTGTCTTGTTCCCCTATATAATCGGAAATACTCCGATCTATGTCGACCTGTAACTACGCTTGCCGTTGGTGCCCCATAAAGAAGTCTAACCCAGCTAATAAACCCGTTCCCAAACCCAAACCTCCTTAACACTTCCCATAAATACTCCCACTCCACCCTATCAAATGCCTTCTCTGCGTCCATTGCCGCCACTATCTCTGCCTCCCCCTCCACTGGGGGCATCATTATCACCCCTAATAGTCATCGCATGTTAACATTCAGTTGTCTCCCTTTTACGAACCCTGTCTGGTCTTCGTGCACCACCCCCGGGACACAGTCCTCTATCCTCGATGCCAGTACCTTTGCCAGCAATTTGGCATCTACGTTCAATAGTGAAATAGGTCTATAGGACCCGCACTGCAACGGATCTTTGTCCCTCTTCAAAATTAGCGATATCGTCGCCTCCGACATCGTCGGGGGTAGAGTCCCCCTTCCCTGGCCTCATTGAACGTCCTCGCCATCAACGGGGCCAACAAGTCCACATATTTTCTATAGTATTCCACCGGGAACCCGTCTGGCCCCGGGGCCTTCCCTGCTTCCCAGTCCCTTAATAACCTCGTCCACCTCAATCGGCGCCCCCAGGCCTGCCACCTCCTGCTCCTCCCCTTTCGGGAACCTCAATTGGTCCAGGAACTGCCGCATCCCCTCCTCTCCCTCTGGGGGTTGAGACCTATACAGTTCCTCATAGAAGGTCTTAAACACCTC
This sequence comes from Scyliorhinus torazame, assembly GCF_047496885.1. NCBI lineage: Eukaryota > Metazoa > Chordata > Chondrichthyes > Carcharhiniformes > Scyliorhinidae > Scyliorhinus > Scyliorhinus torazame. The sequence continues at coordinate 190,619,086 of NC_092717.1, forward strand.
ATTTATCTTTCCTGCCCTTCGCACAGTGTCTCCCCTTTCATCCCTGATTCCTCCCTCGCTGCTGCCCTCTTTCGCAGTTGGTGCGCCAACAGGCGACTAGCCTTTTCCCCGTATTCATACCTCCTCCCCTGTGCCTTCCTCCACAGTACCTCCGCCTTTCTGGTGGTCAGAAGGTCAAACTCGGTCTGGAGTCGTCTCCTCTCCCTGTACAGCTCCTCCTCCGGGGTCTCTGCAAATTCCCTGTCCACCTTTAAAATCTCCCCCAGTAATCTATCCCTTTCCTTGGCCTCTGTTTTCCTTTTGTGAGCCCCAATAGAGATCAGCTCTCCTCTGACCACCGCTTTTAGAGCTTCCCAGACCACTCCCACAGGGACCTCGCCGTCGTCATTGACCTCCAGGTATCTCTCAATACACCCCCGCACTCTTGCACACACTCCCTCATCCGCCATCAGTCCCACATCTAATCGCCAGAGTGTTCTCTGCTCCCTGTCCTCTCCTACTTCCAGGTCCACCCAATGTGGGGCATGATCCGAAACCGCTATGGCTGAGTATTCAGCTTCTTCCACCCTAGAGATCAACGACCTTCCCAAAACAAAAAAAATCTATCCGGGAGTACACTTTATGGACATGGGAGAAGGAGGAATACTCCCTAGTCCTGGGTCTAAGAAATCGCCATGGATCCACTCCCCCCCATTTGGTCCATAAACCCCTTAAGTACCTTGGCCGCTGCCGGCCTTCTTCCGGTCCATGAGCTGGATCTATCTAGCCCCGGGTCCAGCACCGTATTGAAGTCCCCTCCTAAAATCAAATTTCCTGCCTCCAGGTCCGGTATACGCCCCAGCATCCGTCTCATGAATCCCGCATCGTCCCAATTTGGGGCATACACATTAACCAACACTACCTCCATTCCCTCCAGCCTACCACTCACCATTACATATCTACCTCCGCTATCTGCTACGATGGTCTTTGCTTCAAATGCTACCCGTCTCCCCACCAAAATGGCCACCCCTCTGTTCTTTGCGTCCAGTCCTGAGTGGAACACCTGTCCCACGCATCCTTTCCTTAGCTTAACTTGGTCCGCCACCTTTAGGTGCGTCTCTTGGAGTTCTTTCAACTCTTGTCCTGGCACTGAACCCATCCTCAGACTGCAACCTCACCCATGAAAATTCTCTTCCCTGCTTTGTCTGAATAGCATTGTTGCTGACCAACAGGGGTATTGGTTTTGGTTGCTCAAGTAGCTATGCTTCATGTGAGCCCAGACTGTGAAGATCAAAAGCTATTTGATCACAGCATATCACAGTTCATGAAAAGGCCACTAAATAATGAGTAGGAACTGGGATCGATTTCACCTTCCCTAATCCAAGGATTGCCAATTGTAAAACTCATCAATACTAGCCCAGCTAAGATAAGCTATGCTTGAAGAGTGGAGATGAAACCGGTCAATTTTATTTGGTTCACATAGCATACCTAATCCTTAAAATGTGGAGCTGAAAGGTGAACACCAAAACCATTTTTATTGTACAGTACTCTACAGTACAACACTGCCCACAATTTATATTATTCAGCATGGCCACAATATTGGTTAATTGAAACAATGTTATTGTCATACTAAAGCAATAGAAGATGTTTTTCTGAAAATGTCATTAAGGTAAAGTTCTTCCAGTGCCGGCCATGGTGTGAGCGGTCGCACATTTGGCAGCTCCCGCTTGAGGCAGTTTTTTTCAGACCTTTTCCCCTTTCGGAGGATGAATGTGTGGTTGAAGAAGGTGTAGGGCTGGCCAGGGGGAAGTCTGACTCCACTGGTGGGACTAGTGGATGGATCCACGGACCAGAAGTGGGTCGAGAATAAGGGAGCAGGAGAATCTTCGTGCGCCACAGCTTAAGATGGCGGAGTGTAAAGGGCCTGCGCTGCCTACCCAATAGTCGATAATCCAACTAGTGGACTTCTTAAACGAGAAGTTCAGCCAGTAGAGGAGAAAGACCCATGAGGACCTAACCAAGGCTGTAGATCTGAAGTTGGGAATTGATTGAGTGGAGCAGAGGCTGGAGTCCCAGGGCCAAGCTATCGGGAAGGTGGAGGAGGTGGTAGGGGAGCACAAGGAGCAGTTGGCTTCGTTGGCGGCTGAGGTAGGAGTAATGCGGGAGACCCAGAAGCGGCTACAGGAGAAGGTAGAGGACCTTGAGAACCTCACCGCTCCCGGAGGCAGAACGTGAGAATTGTAGGATGCCTGAAGGCACCGAGGGAGCGGGCGCTGCCACGTATGTGGCCAGAACGCTGGAAAATCTAATGGAGCAGAGGGCCTTTGTCCGGCCCCTGGAGGTCAACCGAGCACACAAGCCGCTGATGAGGACAAGAAAAGATTCTGAGATGGGTGAGGCAGACGAAGAGATGCACCTGGGAGGGGAGTGAGCTGCGAGTGTATCATGACCTGGGCCCGGATCTAGTGAAGATGAGGGTCGGGTTTAACCGGGTGAAGACTGTCCTCTTTAAAAAGGGGGTGAAGTTAGTGATGTTGCACCCGGTTCGTCTCTGGGTGACTTTTAACAGGGGTGAAGGAGGACATTGAACTGTGGAGATGAATGCTGGGTGCCCCCCCACCCCCCACCATTTTTGGTAGTCCCTGTATCTTTTGTTGTGTTGGTGCTTGGGGGGGGGGGGGGGGGGGGGGGGAGTGCACCATTTGTGCTTTCTTTTTCTTGTTGCACTGTTGGTTGCGAGGAGTGCGAGCAAGGGAGAGGAATCAGTGGGGGGTTGGAGGTTTAGGGGCCTTGGGGCGGGGGCTGCCAGGTTAGCTGGGCGGGCTAGTTAATGGGGGCGCAGTGCAGGGTGAGCAGGTGGTAGTGAAGTAGTGGGGGCTAGGGGTGTTGTTTTGATTGTTCACATGGAACGCGAGGGGGTTGAATGGGCCAGTCAAACGGTCGCGTGTTTTCGTGCATCTGAGGGATTTGAAGGCAGATGTGGCCTCTTTCCAAGAAACACATTTGAAGATTGGCGACCAGACAAGGCTAACAAAAGGGGTGGGTAGGGCACGTTTTCCATTCGGGGTTAAATATGAAGACGTGTGGGGTGGCAGTGCTGTTCAATAAGCGTGTGCAGTTTGAGGTGGGAATATAGTAGTGAAAAAGGCGGGGGGGGGGGGGGGGGTTGGAGTTTGTGATGGTAAGTCGGAAGTTGGAGGGGATGCCAGTGGTCCTGGTAAATGTCTGTGCCCCAAACTGGGATGATGCGGAGTTCATCAGGCAAGTTTAGGGGAAGATTCCGGACCTGGACTCGCACCGACTGATTATGGGTGGGGACTTTAACACAGTCATTGATCCAGAGTTGGACCGGTTGAGCCCAAGGTCGGGGAGAGTATCGGCGGTGGCGAATGAGCTGAAGGGGTCTATGGAGCCTATGTGAGGAGTGGACCCATGGAGGTTTGGGAGGCCGGCGAAGGAGTTTTCATACTTCTCCCATTTGCACAGGGTTACTCTCGGATTGATTTTTTTGTAGTTGCTTGGGGGGGGGGGGGGGGGTGAACGCAGGATACTCGCCGATCGTGGTCGCAGGCCACGTGCCGCATTGGGCGGACTTGCGAATGGATTGGGGAGGGGTCCAGCACCTACAGTGGAGGCTGGATGTAGGATTACTAGTGGAGGAGGAGGTGTATGAGCGGGTGAGGGCCGCCATCTGGGGGTACGTGGAACTAAACGACACAGGTGAGGTCTCGGCCGCCGCGCTGTGGGAAGCACTCAAGGCAGTGATTAGGGAGGAATCTATATTGATTCAGGAGCACAGGTAGAAGGAGAAGCGAGCAGAGATGGCAAGCTTGGTGGACAAGATTTTGGGGGTGAATAGGTGGTACTTGGAAGCAGGATTGTTGAAGGAGAGGCAGAAGCTCTAGATTGTATCCACAAGGCAGGCAGTGGGGGAGGGCCAAAGGGGCAGTGTAGAAGTATGGAGAGAAGGCTAATAGGATGCTGGCCCACCTGCAAAAGCGGTGAGGGAGATTTGATAGGGTGAAGGATGGCAAGGGTGGAGTGGTATTGGACTCGGTGGAGGTGAATGGGGTATTTGAGGAGTTCTACAGGAGGCTTTGGGGGTGGGGGGTGGGGAGAAGAGATGCGGTATTTTTTGGACGGGCTGGATTTCCTGGGGTGGAGCAGGGGCTGATAGAGGGGCTGGGAACGCACATTGGACTGGTGGTGGTGGCGGAGGGCATCAGGGCAATGCAGGCAGGGAAGGCCACGGGCCCAGACGGCCTCCCAATAGAATTTTATATAAGGTTTTCGGCAGACCTGGGGCCCCTGCTGGCAAGGGCATTAAATGAGGCGAGGGAGTAGGGGGAGCTCCCCTCACATTATCACAGGCCTCAATATCTCTGATCCTGAAGAAAGATAAGGACCCGGAGCAGGGTGGGTCCTACCGCCCGATATCACTATTGAATAAATGTAGATGCCAAGTTGTTTGGTAAGATTTTGACCTCGCGGAGTGAGGACTGTGTGCGGGGGTGTTATGAGAGGACCAGACAGGGTTTGTAAGAGGGAGATATATGTCGGTTAACATAAGGCATCTGTTAAACATCATGATGATACCCTCGGTGGGATGCAATGTGGAGGTGGCGGTCGCAATGGATGCGGAGAAGGCCTTCGATCGGGTAGAGATGGAGTATTTGTGGGTTTGGGCAAGGGTTTGTGGATCGGATTCAACTGTTGTACCAGGCGCCGATGGCATGTGCAAGAAAGAATCGGGTGAGTTTGGGGTATTTTAGGATGTATCGTAGGATGAGGCAGGGTTGCCCACTCTCCCTGTTGCTCTTCGCCTTGGCGTTGGAGCCACTGGCAATGGCGTTTAAAGCATCACGGGGTTGGAGAGGCATAGTGCCGGGGGGTGGGGGTGGAAGCATAGGGTTCCGCTATATGCGGACGACCTATTGCTGTGTATATTGGACCCACTGGAAAGCATAGGGGATATTGACATCTTGGTGGAATTCGGCCGGTTTTCTGGGTATAAGTTAAACATTTAAAAATTTTTTTTTTAAAGTAACCAATTAGAGTATCCAGGTGGCGCGGGGGTGGGAGCAACTACACAAATTGTAAGGTTAACTCATTGATATGGAGATTTGTGTGGGTGGGGAAAGTCCCACGAATAAAGAAGGCCCTTTGGAGTGGGGGCAAGGGGGGCTGGCCTTGCCAAATTTAATTAATTATTACTGGCCGGCAAATATAGCCATGGTAAAGAAGTCAATTGTGGGGGAGAGGTCTGTTTGAGAGCGGATGGATGCAGCCTCGTGTAAGGGCACTAGTTTGTGGGCCCTGTTGACGGCGTCTCTGCCGCTCTTGCCGGCCAGGTACTGCACAAGTCCGGCGGTGGTGGAGGCCTTGAGGGTGTGCGGACAATGGCAGCAGCACCTGGGGCTTAGAGGGGGGCCTCAGTTTGGCTCTGATCTTTGTGAATCACAGGTTTGTTGGGGGGGGGGGGGGGGGGGGGGCTGGACGCGGGGTTTCAGGGTTGGCGGCAGGCGGGGATTGAGCGATTTAGGGTTCTATTCATGGGTGGCAGCTTCCCGAGCTTGGAGGGATTGGTAGAGGAGGACGAATTACCCAGCGGAAATGGGTTCTGGTATTTACAGGTGTGAAACTACGTGAGATAACAGGTACCGTCGCTTCCTGACCTGCCGACCCCAGGGTTGCAGGAAACGGTGTTGTTGAAGACAGAGGTTGGTGAGGGCAGGGTGTCAGAGATTTATAAAGAGTTGATGGATTGGGAGGGCGCCCCGCGAGGAGTAGTTAAGCGGAAGTGGGAGGAGGAGCTGGGGGAAGAGTTGGAGGCTGGGTTATTGGAGGAGGCTCCGAGGATGGTGAATGGATCCTCTTCGTGCACCAGATTGAGTCTCATTCAATTTAAAGTAGTTCACAGGGCGCACATGACACTGGCTAAAATGAGTAAGTTCTTTGAGAGGGTGGAGGATGGGTGTGGGCGGTTTGCATGGGTGGTGGTGGGGCCTGCAAACCATGTCCACATGTTTTGGGCCTGTCCAAAGCTGGAGGGATTTTGGCGGGGGTTCGCTGACGTGATGTCGGAGGTACTGAGGGTGAAGGTGGTCCCGAGTCCAGAATTGGCAGTGTTTGGAGTGGCGGAAGACCCGGGAGTCCAGGGGCGAGAGAGGCCGATGTCCTGGCCTTTGCCTCTCTGGTAGCCCGGGGACGGTTCCTGCTGGGGTGGAGGGACTCGGAGCCACCGAAACCTGGGATGTGGGTGAGCGGCCTCACGGTTTTCCTTAGGCTGAAGAAAATTAAGTTCGCCTTGAAGGGTTTGCCCGGAGATGGAAACCGTTTATTGACTTCTTCCAGGACAGCTAAGTCAGCAGGGAGGGTGGGCTTGGGGCAGAGGGGGGGGGGGGGGGGGGGGGGAAGGAGGAATAAGAAAAGGTGGAGGAAGAGAGGATGGCGGGTGCTGGGGTGTGGGGGGCATGTAGGCAGGGTTGTGGTTATTGGTTACTTATTTAGTTATGAAGGGATCTCCTGTTCTCTTTTTGGTCTTGGTTGCGTTTAATTTTTATTTATAAATGCCTTAATAAAAATATGAATAAAGTAAAAGATAAAGTCTTGATCAAGATTGAAAGGAGCTTTACCGTTCATAGGAATGTAAGAGCGAGGAGCAAGAGTAGGCCATCTGGTCCCACGAGCCAGCTCTGCCATTCAATAAGATCATGGCTCATCTTTTTGTGGACTCAGCTCCATTTACCCACCCGCTCACGGTAACCTTTTATTCCTTTACAGTTCAAAAATCTACCTCTCTTTGCCGCAAAAACTGGACAGAGTACTCCAGGTGTGGCCTCACCAGCACCCTATACAGCTGCAACATAAGAACATAAGAACTAGAAGCAGGAGTAGGCCATCTGGCCCCTCGAGCCTTCTCTGCCATTCAATGAGATCATGGCTGATCTTTTGTGGACTCAGCTCCACTTTCCGGCCCGAACACCATACCCATTAATCTCTTTATTCTTCAAAAAAATATCTATCTTTATCTTAAAAACATTTAATGAAGGAGCCTCTTCTGCTTCACTGGGCAAGGAATTCCATAGATTCACAACTCTTTGGGTGAAGAAGTTCCTCCTAAACTCAGTCCTAAATCTCTTATTTTGAGGCTATGCCCCCTAGTTCTGCTTTCACCCGCCAGTGAAAACAACCTGCCCGCATCTATCCTATCTATTTCCTTCATAATTTTATGTTTCTATAAGATCGCCCCTCATCCTTCTAAATTCCAACGAGTACAGTCCAAGTCTACTCAACTTCTCGTCGTAATCCAACCCCTTCAGCTCTGGGATTAACCTAGTGAATCTCCTCTGCACACCCTCCCAGTGCCAGTACGTTCTTTCTCAAATAAGGAGACCAAAACTGAACACAATACTCCAAGGTGTGGCCTCGCTAACACCTTATACAATTGCAGCATAACCTCCCAAGTCTTAAACTCCATCCCTCTAGCAATGAAGGACAAAATTCCATTCACCTTCTTAATCACCTGTTGGCACCTGTAAACCAACTTTTTGCGATTCATGCACTAGCACACCCAGGTCTCTCTGCACAGCAGCATGTTTTAATATTTTATCATTTAAATAATAATCCCTTTTTCTGTTATTCCTACCAAAATGGATAACCTCACATTTGTCAACATTGTATTCCATCTGCCAGACCCTAGCCCATTCACTTAGCCTATCCAAATCCCTCTGCAGACTTCCAGTATCCTCTGCACTTTTTGCTTTACCACTCATCTTAGTGTCGTCTGCAAACTTGGACACATTGCCCTTGGTCCCCAACTCCAAATCATCTATGTAAATTGTGAACAATTGTGGGCCCAACACTGATCCCCGAGGGACACCACTAGCTACTGATTGCCAACCGGAGAACACCCATTAATCCCCACTCTTTGCTTTCTATTAATTAACCAATCGTCTATCCATGCGACTACTTTCCCCTTAATGCCATGCATCTTTATCTTATGCAGCAACTTTTTGCGTGGCACCTTGTCAAAAGCTTTCTGGAAATCCAGATATACCACATCCATTGGCTCCCCGTTATCTACCGGACTGGTAATGTCCTCAGAAAATTAAACTAAATTAGTTAGGCACGACCTGCCCTTTATGAACCCATGCTGCGTCTGCCCAATGGGACAATTTCCATCCAGATGCCTCGCTATTTCTTCCTTGATGATAGATCCCAGCATCTTCCCTACTACCGAAGTTAAGCTCACTGGCCTATAATTACCCGCTTTCTGCCTTCCTCCTTTTTTAAACAGTGGTGTCACGTTTGCTAATTTCAAATCCGCCGGGACCACCCCAGAGTCTAGTGAATTTTGGTAAATTATCACTAGTGCATTTGCAATTTCCCTAACCATCTCTTTTAGCACTCTGAGATGCATTCCATCAGGGCCAGGAGACTGGTCTACCTTTAGCGCCATTAGCTTACCCATCACTACCTCCTTAGTGATAACAATCCTCTCAAGGTCCTCACCTGTCATAGCCTCATTTCCATCAGTCACTGGCATGTTATTTGTGTCTTCCACTGTGAAGACCGACCCAAAAAACCTGTTCAGTTCCTCAGTCATTTCCTCATCTCCCATTATTAAATCTCCCTTCTCATCCTCTAAAGGACCAATATTTACCTTAGCCACTCTTTTTTGTTTTATATATTTGTAGAAACTTTTACTATCTGTTTTTATATTCTGAGCAAGTTTACTCTCGTAATCCATCTTGCTCTTCTTGATAGCTTTTTTAGTAGCTTTCTGTTGCCCCCTAAAGATTTCCCAGTCCTCTAGGCTCCCACTAACCTTTGCTACTTTGTATGCTTTATCCTTCAATTTGATACTCTCCCTTATTTCCTTAGATATCCACGGTCGATTTCCCCTCTTTCTACCGTCCTTCCTTTTTGTTGGTATAAACCTTTGCTGAGCAGTGAAAAATCGCTTGGAAGGTTCTCCACTGTTCCTCAACTGTTTCACCATAAAGTCTTTGCTCCCAGTCTACCTTAGCTAGTTCTTCTCTCATCCCATTGTAATCTCCTTTGTTTAAGCACAAAACACTAGTGCTTGATTTTACCTTCTCACCCTCCATCTGTATTTTAAATTCCACCATATTATGATCGCTTCTTCCGAGAGGATCCCTAACTACGAGATCCTGAATCAATCCGGTCTCATTACACAGGACCAGATCTAGGGCCGCTTGTTCCCTCGTAGGTTCCATTACATACTGTTCTAGGAAACTATCGCGGATACATTCTATAACCCCCTCCTCAAGGCTGCCTTGACCGACCTGGTCAAACCAATCAACATGTAGATTAAAATCCCCCATGATAACTGCTGTACCATTTCTACATGCATCAGTTATTTCTTTGTTTAATGCCCTCCCCACCATAATGTTACTATTTGGTGGCCTATAGACTACTCCTATCAGTGACTTTTTCGCCTTACTATTCTTGATTTCCACCCAAATGGATTCAACCTTATCCTCCATAGCACCAATGTCATCCCTTACTATTGTCCGGATGTCTTCCTTAAATAACAGAGCTACACCACCTCCCTTACCATCCACTCTGTCCTTCCGAGTAGTTTGATACCCTCGGATATTTAATTCCCAGTCGTGACCATCCTTTAACCATGTTTCAGTAATGGCCACTAAATCATAATCATTCACGATGATTTGCGCCATCAACTCATTTACCTTATTCCGAATACTACGAGCATTCAGGTAAAGTACACTTATGTTGGCTTTTTTTACCTCTGTTCTGAATCTTAACACCTCGATCAATAACCTCTCCTAAGTTATATTTCCTCTTAACTTTTCTCCTAATTTTCCTTGTTGTTGAACCCATATCTTCATGTAACAACCTGCCGCGTTGCTTACCATTAATGTTTTTATTTCCCGTTTTATTCCTTTTAGTATTCCTGGTCCTATTCACTGAGCTCACCTCAGTCACTGTACGTTATACTGTCGCCCTTTTTGATTTTTGACCATGGCTTCTCTGCCTTACACGTTCCCCCTTAC